>NC_141543.1:93635000-93972500 GCF_021556685.1 Rattus norvegicus
CCCTTCTTCCTGGTGGGTCCTGGAGTCTGACACACAGGTCTTCAGACTCGGTGCTAACTCTAGTCCATCCATGCATCTGCTTGCTGTCCCCACACGAAGTCCTGTGTCCAGTCTCCAGTCTTGTTTCTTCCCACCAGACAAGCCACTGGCTACTGCTTGTAGTTTGTGATCTGTCTGTCCTTAGCTTACATCACTTTGTCCTTCTGCCCTGTGCTGATAACCAGGTTCTGTTGCTTGAAGTCCGGTCCCCAAGAGGGGTTTAGCCTCACCGATGCTTTTGAGGGTGACTGGGGTCCACCCCAACTCTTTGAGACTTTTGTGTGGGGTCCACACCAACTCTTTTGTGTGGGAAGCAGACCTGATGCTTTCCCTCTCAGTCAGCTGCTAACTGAGAATTCACTAAGCAGCCTGAGTCAGGAGTTAAGGGAGAGGAGCAGGTCTAGCTGAGGAGATGGTCTTTGGTCCATCTTCCTGCTTGTGCAATTTGCTTGTGCCCTTCCCACTTACACGGGTCTCATACTGGATGTGACATCCCCATCATCCGGGGTTACTGCTGGGACCACCCAACCTTGTGACTTACTCCCACCCCCACCCCCAGAGCTGAGGTCGGAACCCAGGGCCTTTCACTTGCAGCAAGCGCTCTACCACTGACTGAGCTAAGTCCCCAACCCCTTGTGACTTGTTTCTAAAGAACACAGCTCATTATGGACATCATACAATGATTGAGTCTCATTAGCATATCAAGTATATCAAGATCTTGTTTTATAGCTCAGGTTAGCCTGCAACTCAGGACGCTCCAGCCCTACTCCCCCAGGAGTGATGAGGCTTACTGGCATGGCCAGTTACATCTCAGCTACACCAGATTTTTTTTTTCTTTCTCTTTTTTCTTTTTTTCCCGTACCCTCTCACTGCAGATGATGTGGCCTCATTCCAGAGCCTCGTCGGGTTTGCCAGAGACTTCCTAACGCATTGGTATGAGTCAAAGCCAGGCAGCGTTTGCTGGGTTATAAGGACTCACGAGGCAGGGAAATTATATCTTAGCTTAGAGCTGAAAACCCCTCTTATTTGGGGCCTCAGTAAAAAACAGCAGCCTTCTGAGTTACCCAGTAAATAGGCAGGAGCTGTGTTTTCAAGTATAGTCTGTTCTAGCTCAGAGAGCCGAAGGAATCTGCTAGACCCCCTTAACGGTAGAAAGCCAGCCCGTCGAATGCCTACAAATTGCACACAGACCCATGATTCTTTACAGCGTTACTTCCCCCCTGTAGCAAGCAGAGGCCTCTGAGAGCATCCAGGTCTCCTGTACACCAGGTTCAGCCTGCTCATCATACCAATACAGCGGATGAGGAAGATGTCCTGTGGAATACCAGAGTGGTCCAGGTCCCCTCGGACTCCTGCAGCAGAAAGCGGGAAAGCCCCCAGGGAAAGTGACCGTGAATTCCTCCTGTTGTCTGTCCCCGAGAAAAGAGAAGGGCTGCGAATCTTCCATCACCAAAGCAATACCCACTTGCTACTGCCTCTGGCTTGGTGGTTCAGCTGGTACACTGCATGGCTGTGTTCACCTCATCTGCAGCCCTCTATGGGGATTGAAGTTGGATGGGACAGGTAAACAGAAACTTTTAGGTAGCACCATGGCTGTGTCCCTTATAGCAGCATGTGGGACAAGGAGTTGTTTCCGATATCCTATTTCAGCAGGAGGGGTTGTCTTCCTGTGTGATTTTTCTTACTTTTTTTTTTAATATTAAAATTATATTTGGGTTGGGGATTTGGCTCAGTGGAAGAGCGCTTGCCTAGTAAGCGCAAGGCCGTGGGTTCGGTCTCCAGCTCCGAAAAAAAGAAAAGAAAAAAATTATATTTATGTATGGGGTGCACAAGCATGTCATTGGGTACATGTGGAGGTCAGAAGATAATTTACAGCATGAGAGTTCTGGAACTTGAACTCGGGTTGTCCAGCTTGGCAGCAAGCCCCTTGAGCTACAGAGGTTTCTGGTAGCTACTAAGTACATCGATCCCAATTATGTTCAGGGACCGAAGAAACGTCCACCAGGTGAGTCTGTGGTCAGATCTCTGATCGTTGCCTTCTGCAATATGTCCACTCTGCTAAGTATCTGTGATGACATATTGGTCCCCCAGTCTCAGATTCTATACTCAGGGCCTTATAAGATCTGAAGATTCCCCCTGCCCAGTTTACAATAGTTCAGATAAATGGCTTATTGCACCTTAGAAGAACTGTGGTGTCAACAACTTCCTATAGTATTGGAAGACTCCAGAAGGGAACTGGCTTCCCCTTCACTCAGTAGGCTGTGTATCTGAAACATGGTTGGACCTGGAAACCAGGTAAAGCTTGTGATTTGCCTTTGACTACTGGCTGTTGTCGGCCTCTTGCTCTGACTTGCTTGCTTACTTTGTGTTTTGTTTGTTTGTTTTTTTCTTTTTTTTGGAGCTGGGGACCGAACTCAGGGCCTTGTGCTTGCTAGGCAAGTGCTCTACCACTGAGCTAAATCCCCAATCCCTTACTTTGTGTTTTTTTATGACAGAGCTTCTTAGTCATGCTGGTGAATGAGTGATTATGTGTTGTGATGACCACACGTTGTCTTCTGGTCTCTGTTCTGAGTTCCTGTCAAAACCACTGACTCCAGGAAGTCAGGGCCTGAACGGCCTCCACACCCACCCAGCGCAGCCTGCAGAGGACAGCTACCACAGAGCTGAGGATGCCATTGCTCTACGCCACCTGGTACACTTATGGTTTTATTGACGGGAGCGTTTCTGGGTCCTTGCGAGAAGTGTGGTGGGTAGCAGTGTTTTCTCGTCTTATGTGATGTGAATTCTATGGTGCATGCCCACCTCTATGGGCTTCTCATTCCCCTCCCCTGCGGAAGTTCCAACGTTCCCAACTCATTAACTAACACCAGTGTTTTGACCATGCTACCCAGTGATATTCAGCAACTGCCTTCAGGAGTCCTTGCCAAACTTTTAAAATGTTATAGCTAAGCTTGGGTGTAGTGTTGCATTCCCATATCAATCAACTCCTTTCTATTCAGCCCAGTGTTCCAGCTCCTGATTCCAGTATGGTACTCCCAAATCCCTACCCAAGCACGCTCTTCCGATGTCTGCTGGGGTATTAATCAGACCCTGCAGCCCTCTCATGTTCCCACATCTGGGAAAGTTCTTCCACACTTCGTCCATGATAAGACTTGACCATAGTGATTGGTGAGAGCTGTGAAGCCAGGGTCAGGCCTTGAGGCAGGTATCATTTTGTGTGGTGTCTCCCACCAAGAAGGAGGGGCTACTTCTTTGGCTCTAAGGATTGGGAAGAAGCCTTCCTCAGGACCCAGAATTTACAGTCCGGTGCCGGGTCTCAGAGTAGAGTCTGCTCCTTCTATTACTGGGCTGTGAGCTCCTGGGGGGCGGTCTCATACTTTCCGAATCAGATTGCAGGATCGATTTTCAGCACATTCTGCTTCTTTAGGTTGCAGGAGATGTAACGTGTTTCCTTAGATGTTGTCATGGAAGACTTCTGGCTTTTATCTATATCCCAAGTTTGTAATTGATTGATGAGGAATCTTTTTCCTTTTACGTTTTGATGACATCTAACAGCAGCCAACTTTTTCAAAGACAAGTTTTCACTATGAAGTCCAAGATCCTCTTATTTCCTGAATGTCAGGGTTACAGGAATGGACCATCTTACTATACCCCGTTTTGTTTTGTTTTTTACCATTTTTATAACCACTGGTTACACCTTATACTCAACTATTAGAGCAATTGCATAGGTGTTGCCTCTGTCTATCAGCACGGGTAGGGGTCCTACACTCCAGTGGCATTAGCTTCCCATTTATCTTAGCAATGGAATTCTGCCACATGGAGCTGCCATATGGGTAATGCTCGATCCAATCCATAATTCCGTTCTGGGGGGTCTGTTCCCTAGGACAACTTGGATATCAAATGCTATTGTTTGGGCTTCCTCCTAAAAGTAGCATCTGAGTCAAGGAGTCAAAGGCAAGTATTTACTTGCAAAGTGATGTTAGGAGCACCCAGGAATGTGACAGGAAAAAAGGTACTTGGTAGTACATAGAGTACTACCAAGCAAGTTAAGGCTGCAAGTGATCACACCATAACTAGACCCTATCGGCAGGAGACACGACACACTTTGGTTGGATGCAACAGAGAAATCAATCTGGAACTCACCTGGAAACTTCTTCCCTGCTGGCTAGCTTTAAGAGTGATGGTGTTATTCAGAACACTGGGGGAGAAAGGACTTCAGTGGTATTACTAGTATGAGGATCTGCATGCTATGATACCAACGTACCAGCAAGACATGCTTCCTAGAACCATAGAGGCATAACTGCTGTGGGGTGACAGCCAGTTTCTGTTTGGACTTGAGGCCTGCCCCATTGGAGGGAGTGCCTGTTTGGTATTATAAATCCACCTCACTGGTCATGGGAATTCAAAGATCTAGTTATCCAACCAGGCCCCGAGTGGCACATGCCTTTGATCCCAGCACTTAGGAGACAAGAGGATCTCTGTGAGTTCGAGGTCAGCCTGGTCTACAGATGGAACTCCAGGACACAGAAAAACCCTGTCTCAAAAAAAAAAATCGGGGTTGGGGATTTAGCTCAATGGTAGAGCGCTTGCCTAGCAAGAGCAAGGCCCTGGGTTCGGTCCTCAGCTCCGAAAAAAAGAAAAAAAATCAATAAAAGATCTAACTATCCAATTTGAAAAATAAATAAATATGCTGGCTAAGAGTGTAATAAAAATAATTAACACGGGGTTGGGGATTTAGCTCAGTGGTAGAGCGCTTGCCTAGTTCAGTCCCCAGCTCCAAAAAAAAAAAAAAGAAAGAAAAAGGAAAAAAAATTAACACAATAAAGGAAATATATAAATATCTATATCTGGCCATAAAAAATTTTGCTGGGCACACTGCCCCGTGCTTCTAATTCCAGTATTTGGGAGACTGAGGCAAGAGGACTATAATTGGAGGCCAGCCTGGACTACAAAAAGATCTTGTCGACTTATCCGGGTTGAACATGGCTGAGATGGAGACACAAAACACCAGGACGGAGGACAGCTTTACTTCCGTCACGCACAGAGGGGTCCGTCGGGCGAAGAAGCGACAGGCTGAGCAATGGTCAGCGGCAGGACAGGATGGAGACGCTGGACACATGGACACGGAGGAGGTGCGGCCGGCGAAGAGGCCGGTCTTCCCGCAGCTCTCGGGGGATCAGCTCCTGACTAGGAAAGAAGAAACTGGGAAAGAAGAAAAATTCCCGTCCCAGCTAACAGATACACACCATTGAAAGAAAACTGGATGAAGATACTTACCCCGATTGTTGAACATTTAGGACTTCAGATACGCTTTAACCTGAAGTCAGGGAATGTAGAAATAAGGACTTGTAAAGACACCAAGGATGTCAGTACCCTGACCAAAGCCGCCGACTTTGTGAAAGCCTTTGTTCTTGGCTTTCAGGTAAAGGATGCGCTTGCCCTTATCCGTCTAGATGATCTCTTCCTAGAATCTTTTGAAATAACCGATGTTAAAACCCTGAAAGGAGACCACCTGTCCAGGGCAATAGGAAGAATCGCTGGCAGAGGAGGCAAAACCAAGTTTACCATAGAGAATGTGCCACGGACCCGGATTGTTTTGGCAGATGTGAAAGTTCACATTCTCGGCTCTTTCCAAAACATCAAGATGGCAAGGACAACCATTTGCAACCTCATCCTAGGAAACCCTCCATCAAAGTTGTATCCGAGATGTGGCCAGCAGATCAGCAGATCCGATTCTGATTCCCACCTAAGGCCATGCACGGGAGGAATCTCCCAGCCACCTAAAGCTCGGGTTCCTTCTCAGCTCTCAGCCAGAGCAGAAGCAGAAGAGGAAGGTTGAACAGGACTTGAACTCCGTTGCTTCTCGGATAACTTAAATATGTAATACTGAAAAGTACAACAGTTTATACTTAAAAGTAAACCACTGGGGGGGTGGGGTTGGGGATTTAGTTCAGTGGGGGGGTTGGGGATTTAGCTCAGTGGTAGAGCGCATGCCTAGCAAGTGCAAGGCCCTGGGTTCGCTCCCCAGCTCCGAAAAAAAGAAAAAAAAAAAAAAGAAAAAAGAAAAAAGAAAAAAGAGAAAAAAAAAAACCACTCAGGGCAAATTCGCAGTTTAAAACCTTGTCATTTAAAGGCAACTTCATGCTTACAACTTTTTGATTATATATTTACAGCTAAACTTATAAACTTATATAAACTCTGAAATTTTTAATTAAAAATGAATCAGTTCTTGAAAGAAAAAAAAAAAAAGATCTTGTCTCCAAGAAGCAAAACCAGAGGGTAGAGAGATGGCTCAGGGGTTAAGAGCACTGACTGCTCTTCCAGAGGTCCCAAGTTCAATTCCCAGCAACCACATGGTGGCTCACAACCAGCTGTAACGGATTCTGGTGTATCTGAAGACAACTACAGTGTAGTCATATACATTAAATAAATAAAATATTTTTTAAAAAAAGAAGCAAAACCAGGAAGACATAAAACAAAACAAAAACCAAAAAAAAACAAAAACAAAAAAAAAAAAACAAATAACACAAACAAACCAAGGACTATAGAATCCCTGGGAATAGAGAGTATTTGTTTTTGTGTGTGTGGTTTATGGGGGAGAGCATGCGTGCGTGAGTATAGAGACAACGGATGTCTTCCTCTATTCCTCCTTTTTTTTGTTTGTTTTTCGAGAAGCGATTTCTGAGTGTAACAGCTCTGGCTGATTTGTAGACCAGGTTGGCCTTGAACTCACAGAGATCTGTCTGCCTCTGCCTCCTGAGTGCTGGGATTACACACCCAGTTTTCGTTCTTTTTTGAGGCAGGATCTCTATAGTGGTTTGGGTCAGAGTGGCCTGATGGGTTCGAGTGTTTGATCCTTAGGGAGCATCACTATTAGGAGATGTGGCCTCAGAGGAAGTACGTTACTTGGAGAAGGGCTTTGAGGGCTCATAATGCTCAAGCTATGCCCAGTGGGATGGACAGTCTGATTCTGCTCCCCTGTAGATTAAGCTGTAGAGCTCTCAGCTCCTTCTCCAGCACCACGTCTGCCGGGACGCTGCCATGATGATAATGGACTGAGCCCCTGAAACTGTAAGCCAACCCCAATTAAATCTTTTCCTGTTGTAAAAATATAATAATAAAAAGTAAGTATTGGTGTCTTTTACCCCACTAGGTCCTCACTGCGGCATCCCAAGATATCTGCTAGATATCTTGGCGAAAACACATCCCAGTCGCACTTTCCTACACATAAAAGAACACACAACACAATAATCTTAGATCCAATTGATAAGATATAATTGCCCACTTAAACATACAAAGCCCGGTACTATCCATCCCTTGAGAACATTAATAACAACCTGTAAATACACAGAGCAGAATCTTTTTTTTTTAATATTTTATTCATTTATTATATGTAAGTACACTGTAGCTGACTTCAGACACACCAGAAGAGGGCATAGGATCTCTTTACAGATGGTTGTGAGCCACCATGTGGTTGCTGGGAATTGAACTCAGAACCTCTGGAAGAGTAGTCGGGTGCTCTTAACCGCTGAGCCATCTCTCCAGCCCCACAGAACAGAATCTTAACGACACCTGCCATCTTGTCCTGCCACGACTTCCCCCTCTCTCTCTCCTGTCTCTTCTTCTCTGTCCTAGTCTCCTCCTCTTCCTTCAAACTTCTCTCCCGCCCATCCTTCCTTCTCCTCCAATGATAGGCCTCCTTCTATCCTGTACCTGCCCCTCACCTGTACTTTACAAATTCAATGGGGAAAAGGTTCTGGTTAAATCACCTGATAACTGAGTACGTGACTAGGCAGCTGTCCTGGGGCAGTGGAATTAGCATTAAAATACGGATAACTCCAGGGCAAACCACAACATTTTCCTTTATAAGAGTTGTACTGTGTCTCTTCATGTCGTTAAAATCCTAAGAAATTCTCTCACTGAACTTGGAGCTTGCCCGTTCCACTACACTAGCTGTCCAGCAAGCTGCAAGAGTCATCCTGTCCCCATCTCCCTGTCTTCACCAGACCGGAGTGACAGGCACATCCTGCTAACCCATCTTTTAACATGAGTGCTGGAGATCTGAGCACGGGTCCTCTTGTTTGCACAATAAGTCTCATGCATGCTTTCAAAAAATAGTTTCGCGTTCCATATTCTCTCTGACTATTCATTTTCCTCTCACACTTGACTCAAGGACTGCAATGTAGCCATCGGGTCACAGGACTCTGAAGAAATGGAGGGTGTCAGCCCCATGGGAGGACAGTCCTGTTGCCGCAAGACTTTGGCACCACTGTTGGCTAAGGCACCTGAGCATCCTCCTGTGGCAAAGGACAGTGGTGTCTTGTCAGTGGTGTCTTGTCGAGCAGAATCACGGAATTGTTTTTGCTCCAACAGGTACAGGGAGCTGTTTGGAAGCTGAGCGAGGAAAAGGCAGAACTTACCTCCACTGAATACTTATCTTTCTATCCAAATCTCTCTGGTGTACAGCTGAGTTATGACTCTGCTGCCTCTTTCCCCAGATCACTTGCTTTCTCTAAGATTCTGCTAAAAGGAGATAGTGAAGGAGACCAGAGGGTAGGGGGAAGGAGAGTTAGTTTAGTTAGCTAGCCACCATTTGCTCTATTTGGGAGTTATTCCACCACTGCACATAGTGTCCATCCTTGTGCTTCTTCCTATGCACTCAGAACCATTGAGATGGCTTTGAGCAGGAAGATTCTCGAGAGTCTCGACCATGCAGGTTCCCAGGGCTCCTCTGGTCCCCAGTCCTGGCTGCCAACTGCTACTATTCTTGTGTTGTCTCAGTATTCTCTTCTCAATGCTCTTTCTGTACCCCCCTGAGCCCCCTGAACCAGTTTCTTGTATTTAAATCCTCTCTAATGAGACACATGATACACTCCCTGCTTTCTTGACTCCACCTCATCTTATATATAAGATTATCCTCATGGTAGAATGGATATGCATGCCACAGACACACACTGAAGTAACACACAAGAAAAATTAGTCTCCTAAATGAATGTCGAAAGAAGTAATCACTGGCTACGTGTGGCGTCACACATCTTTAATCCCAGCACTCAGGAGGCAAGGGGCATTGGATTTCTGAGTTTGAGGCCAGCTTGGTCTATATACAGTTCCAAGACAGCCAGAGCTACATAATGAGACCTTGTCTCAGGAAGAAGAGGGGGAAGAGGAGGAAGAAGAGGAGGAAGAAGAGGAGGAAGAGGAAGTAGTCACATCTCCCTGTATATCTTTCTTTAGTTCTATAAAGTCTCAACATTGGGAATGTCACTTTTTTTTTTTTTTTGGTTATTTTTTTTTAGAGCTGGGGACCGAACCCAGGGCCTTGCGCTTCCAAGGTAAGCAAGCGCTCTACCACTGAGCTAAATCCCCAGCCCCTTGGGAATGTCATATTGTTGAACACACAGGTGATAAATCTATCCTGAAAAGGAAGGAAGCATATAAGTCAGGATATGACCAAGAATAGGTCATGCTTCTTGATCTCCAAACGACAGATCTGGGTTGTAACTCACTGGTACAGTACATGTCCAGATGTGTGAGGCCCTGTGTTCAAGCCACAGCACAAGGAGAAATGTCTTACTAGAAATCATTTATCAAAATCTACAACAAACATAAACCAGACATACAGACCCATGGGGTAGAGTAGAGAGCTTGGCTACAGAGTCTTAGGTATATGATCAGATCATTTTGTGTGTGTATGACAGGGCCGATCACTGGAGAGAAAGATAGTACCTGATACTGTTTCCGAAACTCACGTTAAGTGGATCCCAGATCTACAAGTAAGCCTTTAAAGTGGAAGAAAACAGGGCATCTGGGGGTTCTGTTCAGTGGAGGAGCACTTGGCTAGAACCCACAGGCCTTGGGCTCAATGCTCAACAGTGAAAACAGAAAAGAAGAAAAGCAGCTAGGCATGGTGGAAACACTAATAGGATCCAGAGTTCAAGATTACCCTTGGCTTCAGATCAAGTTCCAGTCCAGTCTCACAGAAAACTATCTCAAAATGTACAAAGGAGCTGGGCACGGTGGTGCATTCCTGTGCTCAGAAGGCAGAGGAAGGGGGGGATCTCAGTGAGTCTGAGAGCAGTCTGGTCCTACAATTGGAATTCCAGGCTAGCCAGGGCTACATAGTGAGATCCTGTCTCAAAACAAAACAAGCAAATAAGCAAACAACAAAACACAAAAACAGGGGCTGGGGATTTAGCTCAGTGGTAGAGCGCTTACCTAGGAAGCGCAAGGCCCTGGGTTCGGTCCCCAGCTCCGAAAAAAAGAACCAAAAAAAAAAAAAAAAAAAACCAAAAAAAAAAAAAAAAAAAACCACAAAAACATACAAAGGCAATGATTTGACACCAAAGACAAGAGACAACAACAAAGGCCAGGTTGGACACTTCATGGAAATTCAAGTTTTTCTGAGTATCAAATGGCAGTATCAACAGTTTTAAAAGACGACTCACAGAGTGGGAGAAAATGGTGCAAATCAGATCTGATAAGTCATTGATATCCATAATGTATAGTCTTAAATTCCACATTAAGAGGAGCTACCCAATCGAACACGGGCGATGTTCAAATCCTGGAAGTGGTTTACCAGGAACGGAGCAGGCAAACCGGGACGTGAAGAGCAACATGGGAACCCAGGGTAGCACAGAAGCCAAACTGGGCTTCCAAGTCCCGCCCAGCTAAAAGCTAACCATTTTTGACGGCCCTCCCTATCAATGTAAATCTACTTAAATCCTTAAAATCTACTGGTCGGTGAGGTGGCTGCTGCTAAGAACCTGCCTGGAGTTCAGGATGCCAGACTGCCAGCAACCCCAAATCCCTATCCTAGTGGTTCCAAGCTCTCGACTCAAATGCTTTCGCTGAGTTCCCATCCCCCACCCGTGGAGAGACTGGCTTGCTTGGCTAGCGCAGATGAATGCAGCCCCCGCAGAGGTAGACAGAAGAGGCAACTTCTGTGCTGCCTTTAGTTTCTGAAGTGTTAGCACCTTAATGCTACCTTCAGTCTCTGAAAGTGGCCTGGGTCGGGCTGGCAAGCCTGGGATGAGTGGATAGGGGGTAGGGGTGGGATAAGGAGGTGAGGGTCTCCATTCTTCAGGGTACAATGAGAAATCTAAGACAGACAGCACCGACTTCAGGTCAGAAACAAGGGAAGCGTCAAAGCTGAGATGCTAGGCGAGGATCCCCAGCCCTGAGTGTGGGGGTGGAGAAAAGGGCCCTTCTCTATACAATCTCCGTTGTCTCTCCGGGGGACCCCCTCCGCTCTCTCAAGGGCCTCAGTCCTTCCCCTCCCCCAAACCCTGCGCCCTTTGTGGATTGGTCCCAGGCTGCCGGGGCGGGGCCTTATGGCCCTGACGTCACCGGCCGAGGAGGGAGGGGGAGACGGGCGACTGGGGGAGGGGGTGACGAGCCCCGGCTCAGCACCTCGGAGAGCTCCCTCCCCGGCCTTGTTTTGCTCCGGAATCGCTGCTGGGGGAGGGAGCGAAGGGGCCGGCCCTAGGTGTCCAGGCCGAGGGATGGCAGTGAAGAGGACGAAGGGCCCCCGGGGGCAGAGGGCCCAGGCGTGATCCTGCGAGGGGGGCCGGGGCGCCGGGTGGGGTGGGGGGCAGCGGGCGGCGGCAGTAGTGGCCGCACATCTGGATGGAAGCGAGCTTTGTCCAGACCACCATGGCTCTGGGGCTGCCCTCCAAGAAAGCATCTTCCCGCAACGTGATCGTGGAGCGCAGGAACCTGATCACCGTGTGCAGGTGGGCGCCGCTAGCGGTCGGGGTGGGGTGGGATGGTGAGAGTGATTGGAACCGGCTAAGAAATCTAAGGGTTGAGCATGCCCATGAGGATGCTCTGCAGCCGCTGAGAAAAGGCAGGGCAGCAAGGGTTAGAAGGAACGCGCTCTCTATCCTTCCCGGGTCCGGAACCCGGAGGCAGGCTGAAATGTCGGTCCTTATTCTTCTTGGCTAAGCCAGGCCTATGTCTGGCCTGGGGTTTGGGGGGGATGAAGAGAGTTTAATTGGCACTGCAGTTTCCTGTGAGAACCAGGAAGTGACATTGTGTATGAGTGGGGGAGGAGGGAGGATGGCTGGCTCTCTTCCTGGCAGTGGGGGCAGGGTGGGCAGAGGGGACTCAATGGGGTTGGGGGGTGGATGTCCTCCAAGTCCCCTCTTGCCACCTCTGCCAGCATGGCCTCTTGGAGCTTTCCTGAGAGACTTTCCTATGCTCGACCCTAAAGCAAGGATGGTGTTTCTGGGTAGCAGCAGCCAGTGACAGCACCAATTGTGCACAAAGGCCCTGAACCCATCCAATGAAGAAGGTGAGGGTACTCATTACCTTGTTCTAGGAAGGCAGAAGCTGAGGCTCTGAGTCCAAGTGACGATTGGGAGCCCAGATCCCTAAATCCCTGAGGGTGGGGCGGTTGCAGGGCTAGGAAAATTCTCTTTCTTGGACACCAGGAAGTAACCCTTCTCACTTCGAGCCTTCAGTGACTCACCCTCCCTGCCCTGCCCTGAGGCCCGAAAGCCACCAGCTATGCAGGCTCTCTCCCAAACCCCCACCTGTCCTTGCTGCTCCCTCTGGGATCTCCACGCCAGCTGCCTTCTCCACCTGCAGCCTCCATGTTCAGCGGGGTGCTGCGTCTTGGCTCATAGTACTCCCGGGCTCAAGACTGAGTTGTCCTTTCTTGCCAGCCCCACTTCCCTGAACATAAACCTCAGGCCTGCTCCTTCTCCTGGAAATCATGCCCACCTGATGCCCAGTCTCCCGTTACCCAGTGTTCCTTTGGATTCTGAACATGTACCGAGCCATGTTGCCTCTGTGTCAGAGCATCCCTTTCCCTGTGTCTCGAAAGTGCTGTGCACATCCCCCTGTAAGAAGGTGGCTCCAATGTGCGTCTGTGACACAAGCACAGATGCCATCCCTGCCTTTCGTACTCCAAACCTGCCTGTGTGGTTTCTGCCCTTGGAACTACAGAGTCCTAGGATCGAGTTTTTGCTTCAGTATTTATCTGGGCAACACCGGGGCAGTCTCCTAGTCATGCTCTGAGCCTTTGGTGTTTTTTCTTAGGTTTTATATCTTAGGTGTAAAAGCCACACCAAAGAATGGGTCATGGTGTGTCACATTAGATACTAGCCAGTGCCTGGCACACAGAAACATCTCAATGACACCCTTCTGGCCCCTCTCTTGACAATCTAGGTGCATCTTTTTCTCTTGCCTGCCAGGAGAACTGTGTAGGAAAAGGAGAAAAAGCCACTCGACCTGAGTCGGAGAAAGAGAGGTTCAAGGGACTTAGAGGTAGCTCAGAGTGGGGAACAAGGAATAGTTTAGGGGCTTGGGGATATGACAAATTCTCCAAATCCTGAGGGACCCTGCTACCTCATTATTGTCACGTGGTTCTCCTCCAGCTTCCAGCAGCTCCCTTTAGCAGGCTGAGGGCTCCCCTGGGCCCTGGCCTCCCTGTCTCCATGGTAACCCCAGCAGCTATCCTCCTCCTAACCAGGACCACACCATGGGGTTCCTAGAGGCTCGGAGCAGCTCTCCACTCCCCCCTAGGACAGACAGCAGATGGTTGCCAAGCTGACCAAGCCCCAGGCCTCTACTGAAGTCTGACCCAGATGACCACAGATCGGTGGTGTGCAAAACAAAGCCCAGTTGCTGGCCAGGCCAGCCTTGCCTCCTCACCTGGCCTGTGCCCAGTAATCAATACACTCTCACCTTCTCCCACCCTTCTCTGGGATCTGAACTAAAGTGGAATGGGGCAAGTGCTAATATTTCTATTTTCACCCAAGGAAAAAGGCTTTGAATCCAGCAGCCTGCTTCCCCCTAGCACAGTCTAACACTGACCGATCTGGTCTCAGGCTCCATCCTCTGGTAACCCCAAAGGAAGGTGATGGGGAGGGGGTTCCTGGTTGTGCTGTTTTCTTGGGAGCCTTAGTAACTAGTGCTTAATGACTGGAGGCTTCTAAAGTAGAGGTCAGAGGTCACTCAGCTCCTCAGTAATTGTTTGTATGTTTAATTTTTTTTTTAAAGGCAGGGTCTATTGTAGTCCTGGCTGTCCCCTAATACACTGTGTAGAGCAAGCAGTCCTGGAACTTACAAATCCTCCTGCCTCTGCCTCCTGAGTGTTGGGATCAGATAAGGCATGTGCCGCCATGCCTGGCTAGTACTCTCTTCTTTAATATTATTTATTTATTTATCTGTTTATTTAACCGTGTGTACATGTGCCACCGTGTGAGTACGGAAGTCACAGGACAGCTGACTGGAATGGGCTCTCTCCTTCCACCATGTAGGTCTTGGGATTGAACTCTGGTCAATGGGCGGAGGGGCATGTGCCTTTATCCACTGAGCCAGCGCACTGGCCAAGCCTCGGGAATTAGAACAGCCACTGGGAAGCTGTAAAACAGAGCAGAAAGAGCCAAGGGTGGAGAATGGGCCAAAATGCTTGCCTCGTCCCAAGTTAAATGACTGGTCAGTCTGTCTCAGAGCCTAGGGGGCAGGTTGTCATGAGAGGACCTATCTCCAGGGGCTGTGGTGAGGACATATATGTGAAATATAGTTCTGGGCACCCTGCACAGCTTGGTTAAACATGGATAGAAAAAAAGGACAGACCCAAGTCCCTCCTGTATCCCAGGGCACCCGGCTCCTGCTGTCTCCCGAAGCAGAGCGGTAATGAGATGTTAGGAGGCTCACATCCTCTCCCTGTTCCGCTCCACTGCATAGGTGGCAAATGGAGACTCTAGCTCGAGGACGATAGAGGATGCAGAGAGCAGTGAGGGCTGCTTGGCTCCAACCCCTTGGCTTCGCCTGCCTCCTTTGGCTATCTTCCTTCCTGAGAAACCAGTGTCTGGGTCCCCAGATCCCTTCCAGGGACCCACACCCTGCCTTGTGCCCCCACACTCCAGGCTCCACACTGCCTCGCTCTGGGGCAGCTGGTGTGTGGGTGGCTGAAAAGAGGGGGGAGGAGGGAGGTCCCAGGTCTGAGTGTCCACCTGGTCACGAATGCCTGCCTACATTCCTGGGTGTGGCTCATACATTGTGGTACAGGTGAGCCCCCCACCCGCAGAGAGAGGAAAGCTCCTGCCAACAATATCGAAAGACTATTTGGGGGCATGGATTCACACTGGCTTCTGACTCCTGGTTGAGCGTCAATTCACACGTTTGAAAAATGCCACTCGGAAGGGTGGCAGGGACAAAGCATCTAGGGACTGTCCCCTAGCTCTTGCTCTCTTTTCTACATTTCGTCTTACCCTCTCTCATACCTTGTCCCCAGAGCTTCCTTTGTCTGGCCACCATGTCTTCTGCATCACTTTGCTAGTCAGCCCCCTACCCGCCACCCTCCGTCTCCTCCCATCTAGCCTGGAACCTTCTTCAGTCTAGATCCACCCCCCACCCCCCGCCATTACACCCAAGCCCTTCATGACCTCTTCTCTGCCTTTTACTCTGACACCCTTCCTCCACCACCCCATCTGACCCTCCCTTCCCCCTCCCCTCCCCCCCAACCCAGGTTCTCTGTGAAAACCTTGCTAGAGAAGTACACAGCAGAACCCATCGATGATTCATCCGAGGAGTTTGTTAACTTCGCAGCCATTTTAGAGCAGATCCTCAGCCACCGATTTAAAGGTAGGCCCCTCACCTACCCCTTCCAACCCTAGCCTGTGGCTTCCACCAACCATCCCGCCCCAATATCCTGTATGATATTCTAGACCCCATCCCTGGTCCAGGGCCCCATTCTAGACCCTACAGAGAGACTAAAGCATGGTGTTGGGAGTTTGGGGAGAGGGTCATGTGCTCACAGCACTCCGTCGCCTTGCATGCAGCTCTCCCTCTCTGCTGGTAAGCCTGCTGCTTAGGCTGGGGGTGGCAGGACACGTGTGTATGTTGGCTCGAGCTCATGCATGCAAGTGCTCTGTGACGTGGACCTTTTCCAAACTCCCCGGTATCGCTGAGTCCCCTCCCTGCCCTGGCTCAGCTTGTGCCCCAGCAGGTCCAGTGAGCTGGTTCAGCTCAGATGGGCAACGGGGCTTCTGGGACTATATCCGGCTGGCCTGCAGCAAAGTGCCCAACAACTGCGTAAGCAGCATCGAGAACATGGAGAACATCAGCACAGCTCGAGCCAAGGTGAGGGGCCATGACGGGGTCCGCACACCTGACCCCTGCTCTGGATATAGGGGTCCAGTCCTTACCCTTTGCCCAAAGCACTCAGAATGTGGACCACACCAGAGGGACAATAGGTTCCTCTGGGACAATTAAAGGTGATCGTGCTTTTCAGGGCCGGGCGTGGATCCGGGTGGCTCTGATGGAGAAGCGTATGTCAGAATACATCACTACAGCTCTTCGGGACAACCGAACTACCAGGTCAGACCTCTCAGACAGTCGTATGCATATGCATTGCCTAAGGTGCAGATCCCCATAGCAAACGTCAATACCTGGACTACAAGTTCCAGCATGCAATGATAACTGGCTTCCCCCAGATGACATGGTAACTGGACTACAGAGGCCTCAGTAACAGGCCATTTTACTTGGCTTTATGCCATGACCTACCACACATATCCCTGCCAGCTCTGCAAACAAAGGCAGTCACTCTGTTCTTGGGTACCAGTGTGCAGAGCGTCAGTGCTTAGAGTGGGGTTTGCTGAGAAGTTGGGTCCTGAGGATCAGAGATCCCAGGGCAGAATGTGCTAGTGTGTGTGTGGGGGGGGGTTGTGGTGGAAGGTATTGGGGGTCTCCCCCCATTTGACTTTTTTTATACTACATTCTATTCCTAGAGTAAGGTCTCTTTTGAGGGCCTCACTTACTGTGTGACAAGCACTAAGACTAAGACCTGCTCCCTGCTTTAAAGGATTGAGGTGACCCAGTGCTTTGATAGGGGTTGCTTAGCCCAGGGAACAGAAAAGTTTTTGTTTTTGTTTTTTTTTTTTTGGTCAGGAAACAGGCACCGTGATCGGGGCGGGGTCAGGTACCAGTCAGTGACAGTCCAAGGAGGTGCTGAGCTGGAAGGAGTCTCCTTCCTCCATGAAAGTCTGTAATAAATACGCCAGGCAGAGAAACCCTGGGTAGGGGGAGGCTCCCTGGAGTCTCAGCTTTCTTCTCTCCGCAGACGGTTCTATGACTCCGGAGCCATCATGCTGCGAGAGGAAGCCACTGTCCTCACAGGGATGCTGATCGGACTCAGCGCTATCGACTTCAGGTGGGGTCTGCTTGGCGGTGGTGAAGGGGACTTTCTCACCCACAACTGTCCATCGCCCCTCATTCCCTCCCCCCACCTCTGTGGCTCTTCTGCCCCAGCTTCTGTCTAAAGGGCGAAGTTCTGGACGGGAAGACGCCGGTGGTCATCGATTACACACCCTACCTAAAATTCACCCAAAGGTGAGCAGCCCGGTTATTGCGGTGGGTGAGGAGATGGGTACCGGAAGGGCGCTGAGTGTCATCCTGGTGTCACTGCCCAAGGGTCGGAGTTGGGGTGCTAGTGGGGCGAGGCGGGGCGGAGCCGGCCCCACCCACTGCTCCCGCTCCTAAGCTACGACTACCTGACGGATGAGGAGGAGAGGCACAGTGCAGAGAGCAGCACCAGCGAGGACAACTCACCAGAACACCCCTACCTGCCCCTCGTCGCCGATGAAGACAGTTGGTACAACAAGTGGCACAAGATGGAACAGAAGTTTCGCATTGTCTACGCTCAGAAGGTGCGCGGGGCGAGGCGCGGGGAGCTGGGCGCTGTGGGGGCAGGGCCTGGGCTGGGACCCCAGCCGGGACCCCTTTGGGTGTCCGGGCTGAGCCGGCGCCCCGCAGGGATACCTGGAGGAGCTGGTGCGTCTGCGGGAGTCGCAGCTGAAGGACCTGGAGGCGGAGAACCGGCGGCTGCAGCTGCAGCTGGAGGAGGCAGCGGCACAAAATCAGCGTGAGAAGCGGGAGCTGGAAGGAGTGATCCTGGAGCTGCAGGAGCAGCTGTGAGCCCGCCTCCCGCCCTGACCCCTGTGAACCCCAACATGACTCCATTGGATGGGATCATGAGGACATCCAATTCGCATCAGCCCACTCTTCCCATCCCCTTTCCCAAGATCCTGTGGTGGCCAAACATTACCTGCCCCCCACCTTAAAACCTGGCAGCTTCCAATACCCATCAGCTAGCGACACCAACCATTCCTCACAGGACCTAAGCAGGCTTGTTTTATTGTGCACCATCCCCATTGTACAGACCTCTGATAGGCATCACCCAGTGACACCCCCTCCCCCAACCTGGAACATTACCTCCCCGAACCTGACCCAGCTAGCTAGCACAAACCCCACCCCTTCAAGAACACCCACCCTTTCTACTCTCCTCCCGACAACATCCCAACTGATTTCTAAACACTCCATCACTAATCCTGGCCACCTTACTAAGGAGCAGAACTTGTGAGCCTCTTACCTCAGAGATCCTAGTGCCATAATTCCAGACATGTGCCACCCTCCCTGAGCAGCATATATCCCCATTTTTTTTACCACTCAAATTTCCTTTCTAAACCCTGGCCCCCACCTTTGCTGAGACTTGCTTCCCTCTCCCAGCCAGGCCTGATCCCCCTCCCCCTCCCAGGACAGGTCTGATCCCCGGTGACCATGCCCCCCTGGCCCAGGGTTCCAAGGAGCTCACCACAGCCCTGGTCAACCAGTGGCCCTCCCTGAGCACACTCAGTAGACCGGAGGGTGCCAGCAACTCCAAGCTATTTCGGAGGTAAGCCTCAGCCGAATGCTGTCCCCACATCCCAGTCCCAGGAAGCAGGGCCTGGAGCTGTGGGTAACTCCCCACACCCTTTCCTGTTTTGCTATAGACACAGCTTCATGAGTACGGAGCCCCTGTCTGCAGAGGCCAGCCTGAGCTCAGACTCCCAGCGCCTGGGTGAGGGCAAGAGGGACGAGGAACCCTGGGGCCCCATCGGTGAGCACACCCTGCCCACACACTTCAGAAAGTGAACAGGCCCGGTAGTCAGGCCATGGCTGAACCCCTTATTCTCTCAGCCCTTCCTGTACTTATATGCCAATGAGGAGCTTGGCCTGGGGTTTCAAAAAAAAAAAAAAAGTCCCAACTTGGGCTGTACCTCTTCAACCTTTAAACTTGGTCAGCCTCTGTACTTTGCCGACCCATTATTTCCATCTGTAAATTAGAGATATTGGGAACAGGAACCTCCAGGGTGCATGTATGGAGAGGGCTCAGTGGCTTTTTACTGTCATGACATCCTCACAGGGCTACTCCCGGGATTCCTCAGCCTAGTTAGTTCTTCCCACACGCACACTGTGAACTCCTGCCTGACCAATGTTTCCCCTTCTCTTTGGCTGCCAGGAAGCTCAGAACCAAATTAGTGGCTCCCTCCGAGTGAATGCCCAGGACTTCAACGCATGCGTTTTGTGTTGACCCCCCCCCTCCACCTTGGTTACGCCCTTCCTAGTTTCCCCCCATGCCTGGACCTCCTGTCTTTTTTTTCTTTAATATATAGATATATAATTATACTGTATCAGATAACTTGACTTTGAGGCAAGGCAGGCTTTGGACATGTAACCTAACCACACTGTGTTTGTGACTCTGTGTGTGTGTGTGTGTGTGTGTGTGTGTGTGTGTGTGTGTGTCCCACCAGACTGTGAGCTCCACGCGGGCAGGGACCATGTCTTGTCCATTCTCTGTATCCCCAGAGTGTGAAACAGAGCAAATGCTCACTGTGTGCTTAATAAATGGACAAAGAGAGGCTGAACCTCAGGGGCAGACAGAGACATAAACTGATGGTTTATGACACAGTGTCTCAAGCCCTGTGCAAGGGATGTTCAATCAAGGTTTAATTAAAAATGGCTGATGCTGCAGAAGAGGCCGTGTCTCCTAGGGATGACATGAGAATAGCCCCCTTTCTGCCCACCAATGAGGACCTCCTCCCCACATACACGCAGACCGGTTGGCCCAGCCTTACCCGCCCTCTCTCCCCAGGGAAGGACCCCACGCCCTCCATGCTGGGCCTCTGCGGCTCCCTGGCCTCCATCCCCAGCTGCAAGTCCCTGGCGAGCTTCAAATCCAACGAATGCCTGGTGAGCGACAGCCCTGAGGGCAGCCCAGCACTCAGCCCCAGCTGAGGAGCAGCAAGGGCAATGCCAGCCCCACCTGCCAGGGGCCATGGACAACTGCCACCTTTTGAGTCCCCCACCCCAGGCCACCCTTCAAGAACAATACCCAGCTAGCCTCAGGTCCCAGCTAGCCTCGGGTCTCTAGGGAAAGACAACCTGAGCCTCTTTCCTGCTTCAGCTTCCTGCCAAAGAGGCAGGAGCTACATGGGGAAGTGGTGGGGCCAGGAGGGACGCCCAGGTTACAGGTCGTCAGTCCCCTGGGGAAGCCACTCCATTCCGTGGTCCTGAAGGCTGCCTGGTTCCTTCTGTTCATCTTCCACACTTGCCTCAGAAGCAGGTGGTCCAGCCCTGGCATTCCTGCTGCCCTGCCTCTGGTCTAACCCTGTGTACCCTCTGAAGTCACCCTTCCTCGGTACCTATGTGGGGAGAGATTAGGCAAATAAAAACCAGAGGACTGAAGTGGTTTCATCTGTTGGAGAATGGGGTAAGGGCTCCACAACAGGGTCTCTTGGCCAAGGTAACCACACCAGGAGCATGTGCCCTGTGGGACCACATAGGGCCATAATTCAGGGTGTGGGCTTCGGCATCTGGGTCTCCAGGTGCATTCTGGATCTGACCCCTCTAATACTTTAATCCCTAGCAGAGCCCTGAGGGTGTGCCTTAGTGGGTTCAGTGCCTGCCATGGGCCTAACCAACTTACAACTTTGGGATGGAGCCCAAAATTGTAGTTATGCCAGAGCTGGCAAGAGAACAACCCTGTCCCAATGACACCACCTTAGCATGTTCTTGGGGAGATGGCTCCTTGCTCTCACCCCAACACAGTGGGTCCCATCTGAAAGGACCTCACTACCTACCACACAGGAAACCTTTCACCCCTATCGTCTGGGTACTCCACGGTGTTTGGAAACTTGTAAGACAGGGTCTCTGGCTGGCCCAGAACTCACTAAGTAGACCTGGCAGGCCGCAGATCTGCCTGCCATCAACCCTCTGGTGCTGGGATTGAAGGTGCGTGCTACCACACCTGGAGATGCCAGCCTTCTCTGTTTTTCTGTGAAAATGCAATTTGGCTATGTAATCGCACCTGGCCTGGTACTCAAGGCGCTCCTCCTGTCTCAGCCTCCCATGTGTCTAACTAGAGACCCCAACATGTGCACACAAACCCCCAAGACACCTCAGCCACAGCAGTGCACAGAAGATCATCATCTTTAGACAGGGAACAAATGGCTGGGAATTCCGCCTGGCCCGAGCTCGCGGCTCCTCAGGGCCAAGCTATAACAAACATAAGGGACACAAAGCAGGGAATCATCAGATTTGGTCTCGGAGGTAGGGGAGGGAAACAGCAGGAATCCAAATGAGGACAGCCTGGGTGACTGGACTGGGAGGGAAGGCACTTGGCTCAGTCTCCTGTTCCCACCCGGGCAAGAGCCAGTTGCTCCTCAACCTTCAGTGGCCCAGAGGCTGCTCCTGGTTGAGCCTGTGGAAGAAGCTTTTGCCAAACTCGTAAGTGCTGATCATGATGGCGCAGGAGGGCGCAGCCTTGATGATCCTGGGGAGGAAACCTGTGGTACAAAGACAGACCACGGTTAGGGGGCCAGGCCCCTTCACATACATGACATGGACATACATCATGCATGGAGTGCATGCACACAGACAGGCACCCACCTGCAAAGAGTCCCCTGGTGCCAGATTCAGCCTGGATTCTCCGAAGCAGGAGCCAGGTGGAGTCAACTCTTGGCGGCTTCACTGCAGATGCAAGGCCCGGCTCAGTAGGACTCAGTTCCGGGCCCCGGCCTGACCGACACCCTCACTAACCCCAGCTCACCTCTCATAGCCTCCACTGCTCCCAGTGACATTTGTCGCTGTGTCTTCACGACATCGAAGGGTAGGGTAAGGGTGGCAGCCACCTGGTAAGGTGAGGAGAAGGCTCAGCTCCATTCCTAGGCCCTGAGAGGGACTAAGGCATCTCAAGGGCAGCTGAGGAAAGCAAGCAGGCTCCCTGGAAGGCCCTGCTATGTGGAGACCTTCGGGCACTCCTGTAGGACACCTGTGGTGGCCTTACCCCCAATGCAGTCAACTCACCATTCCTGAGATGCCACCAGCCACAAAGCTGATGCCAACAGATGTCTGCTCTTTCTGTCTTGGCCCATTCAGCTGGCTCTTCACCAGCTCATAGTTGAACCAGTATAGAGCTTGGGAAACAGACACACTAATTAAACCCGGGAACCAGGGAAGTGGGCTCCAGACTTCTCATCTCCCACCCACAGCTACACCATCCCAAGTGCAGGCTTGCCTGCTCTGAATCAGGCCCTCAGGACTTAGTTCAGGAAAACCTAGGCAAAACACTAGCTTCCTGCTAGATCCGTCCTTATATAATGAGGGACCCAAGGCTCAGGGAAGTGATGACTTCACAGCCATTTTAGTAACAGAGGGACTTGGTTAAACATTACCAAGAGCTCTTTAACCCAGGCCCTGACCCTGAGTGCCTACCTGAGAAGGGTACATCTCGAAGAGCTGTGGGACCCCAGCCCAGCCACAGTGAGCGCCAGCCACCCTGAGCCACTGCAGCTTGAACACAGGCAGCCAGTTCGCGGTATGACACATGCTGTGCCTGCAGCTTGGTCCGCACAAGCTCCAAGGGGCTGACCACTGTCACAGTGCCCACTAGGGAGGAGAGGGTTGGTAAGACAGTGTAAAGAGGTCAGGCCACAGACGCCAGGCATTAAAACCCAGCTCTTGCCCCACGGTCTGAGGATTTTTTTTTTTCTTTTTTCTTTTTTCTTTTTTCCGGAGCTGGGGACCGAACCCAGAGCCTTGCACTTTCTAGGCAAGCACTCTACCACTGAGCTAAATCCCCAACCCTGGTCTGAGGGTTTAATATACTCCCCCACCCCCCAGGCTAGCAGAGTCTGGGACTGGGACCCAGGAGGGACAGAGGAAGGTCAAGGGCCAGAGCTGTGCTCACTTCGGGCGAGGGCACCAGCCACCATTGGTGCGTAGAGGTCAGAGGTCAAGGACTGACCACATAGGAAGGCCTTGAGTTGGTCATAAGCAGTGAAGTAGATGGCAGTGGCTGGTACAGTCATCACCCTGGGAGAATGAAGAGGCCAGGAAAATCACTTAAAGGCTCCCAAACCTTTCAAGCACCCCATTCCCCACCCTGCCAGCGGAGTCAAGGGAAGGCAACGCCCCATGACTAGGGTACTCACAGGGTGGCTGGGAGGCCGCTCCACAGGGTCCTGGTGCCCTCATGCCTCACAATCTTCACAAAGGCATCCTGACCAAGCCAGCAGCAGCCCAGGGGAAAGAAGACAGACATGAACAAGTCTGCAATGGACTAGGCTCAGCTTTTGCCCATAGTTCTGAGTCCTGAGAAGAGCCAGTTAGCTCTACACACATGGCCCCCCATTTGGTTCTAGGTGGACTCCTAGTCACACCCTAAACCTTGAGGAGGTAGCTGGACGGTGGTGCTGCACATCTTTAGTCCCAGCACTCGAGAGGAGAAGGCAGTTGGATCTCTGGGAGTTTGAGGCCAGTGTGGTCTATTATATAGAGGAACCCTGTCTCCTGCCACCTCTGGCTGCCACCACCACCACCCACACACACATACACACAAACAAAACCCAAAACCACAAAAAGCAAAAAAAAAAAAAAAAAAATCAAACCTTAGGGAGGGCTAGGGTGCAATTCAGCAGTAAAACACCCCTAATATGCACTCAGGTATTATGTCCTGGTTTTGGTTCTCAACATCAGGACCAAAAAGCATTCTGAAGGAATGGCCTCCCAGGCAAGCCCTTCCTACACTGAATAGCCACCCCATTGGCTTTACACTGCCTACACCTACAGCCTAGCCAAATCGAGTCCCTCAGGGAAACACGGATGTGTGTCCTTGGTACAGAGCTTACCAAGGTGCCAGTGAACCGTGTAGGATCCTGAAACCAGGTGGCGCAGCGAGTACCATTTGGGCACAGGTACAGGGGCTCCAGGACACCATTGCAGTACAGGAGGCACTTCCCTGGGGACTGTAGAGTGGAGGGTGCTGGAAAGAGAACAGACATTAGGAGGAGAGGGCCTGGAGCCTTGCAGGGTGACAGGGCTGGGCCGCTATGCAGATATTCCTGTGTGGGACAGAAGGCTGGCTCATGTCATCTCAAAGTATGCACTAGTCCATGATCGTGGGGACCCCAGGTATTCTAGGGACACTCAACACTTCTTCCTTGGGCCCTCCCAGGGACCTGGGGCTCAGGGAACTCACATTTGGTGTAGGAAAGACTCCAGAATCTGGAGGGAGTTGTCAATTCTGAAACACAAGTCAGCCCTGGTGGTCAGGAATGCTGCCTCCCCCACTGGAACCCCATTTCTGGGAAATCATTATTTTGTCAGGCAGCTCCCCTCGGTCTGGTTCTAAGTTCTGGTACTTACCGCTGGCTACCGTGGGTCTCTGAGACTGAAGGCGGACCTTCACCACATCCAGGGGTGTCACTGGGGAAGGAGGTAAGTTTGAAGGTTCCTTCACCCTCTTCTTCATTAGAACCAAACTGCCTCCAACCTCAGCCCACATTAATTCCCAGCTACCCACACCCCAATCTCCCCAGGTCTTACTGAAGAGGGAGGTGACCACAGCCCCAGCTCCTGAGGCCACCATCTGCTGAAGGGGGCTAATGCCCCCAGGATCCTGATCATCCATCTTTGAGTTTCAATTCTGAAAACACACACCACAGTTAAATGGAGCTTAAGCCCATGACAAGAAAGGCTTGGGAATGGGGGAGCAAGCATGAAGTAAAATGCTCTGGGACTTCAACAACGGCACACTCATCCAGAGTTTGCCTCTATAATCTTTGAAATCTAGAAACGTGCTCACTTTGCCGAGGGGGAAACTAAGGCTCAAGGGTTGCTATGACCTTCGTGGTTACGTCATTCGTTTAGAAAGAAGCTAGAATAGCCGTTGGCCAATGGTAGTGATGGCCATTTCCTCAGCCACATGGTTATTATGCTCCTCCGGATCTCAGAGGCCAAAAGATCAAAACGCCTGAGCCCTTCCACCCAACATCTGGGCGGGCACATGAACGCCCTGGGCGAGGAGAGGTCGAGTCCGGCATCGAGAGAAACTTGTAAACAAATCTGCTGACAGAGAGGCAGGTCCATCTTCCTTCCCAAGATTGCTGGCCCTCCCCCCACACCGCCAGCCCGTGGCCAGACGGGACAGGCCGTAAGGCCTGAATGAGAGGACATTCTCTCTCTGCCTCCCCTCTCTCTTAAATACAAGCCGTGGAGACGGAAGCAGAGACCCGGTAACAAACCCTTTCACCGAGACTCGGCTGCACTCCATGCCCAGGCCCAGCAAAAAGGTTCACGGCGAGGCCCACCCCTTCCCATAGCCTCGATTCGCCTCCCAGCCGGGGACCCTCAGAGAACCCGCTTCATTCCTGGCCCGCCCACCTGGCTCTGAGCCGGTCCTTGCGCCGCGCCACGCCAGGGGCCTGGCGGGCCCATAGCGGCTCCGCGGCCGGTGCAGGGTCCGCGCGTGCCCGCTTCGCACAGCGGCCGCCTGGGAGAGCGGTGGGGCCGACTCCGCCCCCAGCAAGCTAAGCCCCGCCCCGTGGCCGACCGGCCGCGCGCACGGAGTGCAACGAGGTCCGCCCACTCGCGGCCCTCCCCCTCCCACTGGAGTCCCGCCCTTACGCCGCGGCCCCGTGGGCGGGTCCCCGCGGCCCCGCGCTCCTTGCGGCTCTCAGGTCAAGGTCGCCGCCTGGACGGCGCTTGCACCTGGCCACAGTAGCTCTCCTCTGCCCGCGCCCCGGAGGAGCGCTGCCCGGAGAGTCCAGACTTGCGATCGCTGGAACTTTCCAGACCGCGTGGGTATTGCTGCTCCGCGTCCTATAGAAGGCAGCTGCCGCGAGGGTCGGTTCTTCAAGGTCATCAGAGTGTCGGACAGCAATGGCAAACTTCTGCCCACTTAGCTCCGTGGCGGGAGTTTACAATTTATAGCGAGCGTGTTGGCAGGAATTACCATCCTCTTCATTTACGGATGATGAAACGGGGTTGCAACCCTGGAAGGCTTTAGGAACTGCAGGGCAACCCTGTTAGCCGACCTGTAACCTGGGCCAGGCATGGTGGGGCCCTGGGCCAATCAATTTACAGGACTTCTTTGGGCTGAGGACTCCGGGGACACGCAGAGCGTAGAGCAGGGAAGAAAACCCGTGTTTCGCGACAGATCTTAAAGAGTGTTAACACTTTCAAAACTTAAGAGTTGTCTTTTCTTTTCTTTTCTTTTTTTTTTTTTTTGAGACAATCTATGTATCTTGACTGGCACAGAGCCTCCAATGTAGGCCAGGATGGCCTCTACCAAAACTTTTCCTAGGTTATTACTGACGAAGGTGCCCCCATTTTACAGAAAATGGAGAGGACTCAAGTTAAAACTTTTGTCACTGCCTTCTCAGATTATGAGTGGGCTTGCACGCAGAGCTGTTTCCGCACCAGCTCAGTACCCAGTACCCCACCACCCGCCTCGCCTTTAAGACTTCCACACTAGCGCGAATTTTAGTCTAACAGGAACCGGAGCACGAGGTGGGAGCCTGCACCTTTAAGAAGAATGGGCCGCGGCTTTGACGTCACTACCTTCTCCGCCCCCCAGGCCCGGACTGGTTGCGAACGGTGCTGGAGCCGCCCAGCCAGCCCGGCCAGCACGTGGATTCCAAGGGGCCAACCATAATTTTTCCCGGAGAAAACCCTTACGGCATTTCCAGAGCTCAGAACCTCCAGTTTTAGGGGCGGAGTGAGCGCAAACGGATAGTTAGGAAAGCAGCCTATGATCTAGAGGCCTCGGCGATCGGCTGGCCCGGAGGCTGAGGCGGGAGGAGAGTCACGAGTTAAGTGTCGCCTGGGCTACACAGTAGACACTGCCTTGCCCTTCCCATTCTCCTTTCACCCTAAACCTGGCTTAAAAGCAACACAAAAGTCGTTTCATAAACCAGCGGTTAAGCGCCTGCTAAGGTCCTTTCAACCTCAAAGTTAATGGTTTACCAAGTTTCAGAACAGAAAGCTTGCTTTTCTTTTCTGTAGAGGAGAAAACTGAAGGCCCTGTGTGTAATCCCCTACCCTCCCTCCCTCTCTTGTTTATGATTTGGGGTTTGGTTTTGTTTTCTGTTTGTTTTGAAACAGCGCCTCATATAGCACAGGCTAACCCCAAACTCCATGTTTAGGCAAGGATTACCCTGAACTCCTAGATGCTGAGATTACAGGCATGAAAGACCATAGGCCAGCGGTAATTAATTCTTTCCCTACCCCTTGCCCCAAGTTCCAGTTTACAGATGAGAAAAGAGTCCCCTGAAGTAACTCAAAAGAACCTACCTGCTCTCAATGAGGTTACTGTGCCAGGGGGTGGGGCATGTGGCCATCATTCGGATGAAAAGATCCAAACAATCACTTCGCACTGACATGAGACTGCGAATGATAGCAGCAGATGGAGATGGACTAGTATCAAGGCCTGCCTGGCTAGGAACTGGAACAAGGCAAGCCCTGGGGCAGGCAGGATTGTGAAGCCTCCAGTTTGCACCCCCAAAGCCTGTGAAAACATTTATAGGTGGAGGCAGAACTTCAGTCCGATGTTGAGATCCAAGCAACACCTCTCTGTCCAAGGCCAACACTGTCACCATCTGGTGGAACCTTCCAGAGGCAAACTTCTGTCCAACCAAGTTCTTCCCCACCCTCCCAAGAGAAGTCCAAATTTCAGGCCCAGGAAGGACTGAATGTGAATTCTGACCAGTGGAACGAGGGAAGGAAGGGTGGCAGAGCCACAGCAAAATGGAGAAAAGTGGGCCGGGATCACCACGATGCTCTGTAACGTGGAGAACAGAGGCCACAATCACTTATTTTTGTTGTGTTTTGAGACAGGTTCTCACTATGTAGCTGTCCTGGGGTTCACTAAATGAGCCAGGCTGACCTTGAACTCACAGAGATCCACCCACATCATCTGTCTCCCAAGTGCTGGGATTGATCTTAAGCAACACATGCTGGGTTGCTTAGGAGCAAATGAAATCTAAATAAGTCTCAAATTGGGGACGGGGGTGGGGGGCTGGGGAGAGCAAGCATACCAGAGCCAGTGCAATGGTTGTGGTGAATCCAGGTAACTCTGGTATATTGGGGCTCACGGTCTCATTCTTAAAAAGCTGGTAAGCAACAGGAACCCTTCCTAAATGCAGTATCTTATTTTTAGAATCAGAGCTAGCATAAAGTTGCTTTTGTTTATTTTATCCTCCTTTATTTTGAGAGAGGGGAGGGGATATCAATAGATAGACTAGGCTATCCTAACGGTCACTTTGCCAACCAGGCTGGCCTTGAACTCTCAGAGGTCCATCTGCCTCTGCCTCCTGAATGCTGGAACCAAAGGCATCCTCTACCATGTCCAGCCCCAAAGGATGGCTTTGTTTTGAAATGTAAGGCACATGGTTCACCTAAGACTGTATCTCAGTGTCACACCATGCACTTAGCACTCACGAGGCCCCACAATCCACAGCTCTGCCAACCAAACAATATAATTATCCAGCTTAGCCCCACTGGCAAAAGGCCTCCCTTCCTGGCTTTTTCCTCTCCCACTTGGTGACCCAAGTAAGTATGGTGTGTGTGGTTGACTCCCCAGTGCTTCATTTGAGAGACCCTGCCTTGAATGTGGCCTGCAGAAGTAGATACCCCCATGGGGCCCTGAAGACGACCTTCCAGAACCCGCCTCTGCCTCCAGAGCACTGACTGCTAGAGGGTGGATTTCTAAGTGTCTTGTGCCAGGCAGTTTAGGGACGTAGAACTATCAGCACTCTAAAGGTCTAAACACCGACTCAGCCAAGCTACTTAACTCCTTCTGGCCAGCTGATTTCACAAGAACAAAATGACAGAGTTGTCCTTCGCCGAAGCCTGTTTGCATCAGCCAAAAATCACATTACCGAAATGCTAAGAGCATGAGGCCGGATGATCAGCCTCACCCACTGTGAAAGGGAGTCAGAGGCCTGCATCCTGATATAAAGCAATTTCTAAAGTAAAATGCTGCCGGGGAACGTGGCTCAGTAGTAGGGCGCTTGCCTAGCACATGGGGATCCATCCCTAGCATGGAAACCAGAAAGTTGAACGGCGGTAATACCAGACATCGCGCTTAGCAGGAGCAGCACCGCCCCCTAGGGGACATCTCTGAAATCTGACGCTGGCCGCGGCTTTGGGTTATCAGAAGTATGTCCTGTAGCGTGCAGAGCATTCCGACACAACATGAACTTTCAACGATAAAACCACACGTCGCTAAGTTTTCCTTCATCGGGGCCATTACAAGCATGAAAAACTTGTTCATAATTATCAGTTGTTGATGACAACTTCATCCCAACTTTTTGTGTACGATGATGTATCTGTGTGTGGGGTGAGGGGCGTGTGTGTGTGTGTGTGTGTGTGTGTGTGTGTTTGTGTGTGTGTGCGCGCGCGCGCGCGCGCGCATGCGCGGTCAGGGATCAAACAAGGATGTCGTTCCCCAACTACTGTCTACTTTTGTTTTGTTTGAAGCAAGTTATCTTACTAATCCGGAACTTGGCAGCATAGTCTAGGCTAACTAGCTGCTGATCCTCAGGGCTCTGCCTGTCTCCATCTCCCCAGCACTGAGGACATAAAAGCATGCCACAACGCTCAGCTTTTTTTTTTTTTTTCCTTTTCTTTTTTCCGGAGCTGGGGACCGAACCCAGGGACTTGCGCATGCTAGGCAAGCGCTCTACCACTGAGCTAAATCCCCAACCCCAACGCTCAGCTTTATATGTGGACGCCGGGATCAAACTCAGGTATTCATGCTCGCAAAGCATGTAGTTTACCAACCGAGCTGTCTCTCAGTCCCTACGTCCAAATCCTTTTTAAAGATCTTTTATTTTATGCATATTTTGTCTACATGTCTGTGTGTGTTACATGCATGCCTGGTGCCCACAAAGTCAGAAGTGGACTTCTGATTTCCCTAGGACTAGAGCTATAGATGTGAGTCGCCACATGGATGCTGGGAACAGAACCCAGGTCCTCTGCAAGAGTAATAAAGACTTTTAACTGCAGATCCAACTTTCCGGTGCCCCCACATATTTAATAATTTTTTTCAGTGTTGGGGAGATGGCTCAGGGATTAAGAGCACTGGCTGCTCTTCCAAAGGAACTGCGTTCAATTCTCAGCAACCACAGGGGAGCTTAACATCTGTAAATCCAGTCCCCGGGGATCTGACACCTTCTGGCCTCCATGGGTACTGCATACCCATGGATCGGTACACATAATTAAAACATAATAAAAATGTTTGCTATTCATTTTCCAGGAATAAAGCTACCGTGGACCCTAAGAAAACAGTAATTTATCTTTTTCCTTAACATTACAAAAGAGGGCTGACTGCTCTTCCAGAGGTCCTGAGTTCAATTCCCAGCAACCACATGGTGGCTCACAACCATCTGTAATGGGATCTGATGCCCTTTTCTGGTGTGTCTTAAGATGATGTCAGTATACAGTGTATTTACACAAAACGAATAAATCTCGAAAAAAAAAGACACATTACAGCTTGAAACTTTATTCTGGTTTCTAAGTGTTATGTGTAGCAAGACCACAGGACCTATGAATTTCATGAATGAATGTTTTATTTTGGGGGCTGGGGGTGAGACAGGGTAGCTCAGAACTTGTTATGGAGCTGAGGCTGGCCTGGAGTTCTGGATCCTCCTCTTCCTCCCTTGCCCGAGTTCTGGGAATGCAGGCCGGTGCTGCCACATCTAACTTACACTGCTGAACGTTAAGGTGAAATAGAGAGTAGGCATTACCAAAAGCAGGCTCTGGAGACTGGAGTGCAGACCCTTCCCCATTCCACACAGTGCCCGATGCCTCTGGAAACCGCAAGTCCGGTTTAACAGTGTGTGGCCTTCATTGTTCTGAGAGGCTCTAGTGCGTTTAGAGGTTCCTTTTCCAAGACCATTCTACTGCCATGAACAAGGCCTCTGGGATAAAGGGGGTAAAATATCCATTAGATCACCGTAGACCAAGAAGCAGGTACACTGGCTGTACCTACCACAAAGGTTTGTGTTAAAGATTCCAGGCAAGCTTACTGGAAGGGTTACTGTCCTGAAAATCAGGGTACTAGCAGAACACAATTGTTCTTGCTGGTTTGACTTTGAGGTTTGTTCCAGGTTGTAATTTTTGAGACCTGGTTGTCCTAGGCTGACCTCAGACTCTCTGTGTAACTGATCTTGAACTCCTAATCCTCCTGCCTCTACAGAGCAAGCACTCTACAGAGCTACAGCCTTAACCTGTTTGTCTCTAGAGACAGTCTTGCTATGTAGCCTAATTAGCCTTAAACCTAACATCCTCCTGCCTCAGCCTCCCCAGTGCTGGCTGGAATTTACAGGCACAAGTCAACCCAATATGGCTAAATCCCTACTTTTTTACAAACACTAAAACAGGCTGAACCAGTAGCCTACCTGACGGGTGGCAGAAAGTCTGATGCATGGAGACAGGTTTCTTCCCTAACTGGTTGGCCTGTCTCCTCTCGAGGCTTCACAGCAGTTTGATCTCTGACCTGTTCTTCCCCTCGGCACCAGACTGCACCCAGGATCTTGCCTGTGCTAGGCAACTGCTTCCCCACTGAGCTACAGAATCTGTTTCTTCAACTTTATCAACGCTGATGCTACCAAGAGAGACCCTGCTCCCTTCTTGGGAGTCACTAAGGTCTCAGTGGAGAAAGGTGGCTATGGCTTGTGACCTGAAAAGGCGTCCTGTATGAGCAGCTCCTGGCCACTTTCCTCCATCCCTGCAGCCTTCTCTTGTCTCTCTGGGCTCCTGGGGATGTGGATGCTGCAGTCAAACCTGGGTCCCCTCCCACTGCTTTGGAGACAGAGCAACAGGTCACTCATAGGAGCCCTTTGATGTTGTAAAACAAAACAAAATTCCTCTCTGCTTTTAATACGCCATTTTACAGGATTTCTTCATCTCCATTATCCTATTTGAATCTCACATGCAGAAGCCGTGCCAAGGGTGTTGTGTGCTCATTCTAATAAGGAGGAAACTGAATTGGGGAGAGGAAGCAGGGGTGGGGGCGGAGGGTTAAGTAGTGTTGTATGTAACAATTTCCCCTGAATTGAAACATTCTGGAGGCTCAGGAAGTTCTAAAATAAGGCTCCTAAAGCCTCAGGAAGACCCTGAAACTATCAGATTCACAAAACTCCCTCCCAAAGATCAAATAAGACATAAGGGCTGTGGAGAAGAGAGGAGGGGAGGGGAGGGGAGGGGAGGGGAGGGGAGGGGAGGGGAGGGGAGGGGAGGGGAGGGGAGGGGAGGGGAGGAGACTGAGGAGAGAGGGGAGGAGGCGATGCCCAGCTGTCAAGCTGCCTTTAAGCAGTACACAGAGGTCTAGAACTCCAGCTTTTGTGAGTCACAGTCCATGCTGGGGCAGGCCTTTATTGCTGCTGCGCCAGTCACACTCCCATCAGCGACACTTACAAACTCACTGATTCTCCACGTTGTGCTTTGGCATTAATTTGACCTGTCACGGATTCCCTACTCAGGGGGAGTAGATGCTTCCTCATGTCTCCCCAGGAATAGTGTCCCACAACGAGGCCTGGACAGTCCATGCCTGGACAAATACAAGTTGAGAGCACTGGTTGCACGGCCCCTGTCCCGGATGCTGAGGCACACAATTGAAGTCGGTCTGCCTGAGGGTGGAGTAATCCTAGCAGAAATCCTGGTAAGGTCACCTCTCCCTGTGTGGTCTGGGATGGAGTCCCTCCTTGCTGTAGTGGGGGTCATGTGCACCCTGTGATGGATGATAGGAAGTGAAAAATAATGCCTTATGAGCTAAGAACGAAGTGTCCGTGGAGGGAATCCATTGATAACCACCATCCTCTACTTGGTATGGGGTGGTGTGCCTCCTTGAGTACAGGGTGTCCCCGAAACAGCTAATGGAGTAAAGAAATATATTAAAGTCCCTGGAACGGGCTAGAGAGATGGCTCAGTGGTTAAGAGCACTGACTGCTCTTCCAGAGGTCCTGAGTTCAAATTCCAACAACCACATGGTGGCTCACAACCATCTGTAATGGGATCTGATGCTCTCTTCTGGTGTGTGTGAAGACAGCTACAGTGTACTCATATAAATAAATAAATAAATAAATAAATAAATAAATAAATCTGTAAAGTCCCTGAAAGCAGCATGTACAAGAGTTGACAGCTCTGGTGGCAATCGTGTGACCCCTGCTATGGACAGAAGATATTCAACTGAGGCTCAGCTGTCTTCCCAGAAGGAAGGAGTGATAACAGAACATGCAGTTGTGAACTTCTGTATTAGCTTCTCTCTTTCCTTCTTTCTTTCCTTCCTTCTTTCTTTCTTTCTTTCTCTCTTTCTTTCTCTCTTTCATGTACATGAGTACACTGTCACTCTCTTCAGACACACCAGAAGAGGGCATCAGATCCCATTACAGACGGCTGTGAGGCACCATGTGGTTGCTGGGAATTGAACTCAGGACGTCTGGAAGAGCAGTCAGGGCTCTTAACCGCTGAGCCATCTCTCCAGCCCCTACATTAGCTTCTGATGTGGAAAATAAAGCAAAAAGTCATGGGTGAATGAGATGAAGGTGTTGGCTTAATGCTTACGGCCCGAGGACTAACGGTGAAGAAAGGATGATTTCGTTTTAAAGAGCCTTTACTGGGGTCCAAAAAGTTGGAGCTTATGGGACGAATCAGACGGCGAAGGGAAAAAATGAGATCCTGCCAGCCTGCAACGCACAGAAAGCAGGATCCTGGCTCACTGTGCCGACTGACACAACCATAAAAATAGCCTGATCCAAGAGACAGTGGGAGTCTGGAGCTTTCGCTCTCCCATCAGCTTGAGTCGCAAGAGCATGAAACAAACCATAAAAAGTTCAGCTGCAGCCTGACTCATGAGGCTGTAGGGTATGGAGTGTCCTGGTTAGGGTTTCTGTTGTTGCAACCGTGGCCAAAGCGAGTTTGGAGGAAAGGGTTAAGTCAGCTCACACTTCCACATCACTGTTCATCATCAAAGGCAGTCAAGACAGGAACTCAAACAGGGCAGGAACTGGAGCCAGGAGCTGATGCAGAGACCACGAAGGGGTGCTGCTTATTATCGTGGCTCGCTCATCCTGATTTCTTCTAGAACCCGGGACCACCAGTGCAGGGATAACACCATCCACAGTAGTGGCTCTCTCCTGCCAATCACTAATTAACAGGATGCCCAGGTAGTGGTGGGCTGCGGCTGTAGCTGGGTACAATTTTAATCCCAGCTCTAGGGAGGCGGAAGCAGGTGGATCTCCGTGGGTTCAAGGATAGCCTGAGCTACAGAGCTAGTTCCAAGATAGCCAGAGTTGTCTTGAAAAATAAAAACCAGGTGGTGGGGAGATGGCTCAGTAGTTAAGAGCACCAACTGCTCTTCCAGAGGTCCTGAGTTCAAATCCCAGCAACCACATGGTGGCTCACAACCGTCTGTAATGGGAATCTGATGCCTTTTTCTGGTGTGTCTGAAGAGAGCGGCAGTGCACTCACATACATAAAATAAATAAAATCTTAAAAGAAAAAGAAAAATGAGAGAGAGAGAGACAGACAGAGGGAGGGAGGGAGAGAGAGAGAGGGAGAGAGAGAGAGATCCCATCCCATAGGCTTGCCCACTGCCCAATCTTTGGGGGCATTTTCTCTCAGATGACTTTAGCATGTATCGGTTGTCATAAAACTGGCCAGTGGGGTTGGGGATTTAGCTCAGTGGTAGAGCGCTTGCCTAGCAAGCGCAAGGCCCTGGGTTCGGTCCCCAGCTCCGGAAAAAAAAAAAAAAAAGAAAAAGAAAAACAAAAAACAAAAAACAAAAAACAAAAAACTGGCCAGTACATGGAAGCAGATGGGCTTCTTCTGAGTGCTTCGGCCACATAACCTAAGAAAAATCAGTCCCTGGTGGACTAGCTCCTAGGAGCCATTTGAGACACTAATTATGACCTGCTGAGGTTCCCATAATTATCAGTCAGGCCTTGGGAGATAAGGAAGGAAGGAAGGGAGGACAGGTGTTATTAAGAGAATTAGGAGGTGCTTGGTGCCCAGGTCCCTGGACCTGGTGGCTCTGTGTTTAGAGGATTAAAAGACTGGTTGATGTGGGCTAGACAGATGGCTCAGTGGTTAACAGCATTCTGCTCTGGAGGAGAACACTGTGAAGGATGGGTTCAGTTCCCAGTACCCACATGGTGTCTCACAACTGTTTCTAGTTCCAGAGTATTCAATACTCATCCCTGATCTCTGTGGCGCTAGGCATACAACTGGCGCACAGACACAGGTAAAGCACTCATACACATTTAAAAATTTCTTAAAGATTTATTTAATGTATCTGAGTACACTGTTGCTGTCTTCAGATACACCAGAAGAGGGCATTGGATCCCATTACAGATGGTTGTGAGCCACCATGTGGCTGCTGGGAATTGAACTCAGGACCTCAGTCAGTGCTCTTAACCAGTAAGTCATCTCTCCGGCCCCTAAAAAAAATTTTTTTAATTGATCAATCCAACCAGGACCTTAAAAATGGCACTATGGGGCTTTCGTGACTTTGATAAACCTGATGGTGGGTCATGATCTTTGAAGGAAGAACTCTGACAAGCCTGTGCAGTGCAGGCCAGCATGGAAAGGAGATTCGAGAAATACAAAAGAGGCTAGAAGAAGACAGAGAAAGGGGTCAGAATCACTCACAGGCAGATGTGGAATGGCAACTTTAAAAACTTGACAAGCCAGGCACAGGCCTTCAATCCCAGCACTTGGAAGGCAGAGGCAGGTGGATCTCTGTGAGTTGAAGGCCAGTCTGGTCTACAGAGTGGTTCCAGATCAGCCAGGGCTACATGGTGAGAGTTTGTCTCAAAACAAAATGAATCAACAGAAAGCCAAATGCTATATATAGTAGAAGGCTTCTGGAAGACTTTGAAACCTAATCAGGAGGCCATAAACGATATTAGGTCAGTCCTGAGGAATGGAAAATACTTTCCCCAGAGTATGGGGTGTACGGTACTCAGAGGGTGGGGAGGGTAGAGATTTTTAACCCAGGCCCTTTCAGCAGTCTGCTATGTAGGGGAAAGGCAAGGGCTACGGTGTTGGGTGGGAGCCTGTCTGACAAGGAAGCTGGCTCCTGCAGCAGGCATGACAGGTTACCATGCAGACCTTGAGCCTGTGCCAGAGTAGTCAGGCAAGCTGGCCCCTGCTGACATCATCAGAGTAGCCCTGAAGCATCAGCAGTACCCAGGATGAGGGGGCAGGATGGCTTGAAGGAAAGGACCATAGATTCTGGAGGTAGTGTCTCCCATCCATGACACTGTACCCAATGTTACTCTTTTGATGAAAACATTAACTCAAGTGATAAAAATCTTTCCGTGCTGCGTGGAACCTCCTTATGATTTCTCTGGTAGTCTGTATTCCCCTTAGCCACTCAAGACCAACTAGCACATACCTGGAGAAAATGATGCTGGTCATTCCAAGACCCTATCCATCCTCTATAACGGGATTCTGTTACATAATCCTAAGTCTTGAGCATCTTAAGGATTTATACACGTATTGTAAAAACAGCAAATATTTTAAAAAGCATATCCTTTAGCGGAAAGACACCACTATGACCACAAAAATCATAAGGTTATTAAATAATAAAAATCCCAATGCCCGGGGGTTGGGGATTTAGCTCAGTGGTAGAGCGCTTGCCTAGCAAGCACTAGGCCCTGGGTTCGGTCCCCAGCTCCGGAAAAAAGAAAAAAAAAAGAAAAAAAAAAGAAAAAAAAAAGAAAAAAATCCCAATGCCCAAGGTAGGCTACAGCTCTATGAACTGTTGGCCAAGGAGGAGGCACCAGAAGCCCCCAAAATGGTAAGGCTATTGCCATTGTTGTTGGTGGCATGCCATAAACAGAAGACCCTGTTGCTAAAAACAACACATCCCTGAAGAAACTGACCTGAGGATGAACTGGAAACCCTTGTCCTGCTGGCCTACTTTCTTAATGTTGGAAGGCACTGGGCAGGCTGCTAGGGAGACTTGTTGTCCACAGTTCTATTTGGCTGTGGTCCCCGCATGCTACACGATCAAAATGCCAAGAAGGGGCGGCTGCAGAGGCAGTATTGGCACTATGTGTTTCCGGTGCAACCGGATTGTTCCAGATTCAATGCCTGTGCCACGGGAGGGAATTCATGCTTGGTGGTGTAAATCAGGACAGAAACCAGTGGCTGGGGAGGTCGGAGGCTCCGGTGGGAAAAGACCTGCTACTGTTTTGTTAAACTGGTACAATGTGCCTATCAGACTGCCTTCTAAACATTTGTGCCGGAGTTGGGGATTTAGCTCAGCGGTAGAGCGCTTGCCTAGCGAGCGCAAGGCCCTGGGTTCGGTCCCCAGCTCTGAAAGAAAAAAAAAAAAAAGAAATGTAAATATAAACATTTGTGCCTACACCCTGTGGATCATTGCTGCCAGCCTCGGTCAGAGGGAAACTTCTTCTTCTTCTTTTTTTTTAAAGAATCTATTATTTCCTTTCAGCTAAGAAACTTTTTAAAAGATGAGCTCTTCTTTTTTTAAAAAAAATTATTTATTTAATGTATATGAATACACTGTCACTGTCTTCAGACACACCAGAAGAGGGCATCAGATCCCATTACAGATGGTTGTGAGCCACCATGTGGTTGCTGGGAATTGAACTCAGGACCTCTGGAAGGGCAGTCAGTGCTCTTAACTACTGAGCCATCTCTCTAGCCCAAAGGGAAACTTCTTTTGCTAATTTTTTAAAATTATGTGGAGTTGAGTGTGTGTGTGTGTGTGTGTGTGTGTGTGTGTGTGTGTGTGTGTGTTGAAAGAGAAAAACTTGTAAGAGTTAGTTCTCTTTCCATTACGTGGGTCCTCTGTGATGCAGAGCAGTTCAGACATTCACAGCACACTGGATTCTCATCTCTGTGCTTCCTTCCAGTTCCTCTCAGCCCCACAGTTGGGAAGACTGCAGTGTCCACAGTCCAGGTTGCTCTCATTTCCGCCTATGCTGGTCCCTGGACCTGACTGCCCTTGACCACAGAGAGGCTCTAAGCTTAGAGTTCACAGATTCAGAGACATGGGGTTAGCCTGGCTGCTAAGCTGCTCCCCACCTCTCTCCAGCCCAGGGGACCACTCCAGTTCCAATAGCCCTTTCTTCCTAAAGAGGGATACTTTCTCTATCTGTAGCAGAATTTAAGGTCAGATATCTTAGGAGGGACACAGCCTCGCTGTCCCTGGAGGGAACTGGGTCAGATTAGGCTTGGATCTGAAATGTCCCCTCACAAAAGGCTCCAGTGCGGAAGGTTTGATCCATAGGTGGTGGTGCCCTCGAGAGTGCCAATACCCTAAGAGTTCATCCATGGGCTAGAGAGATGGCTCAGTGGTTAAGAGCACTGACTGCTCTTCCCGAGGTCCTGAGTTCAATTCCCAGCAACCACATGGTGGCTCACAACCATCTGTAATGGGATCTGATGCCCTCTTCTGGTGTGTCTGAAGACAGCTACAGTGTACTTATATATAATAAATAAATAAATCTTAAAAAAAAAGTTAATCCACATCACCGGGCAGTGGTGGTGTATGCCTTTAGTCCTGGCACTCAAGATGCAGAGGCAACGGATCTCTGAGTTGGGGGCCAACCTGGTGTACAGAGTTCCAGGATAGCCATAGCTACAAAAGGAAATGGGATGATAGCTTAATGGGCTATTAGCAGGTAGGGCCTTTTTGAAGGATGTATCACTCACACACACACACACACACACACACACACACACACACACACACACACACACTCTGTCCCCTTGCTTTTTGTCTGTCCTGAATGCCAAGGGGTTCAGCCACATCCAACTCCCGAAACAATGGAGCCAGCCGACTGAATCCCAAAACATTGGAAACTGACCAAAAAATGTTCTCCTCTCTTCAGCTGATACACACATACAATAATTATCTTGCATGCATGTGGATGTGAACGAATGGGAGTGTAAAAGTGGAATGGGGTTCATGTGGAGGTCGTAAGGCAACTTACCAGACTCAATTTTATCCTCCAACGTATGGGCCCCCAAATATTGAACTCAGGTCATCAGGCATGATGCGAAACTCAGCCATTAAACTGTCTCACCAGCCCAAGTCTGTTTCTGTTGTTTTGAATCTTTGACTAACAAGGGAGGCTTCTGGAGACCCGCTCAGATCTCAGCCCCATCTTCTTTCCTTTTTATGAGAATAGGTATTTTTTTTCTGCATGTACGCCTATGGGCCACGTGTGTGACCAGTGCCTACGGAAACCAGAGAAGGGCTCAGATTCTGTGGAACTGGACCTAACAGCTGTGAGCTGCCATTTGGAAACTGGGAATGGAACTTTGGAGGAGCAGCCAGTGCTCTGAGCCACCGAGCCATCTCGCCAGCCTCTTTGTCCCATCATGAACTAAAGCATGCTGTTCCCAAGCCTGTGAGGCTGGTGGAGCATCTCCTGGTTCTCCTCACGTTTGATTTTTTTTTTTTTTTTTTTTTTTTTGCTTCTTTTTTTTCGGAGCTGGGGACAGAACCCAGGGCCTTGCGCTTCCTAGGCAAGCGCTCTACCACTGAGCTAAATCCCCAACCCCCTCACGTTTGATTTTAGGATGAGGAAGGGTCCCAGGAATTCACACTGCATCTCGAGGGCCCGGGACTGAGACAAGGTCTTGCTATCTACCCCAGGTTGGCTTTGTAGTCCAGGCTGGCACTGAACTTAAAGCAATTCTCCTGTCTCAGCCTTCTGAGTGCTGGAATCATAGGCTCTCACCAGCTCACCTGGCTGGCACTGCATTTAAAATCAGAGAAGCTGGAGGCTGAGAGGAATCCTGACTTGGGATTCATGACAGGCTACATCATTCAGGGTCCAGAGCAAATGAAAATGCAGGGTCCCTTTGTTCGAAAATTATTAAGAACTTCATGGGCAGGGGTGTAGTTAAGGAGAGAGTGCTTGCACAGCGTACACGAATGACACGAATGAGGGCTTAGCTTCCATCCTCAATACTGAGGGGAAAATGGAATTTCAAGGAGCCTATTGGAGCCCAGTGTGCTTGCGCATATGTTTGGTCCTGGCCCTCAGGAGGCAGAGGCCAGTGGATCTCTGTGACTTCGAGGCCTGCTTGGTCTGCATACTGAGCTCCAGGTCAGATAGGGCTTCATCATGAGACTCTGACTCAAAGCAAACAAACAAAAAACTGAGAGGAGAGAATCAACCAAGCCCAGTGCCCCGATCGCTTCCTTGTGAAGGTGCCCCTGCCTCAACCATGGACACTATCTATCTCCTGAGCCCACCAGGCCTCAGTTTCCTCCTCTGCAAAGTGAGGGGATCCCTGGGTCCCAGTCTTCCTCCCGAGCTAACTTTCTGGAACCACCTCCCAGGATCCTAGTCTCCCTGGTCTCCTATCCAGGCCATGGAAGATGGGTGATTATGTGACTCAGTTTACACAGGAGGGTCCGAGGGTGAGCTAGTCTTCTGTGCTGTGATTCATCCTACCTTGTGTGTCCTGGGGCCAGGGCTGGAAGGCAGGGGCCTGAGAAAGGAGAGCAAAAACTGCTCGTGACAGTGTGACTCAGGCAAGAGAGGCAGAGTGGGGGATGGGAGGCTGGGCTGCTTCTGCGCTCTCTCCTGCTTTGGCCTTCCAAGGTTAAAGAGATGCAGGGAAGTAAAAAAAACACAAAACCACCAGAAGTAAAAAACACAAAACCGGGGCTGGGGATTTAGCTCAGTGGTAGAGCGCTTACCTAGGAAGCGCAAGGCCCTGGGTTCGGTCCCCAGCTCCGAAAAAAAGAACCAAAAAAAAAAAAAAAAACACAAAACCACCAGCAAAACTTCACTTTCAGATACACAGCAACTACCTTTCAAGTGTGTCGTCTCAAGTGCTGTGTGGGTTGTGCTTCTGTTACTATTGTTTCTTTATTTTTGTGCAGGAGACAAACTCAGGCTAAAGAGAACTTTCCTTTAGAGGTGGGTGTGGCATCACATGCCTTCCATCCCAGCCCTCAGAAGGCAGAGGTAGGCAGATCTTTGAGACCACTTTGGTCTCCATAGTGAGTTTCAGGTCAGTCAAAGCTATGTCCATAGCGAGACCCAGTCTCAAAAATAATCAAATGAATGAGAAATTCAATTTAAATGGGCATTCTATAATTTTATTTGGCATGTCAAGATCCTGAGGGTTGGGGAGCTCCTACTCTGGTATAGTCATGGCCCTGCTATTGGAACAGAGCAGTAACCCTGACTGAAGAAACCCTGAGGGACTGCTGAAAAACCAGGGAAGGCTGGGAGAAGGAGGTCAGAGGAGGGAGAGCCCTTACCTGGCTGTGCAACTCTGGAGGCTGCTCTGGGCTGGCCCACAGGAAGTAGAGGGGGGGGTGAGTTTCCTGGGGACACCTACGCTTCCATCCAAAACAGGATGTTCTGGCATTGGTGCAGCCTCAAGCCAGCGCCAGCATAGGTCTGGCATCTGGACATCAGGCTGGAAATGGACAGGATGTGTTAACAATGACAGAGTCAGGATTTACACACAATAGGCATATGACAAGGAGCCACGCCCACTCCCTATTTATAAATTCTGACCAGGCAAGGGGAAAGACAAAAAAAAAAAAAAAAAGCAGAAGCCACAAAGAAAGGATTGATCAACAGATTTCAGATGATGTAATGTCACAAAACACAAGTGGCCAGCTGAGAGACAATGGCTGCCAAATATGTAATAATACCCGGAAGAGTCAAGCACTTTGTGAAAGAGAAAGAAAGAGAAAACGAAGGGAAGCAAAGCAAAGAGTCACTGTTGTGTGTTTTGAGTAATATTAAGTTTAGCTCAGAGGTTTCTGGGTAGGACAAACTGCCCTTCATCATTTGAGTGGGGCTCCCCTAATCCATGGAAGGCCCGAATCATACAAAACGATGGGCCTGGACTTTCCCTCTACCATCAGCTGTCCTGGGGCTTGAGCCTCCCGTTGCACTCTAAAGATTTAAGACAGACACTGGAGATGTGGCTCAGAGGTAGACCATTTGCTGGACATGCCCCAGCACCATACAAAAACAAACAAACAAACAAACAAAACAAAAAAAAAACAAGACAAAACAGGCTAGGGATAGAGACATGGCTCAGCAGGTCAAGTACTTGTGGTATAAGGACTCTGCACATCTGTTGCAACAAGGGAGGGAGTGGAGACAGGTATATCCACAGGGCAAGCCAGTCTGGCCGAAATGGCTGTCTACCAGCTCTGTGGGTGATTGAAGATATATCAAAAGATTGGCTAAAGCTGTGTGCAGTGCCACCATGTGCCTTTAATCCTAGCACTTGCGAGGCAGAGGCAGATGGATCTCTGCGAATTCCAGGCCAGGCTGGTCTACAGAAGTTTATACATCGAGACCCTATATCAAAAAAAAAAAAAAAAGAAAAGAAAAGAAAAAAGAAAAAAGAAAAAGAAAAAAGAAAAAGAAAAAAAAGAAAGAAAGAAAAAGAAAAAGAAGAAGAAGAAGAAAAAGAAAAAGCAAAAAGTTGGTGAGGATTAGGGGAGAACTGAAATCCTCATGTCTTTGTTGCTAGTGGGAATACAAAGTGGTACGTACAGCGGCTTTGGGAAAACATTCTCACATTGCTCAGAAGGTTTAACACAGAAGTGAGGTCACTGTGTGATCTCACACACCGTAGTGGTGCTGTTCGCAACCGATGAAGCAACCAAGATGCTCCACACTAATGAGGGCCATCGAGGAGGGACAGTGCCCTGATATATAGACAAGAGTCGTTTGTGTCCTGGATGGTGAGGCCGCTCACCTGGAGGATGTGGTTAGCTAGCAGACACAAAGGGCTGCAGTCAGACTGCTCATTGCGACTTTTAGGAAGCTCCTGGATCAGATTCTGATGTGGTACAAGGGACACCTTCGCAGAAACTGTGGGCTTCCTGGGATCCATACTTGGGTTTTCTGGAATCAAGTTATAAAGTTCTTGTATGCTGTGTGACTTTTAAGACTTGAACAAATATCTGCTCGCTCCTGATAGGACACTGATGTCAGACCAGAAACACTCAATTCTATCTTAGTGAACACTTGAGTTTAATGGTGCTATTTATGGGTGTGTAGATGATTCAAGGACAGTTGTATCACCAAAAAGGCCACCCCAATGTTAGAGACACCTCAGGAAAGCTATATCTCTAGAGCTCCCTGGTGACATGAACCTCGGGTGTTACCTTGTGAATCTTGTAACTTTCAGGATTTTCCTGGGCCTTTTAAGTTGTTTTCCTCCTGGACATTGTTTACATTTTTTTTTCACTTCTTAAATCTTACCCGAGCTTTCTTTTTCTCTCTAAGAGGTGATGTTTCATTTCAAGAGAAATAGCTACACAACACCCCAATATTTCTGCTTTTTAGCAAAAAGTTTATACTATCCTATTTTATTTATTTATTAATAGTTTTTAGTATCTCCAGAATATAATTTTCCATTTTCCACAAGCACTTACAAAATTAGTGTAAGTTCTAGGGCTGGAGAGGCAGCTCAGCTGTTAGGAGCACTTATTGCTCTTGTAGAGAATTTGGTTTGCAGTACTCACATTGGGCTATAACTCCAGCTCCAGAGATCCAATACGTTCTGGCCCCCAAAGGTTCCTGCACATACATGATGCACATAAATGCATGGTGCATACATACATATATACATAAAACTTAAAAATTTTTACAAAGCTTACAAAAACTAAGTCCTGAAATGGTAACTACGAAGATGGCAGGCTGCATAAAGGGGCTCAAATCTGTAACCCCAGCACTTAGGCCGAGGCACCAGGATCAAGGTCAGGAAGTTCAAGGCTAGTGTAGGTTACAAAGTACGTTTGAGGCCTGACAGACTGTCTCGGTTAGGGGTTTTGGGGGAGCAGGCAAAAGATATAAGTTCATGTCCAGGGCTGGGGATTTAGCTCAGTGGTAGAGCGCTTACCTAGGAAGCGCAAGGCCCTGGGTTCGGTCCCCAGCTCCGAAAAAAAAGAACCAAAAAAAAAAAAAAAAAAATAAGTTCATGTCCATAATCTCAGCTAAAGGGTCCAAGTTCAAGTTCTATATGGGCTACATGGTGAGTTCAAGGCTAGCCTGGAAAACTTAGGGAGCTTCCATCTCAAAATAAAAAGTAAAAAAAAAATTTAAAGAGGCTGATCTCTTATGGCAAGGTGGGAGGCAGAGTCAAGAAAATCATATGGAGGCTTAAGGGCCAGGTACCATGAAGCCCACAGTGCAGAGGCAAAAACAATGAGAGACCTTGCCTTTAAAAACGAGGTAGATATGCTGGGTGGTGGTGGCAGTGGTGGTGCATGCCCTTTAAATCCCAGCACTCAGGAGGCGGAGGGAGATGTGTCTCTGTGAGTTTGAGGCCAACCTGGTCTATAGAGTGAGTTCCAGGCCAGCCAGAACTACACAGAGATTTCTTGAAAAAACAAAACAAGGTGGGCAGAGACGGTCCAAATGTTCTCTGCTATAGGTGAGCCTACTCCCGCTTGCTCCCTCCCTCCGTCAGACGGAAACCAGAACCTCTCTTCTGGATGAGAGCAGCACCACTGAGCTGTAACCCCAGAATTTGCTCTATCTTTTCAGTCGTTTCAAGTGATCGTGTATGTAAGTCTGTGAGTGCACTAAAGCTATGTGCAGAAGACAGAGGATGGCTTCTGGGAGCCATTTCTGTCTGTCTGTCTCTCTCCTTTTAAAACCATGTCAGTCAAAGAGATCACGTTGGTTGATAAGTGACTACCTGCTGAGCTTCCTGCCCCTCCCCCATTCTTTTTTATTTTTCTCTTGAGGAAGTGCCCTGTCTGGGATGTAGCTCAGTGGGTAGCACTTGCTCAGTGTGAACAAGGCCCTGGGTCTAATCCCAGCACGGCATAAACTAAACATGGCTATCTGCCCTTGCAATTGTGGCGCTTGCGTGGTGGGAGCAGAAAACAAGAAGTTCTGGGTCATTCTCAGCCACTTATCAAGTTGAAGTCCGGAACACAGGAAACCCTGACTCAGAGGGAGAGCTGCAATGTCGCTGAGGTTGGTTTCCAACTCCTGGGGTTAAGCAACCTCCCTTCCTCAACCTCCACATCATGGCTGTGTCTCACTAGAAGCCTAAGCCGTGGTCTGTTTTGGGGATACCTATACGAATGTCATGGAACACCTATGCTAACATCGTCAGGGTACCGAATTATGTTAGATTCTCTGCTCCAGTCTTACACACTTTCCGAGACTCCTGGAGCTCCAGTGTAAGAAGCCCTCATGGAATTCCACAAGCCCGCACTCCTCTCGGTGCAGAACTCCCACTGTCCTGAATTGTGTGGCTGACCCCGTGATCCTGACTGGCCTCCCAGTAAAGGTTTCTGCTTCTAGGGGTAGGAGTGGGGTAACCTAGCTTCCACCTTGAAAGCAAACACAGTCTTTTCTCCAAGGCCCAGCCTTGGCCTTTCTTAGAGTCTGTCTTCTTGGCCCTTCTCCAATCACCCGTCTCTGTCTGGCCAGGCCCTTTGGCACTCAGCAGCCTGGCTCTTGTTTCTGGCTAATCTGTTCTACAGCTTAAAATTTCTCTATTCTCCCACCATAACAATTCCTCGAAGGTGGGGACAGCTGAAACAAGGAAACCCCTTGATCTCCACAGTCACCAGCCTGCTCCACAAGCCCACGCCCCACACTTAGTCCGAGTCCAAAGGCCCTTATCTTGAACGTGGCTTTCAATCCTTACTAGAGGCTGTCTTTCCTATCTAGTTTCAAGTTCCTCGGTCCCGCCGAATCAACCTCTTTTTTTCGGAGCTGGGGACCGAACCCAGGGCCTTGCACTTGCTAGGCAAGTGCTCTACAACTGAGCTAAATCCCCAACCCCTCGAATCAACCTCTTAAAGTTCTTTCAGATTCAACTTAATGCTGCACTATCAAGCAGGATTTTAATCTCTTCTTCCCTAACCTTGAGCTAATCTCCTGTCTTCTCTCTGCACACATCTATAGTGACTGGTGCTCGCTTTTGAACTTTTATTAGATTTAGTCTAAGCCACTCTCCCCGTTCAAACCAGGGGACTATTTATCCTCACCCTCACAACCATCTTTCAACTTCTTTCGAGTCCTGGCTGCCAGGCGTGAAAAGGCAGAGAATGTACAAAAGTCGCGATCCAGAAGCAGACACTCTCCAGTAAACGACCTTGAACGTGTGCCCTCAGGGCAGCTCTCTTAACTGTTGGTGGCCTTAGGCAAGCGGTGTCTGGTCTCACAACACCCTGCCGGGCGCCGCCAGAACCCGGGGTTAAATGCAACCAAACAAGCTAGAGCTGCCCTGGGGGAGGCGGGCTATGCTGTCATATGATTCTCTAATCACATGATCCCTAGAAATGGGGTGTGGGGAGACAGAGGAAAGGGAGGAGGAATGTGAAATGAGTAGAAAAAGAAACACAGCATTCCTGGAGAGTCCCGCCTCTACGTAGACAAGTAACCAATGAAAGCCCTGGATCTCTGAGCCATGGCTAATGGAAATTGAGGTGGGCGGGCCATCGCGCGGCCAAGCCCTAGTCCTGGAGCTGACCGCCAGATGCCTCCCAGGGAGCGCGGACCCCGACGCAGGTAGGAGGATCCTTTGCAGATATCTCCCCCGCTACTGTCCAGAGGCCTGACCAGGCTGCTGTGCAATTGAGGGTCCTCTGGAGTCTCAGCTCAGAGACAAGAGAAGACCTGCCTCTTGAAACTCCTCTAGGGGTTTCTGATGCACTAACGAGGTTTTTTTTTCTTTCCTTTTTTTTTTGGGGGGGGGGACGAGCGGTTGTCGTAGATACCCCCAGTAAGAGGCTCCTCTTGCCCAGCATGTTGGAAAGCTGCAGGCCTTTCTCCAGGGCAGGAACCACCCCACTCTTGGGCCAGCTCCTCTGTCTGTACCTGCCACCTGTCTCCAGGTCCCGGCTCTTTCTCTTTCTGATGCTGCAAGTGGTCTCCGCGGCGGCGTGCAGTGGGTGGGGAGTCTCCCGCCCTTGGTCCCCAGAGCTCAGAAGGGTTGGGGGCAGGACCCGGGCCTGATGGCTGAATCCCTGGGTTGTGTCAGTTGTATTTCCTTTCTTGGGGGCGAGAGAGCTAACTTCCGCCTGCCTCTCCCCGCCACTTTTCCCTGCTCCTTCTCATTAGGATTGGCTCACCTTTTCGGAAATTCATCTCCCCTTGACACTCGGAGATGGGGGGTGCCACCTAGTGGAAGATGCCGGAGCTAGGGCTTTGAAAGGCTCCGGTTCTCCCTGGCTGTGTAATGTAGAGGTGGTCAGGGGCTCACCACTCCCCAGTCCTATTGAGAGGAATTGGGTCTCCCTTACCCCTTCCTGGTTAGGAAATGGCCTCTGGGATTTTTTTTTTATGTGGGTGGGGGTTAGGTTAAAGAGCACTTGGAAGGACCTAAAAAAGGAAAGAGAGGGGGTTGGGGGAGACGACAGATCCTTCTATGTAGCCTAGGCTGGCCTGGGATTCACCTTGTAGCCCAGGCTGCCCTCGGATTCACCTTGTAGCCCAAGTTGGCCTGGCACTTGCAACCCTCCTACCTCAGCCTCTCAAATGCTGGGATCAAAAGCATGCCTGCCATGCGTGGGTGGCATTTCCTGCCTTTTGTAGCCACCAGTGTCCAGGCAGAGATTGAAGACTTGAGACACAGGGAAGGAACAATTTCTGAGGCCCTCAGTCATAGATTAGAGTGTTACTTCCAGGACTAAAACCCAACTGCAGCTTCAACGAAGTCCCTGTACCCACCCTGCTTCTATCCTGCTTGGGTCACCTGCCAAGAAATCTTCTGCCCCATCCCTCTGCACCTCTGGCCTCTGGGAATCAGGGTCCTTCCCTGGCAATGACCAGAGACAACGGTTGGCATATGAACCCAGTCTAATACCCTGTCTTTTCCCCCCTGGCTTGATCCTTAGGCATGGATTTGAAAAGTGAAAGTAATATTTTAATTATTGCTTTTCATAGATTGCTGAGAAATACAGTGAGAGGGGAAAATGGCTCCCTGGAGGGTCTTTGAATATTACTGGGTTTGCTGCTCTAGGCAGAATAACATCTTTCTGGGTTGCTGGGTAGACCATCTGAGCTGGGAAAAGGCTTATAGGGAAGTGAGAGGTTCAGTTCCTCCTGCTGAGGCAGAGAGTCAGTGAAGAGGTCCACTGGTTCTTCCCACTTGCAGCTGAGTTTCGATTTCTGATCAGGGAGAGACAGAGGCAGTCTGTTTGAGGAGTCCAAAAGGACCCTGGTGATGTCCGGAAGGCCTCATCATGAAGTTAGCTTTGAGGCTGACCTAGCCTCTGTGTCCCCTTCCCTTGAGTGGGGTGGGGACAGTTGTGGGTAGGCAGTGGCTGGCCCATAGGGAAGCCAGCCCAGACCCCACTGGCCACAGTACTTCTGTTTTTACAACTTTCTCCACCGCTAGGTTTCCCATATGATCATGTGACTGATGACTCTGTCCCCCAAGGCCTTTGAAAGCTACAGGTGGCAGACAGTTTGGTACCAGGCCGGGGTGGAGTTAGGCGGGCGGGATGGTGTGGGGCTGGCTTCCTCTTATGGCTGCTAAAGTCTCTTCTGCCTCCCAATTAGTCCTCAGTTCCATAAATCAAAGCCACAAAAGCCACATGCCTTCCCGACTGTCATAACCCCCTCCCCTCCTCTCCACGCACTCAGACTCTCAGGCGTTAGGCCATATGAATCGACACTGGTGTTCCTGCCAACATTCATGCTCACAGTGAGTGCAAGCTGACACACGAGTGCCGTGCACGGGTAGGGCGCTGACTCGAGCGACACATCTGCCTGCTTTCCCGTTGAGAATGCTCAATAAACCCAAGGCCTTGGCCTGAGCACAGGGGAATGCACAGCCTTGGAGTAGAAGGTGGCACAGGCTTCAAGATGGCTGCCAGACTTTGCTTGGCATTTGCAGGCAGACCATGTGGATCCTGGTGAGCTGGCTGGCCTTAGTGGCAAGGCTGGTGGCTGGAACACAGTGCCCAGATGGTCAATTCTGCCCTGTTGCCTGCTGCCTTGACCAGGGAGGAGCCAACTACAGCTGCTGTAACCCTCTTCTGGTGAGTGTCTCATGCCCCAGTTGGCAGCCTGGGCTTTCTGAAGGACTGTCTACCTCAGATTGGCCAGAGGACTGGCACAGATCCTTTGATTGATGTCATCTCTTCTTTCCAGGACACATGGCCTATAATAACGAGCCGTCGTCTAGATGGCTCCTGCCAGATCCGTGACCACTGTCCTGATGGCTACTCTTGTCTTCTCACTGTGTCTGGGACTTCCAGCTGCTGCCCGTTCTCTGAGGTGAGGCCGCCATTGGCTTAGGGGAACAGGAGATTGATTAAGATCTGCATTTACCCCTTTCCTTCACTCTTCTAGTCCCAGGCAAAAGGGTCTTGCTCACACAGGTGTCTCTTCGTCCATAGGGTGTATCTTGTGATGATGGCCAGCACTGCTGCCCCCGGGGCTTCCACTGTAGTGCGGATGGGAAATCCTGCTCTCAGATATCAGGTGCTGTGGGGCACAGGGGAGGGGGCACGTGGGGACGGACATCAGGAGTTACCTGAAGTGCCCAGGAGCCCAACTGCCTGGGTGGCCCTGGGAGGGGCAGTTCTGAGAGAAGAAGGTGACAGACACTCCAGCGTTGTGGGACACAGAGAGGCCGTGCCGGAGTGATTTGAGCACCAGCCCAGTTTCACTGGATGTCTTAGCAGTAGGGGCTAGCTAGCTGGTGGGGTCCTGGGAGATCACCTAAGCCCTGGGACTGACCGCTAAGCCTCCTGCAGCTGGACCTGCAGTTCCTTCAGTGATGGTACTGGTACTTGACCAACTGGATTAATGGAATTCTGGATTCTTGGATCTGCAGATAGCCTCTTGGGTGCTGTCCAGTGTCCTGGTAGCCAGTTCGAATGTCCTGACTCCGCCACCTGCTGTATTATGATTGATGGTTCCTGGGGGTGCTGCCCCATGCCCCAGGTATAGGGTGTGGGAAATGTGGCACCTATGGGTAGAAGGGTAATGCTGGGGTCCGGGGCTGACACAGATGGATTTAGGACCACTTGTTTCTTCTCAGGCCTCTTGCTGTGAAGACAGAGTGCATTGCTGTCCCCACGGGGCCTCCTGTGACCTGGTTCACACGCGATGCATTTCACCCACGGGCACCCACCCCTTACTAAAGAAATTCCCCGCACAAAGGACCAACAGGGCAGGTGAGGAGGCCCGAAGCCACCCTGCCAGCACCTGGGGGTGAAGGGGAAAAGTCCCTCTATCCTAGCAGCCCCTCCCTCATGCTTCATTGCTCTTTCAGTGGCTTTCCCTTTTTCCGTGGTGTGCCCTGATGCTAAGACCCAGTGCCCTGATGACTCTACCTGCTGTGAGCTACCCACTGGGAAGTATGGCTGTTGTCCAATGCCCAACGTGAGTGAATGGCTGGATTCCCCTGGATCTGGACAAGGGGGCTCCAGGCACTCGGTTGATCTGAGAGCCTTAAGGCTCGTGCTGCCCCCTAGTGGCCGATTGGAGCAGTGCATGCTATCAGCTTGGCTTGCTCCCTATGCTCGCCAGAGTTCAGAGACTTCTACTTGTCCCAACCTAGGCCATCTGCTGTTCCGACCACCTGCACTGCTGCCCCCAGGACACTGTATGTGACCTGATCCAGAGCAAGTGCATATCCAAGGACTACACCACAGATCTCATGACCAAGCTGCCTGGATACCCAGGTATGGGACCCCATTTCATCTGCTCAATAAAGAGGGTTCTCAGTTACGGAACGCTATGGGGTGGGTTTTGATGGCTTGCATGAGGTTCACTGTGGCTGGGATAGCTGTGTGCTCCATTCTCGACGCCTGGTCACACTGTCTTCGATGACTTGGTCTCTCCCTACCTCACAGTGAATGAGGTGAAGTGCGACTTGGAGGTGAGCTGTCCTGATGGCTACACCTGCTGCCGCCTCAACACTGGGGCCTGGGGCTGCTGTCCATTCACCAAGGTACTTGGGAGCAGTGGGCACAAGTGGTCCGAGCCGAGGGGGCAGCTAGCTTGGTTCCAGTGCTTATCGGGGCCTCTCTCTGTCTACCTAAGGCTGTGTGTTGTGAAGACCACATTCACTGCTGCCCAGCCGGGTTTCAGTGTCACACAGAGACAGGAACCTGTGAACTGGGAGTCCTTCAGGTACCCTGGATGAAAAAGGTCACGGCCTCCCTCAGCCTGCCAGACCCACAGATCTTGAAGAATGATGTCCCCTGTGATGACTTCAGTAGCTGTCCTTCTAACAATACCTGCTGCAGACTCAGTTCTGGGGACTGGGGCTGCTGTCCCATCCCAGAGGTAACGAGGGAAGCGAAACAGCCCAGAGGGGTGGGGATAGCATCTTGGCCTGGGTAGGTAGGTGACAAGAGTCTTGTAGCCTTATTCTTCTGCACTCTGCGTAGTCCGGGGTGGCACCCAGTGCTGTGATTTGTCCCCAGCTGGAGAAGCTATGAGCAGGAGAGGTAGACTCCCATGATCCTCTGTAGGAACATTCTTCTCTGCCCACCGCTAGGCTGTCTGCTGCTTAGACCACCAGCATTGCTGCCCTCAGGGTTTCAAATGTATGGATGAGGGGTACTGTCAGAAGGGAGACAGAATGGTGGCTGGCCTGGAGAAGATGCCTGTCCGCCAGACAACTCTGCTCCAACATGGAGATATTGGTTGTGACCAGCATACCAGCTGCCCAGTAGGGCAAACATGCTGCCCAAGCCTGAAGGGAAGTTGGGCCTGCTGCCAGTTGCCCCATGTGAGTCTCCACCCACTGCCCTGGGAGAAGGGAGCTGTGTTCTTGGGGTACGAGTGCAAGCCATTCTCTTGCTCCACAGGCTGTGTGCTGTGAGGACCGGCAGCACTGTTGCCCGGCTGGGTACACCTGCAACGTGAAGGCGAGAACCTGTGAGAAGGATGCAGGCTCTGTCCAGCCTTCCATGGACCTGACCTTTGGCTCTAAGGTTGGGAATGTGGAATGTGGTGCCGGACATTTCTGCCATGATAACCAGTCCTGTTGTAAAGACAGCCAAGGAGGCTGGGCCTGCTGTCCCTATGTAAAGGTCAGTGCTGTCCCCGACCCTGTGGCTGGGTGTGGCCATGGCTGTGTTCTGTCTTGTCTAGTACTTACTCTCCCTTGACCATCCAGGGTGTCTGCTGTAGAGATGGACGTCACTGTTGTCCCATTGGCTTCCACTGTTCAGCCAAGGGAACCAAGTGTTTGCGGAAGAAGACCCCTCGCTGGGACATACTTTTGAGGGATCCAGCCCCAAGACCGCTACTGTGAGGAAGGGCTAACGACTAAAGAACTCCACAGTCCTGGGAACCCTGTTCTGAGGGTATCCACCACTCAGGCCTCCCTGGCACCTCTTCCTTTAGTCTCCCCGGCCTACTCATTCTGAGTCACCCCATCACCATGGAAGGTGGGGCCTCAAACTAAGACCTTCTCTTATGGAAAGAAGGCTGTGGCAAAAGCCCCGTATCAAACTGCCATTTCTTCTGATTTCTGTGGACCTTGTGGCCAGGTGCTCTTCTCGATCCACAGGTGTTGTGTGAGCTTGCTTTTGTGTGTGTGTGTGTGCGCGCGTGCGAGCGTGTTGCTCCAATAAAGTTTGTACACTTTCTTAACAGTGTCTGATTTGGTGTGCCAGGGTCCTCTGGTATCAGCATTCCCCATAGGGGGGAAAATCCCCCCCATACACACACACACACACTCACACACACACACAGAGCTTTAACCTCACCAGTTTTGTATTTTTTTTGTTGTTGTTGTCCAGAGTGTCATCACATTATCCTATAGTCCCCAGGACCGCCCCAGCCACCAGCCCTGTGACATCCAAGCAGCACCCCTCCCCTCCCAAGGGTCCACAGAGATTGTCCCTCCCTTCCCAGCCCTCACCCTAGCAGCTGAGGCTGGCTTGCCCCTCCTGCTCCCACAATAGATCTTTCTATGTACAGCCACGTTTATACAGGCACTGCTCCCCACCCCTGCCCTCCTCCCCAGCCCCTCCCTTAGGGGACCGGGTCCCTCCCACCTCCCTCTGCTTAGAGGCCAATCCAGGGTCCCTTCCCAAGACACTCCCCCAGCACAAACCACAGATGAGCTCAGCTGACCCATGAGCTCTTCTCCGGGCTAAGAGCGTATGCCCCTCTGCTGCAGCATCCCGGGGCGCGCACCCTGGGAATCTGCACTGGCGGCAGGGGCGGTGGGCGACCCCCGGGCCGCACTACTTGACATTGAACACCATTAGCGGCCGCTCCTCCCGCCGCTGCCACGGGCTCTTTTTGTCGCCAGCCTCATCACCCACCTCCGCCCCTAGCTCGTCCTCGGGGCTGGTGAGCGAGTCGCGCCGCAGCTCACTGGCGCTACTGCGGGAACTGTCCCCACGGCTGCGGCCCCGACCCCTGGGTACTGTGGCTGCCCGGCCTTCGGGTGCCACCACCTCGTCCAGCAGGGGCGTTAGCGAGTTGTCCTCTGGCGAGCAGAGGCCTGTGCGGCTCTCACTGCTGCTGGGCTCTGTGTCTTCGCTGAGCGCCAGGCGCGGGGGCGCGGGCGGCGGCGGCGCGGGTGGCTGCGCGGGTGGCTGCGCGCGCTCCCGCTCCTCCCTCGGGGGCCGGCGGCGCGCAGGTCGAGCCTCGTGCACGTCGACGCCTGAGTCCAGGCTGGCATCTGTGCTGCGACCGCCGCCGCCCGCCTGCAGGTCGATGTAGGAGTGGCGCACTTGCGAGTTGGAACGTCCGTCCAGGGACACGAACCAGGCGCGCGGGTGAGGCTTCACGCCCAGTTCCAGCAGCTTCTTCTCGGTCAGAGCCTGCAGCTCGCCGTTGAGCTGCGCCATGGTGGACTCGTTGAACAGCACCGGAATGGTGACCGAACCGCTGACCGGTGCGGAGCGCCCGCCGCCCCAGCCCTCGCCGCCACCGCCGTCGCCTCCCGCACCTGCGTGGCCCTGTATCAGCGGGCGCTGGGGATCAGGTTGAGGGAAGGGGCGCGCGGGGCCGGCGGCCGAGCCCTCCGGCGGGGTGGCCTCGTCGCCCACTCCCGCGGCGCCCGCCTCTCCGCCCAGGCGCACATAGTGTGCGGGGATGACCAGGGTGGGCATGACATTGCGGTACACGTTGTCCTTGAGGTGGTCGATGGAACCGCAGAAAATGAGCTGGCCGGGCTGGCTGAGGGACGGCGGCCGCGCCAACTGGTCCACCGACTGTGACAGCAGAAAGTCGGGGGTCTTGCTCTCGGCCGCCCCCTTGTGGCCCAGATAATGGTCGAAGGACGGCGGCGGCGAGGGGGCCTCATGCAGGAAGGCAGCGGCTCCCGCTGGACCCCGCCGGTATTCTTCCAGGCTGGGCTCCAGCACGCCGGGACCCTCGACGGAGCGGGCGCCCTTAAGCCCGGCACCTTCAACGCTGCGGGCACCAGGAGGCTCGGCGGCTGGTCGACTGGCGGATCGCGGTTTGGCACGGAAGAAGTCATCCCGGGAGGATGCTAAGTCTCGGGAGCTGGAGAAGGCCGAGTGTAGGGAGCCTGGGGGAGGGGCCTCGGGGTCTCCCGACGACGTAGGCTCCAGGGGTCCCCCGCAGATAAGATGGAGTTGAGACATCGACGTAGCCTGATCTCGTTTGTTGTCCGAGGGGCCGGAGAGCTGCAGCTTGCGGTGCTGTTGTCTTGGTTTCAAGCAGCGTCGTCTGCAGAGGAGGAAAGAGACAGGCGCTCAGGGATGCTGAAAGGAAAGGTATCTCCGTAAACCAACACAAGGGATGAAGCAGGTGGGGTGGAGATGGAGGATGCCGGGAACGTTCAAGAGAAATGGTGGGGAACCCAGATGATGCCTGGGGGGAGCTGTTTGTAGAACGAGGACCATTCGTTCATCCAGGAGATGCATTCATTCAGTTTCACCGGGGTAAACTTGGCAACGCTTGGCATGTACACCAGCTAGGAGTGCCTGCTCTGGGGGTCTCCTGGAAGTGAGAGCTGGGCTGGCTGAAGCCACTGTAGATGGTCTCTGAAGAGGCAAGACCTGCAGGTCCTGCCACCTGTCACCCGTTTCTCTAAAGCCACCAGTCTCTGGAGTCTAACTCTTGCCTTGCCATTCTTTCCTGGAAGCACTGATCGTCTAGAAGCATCTTTGGGACCCCAATGCAGAGCACAAGCGAAAGCCTAGGGATATGGAGAAGGCGGGGAGGGCTCCAGGCGTACTCACCGGCAGTAGTAGATCAGAAGACACAGCAGAATGAGAACCAGCAGGGCTAGGGCTGCCAGGATGGTCAACAGGAAGATTGTGTGGTACGTGCCGATGTCCTGAATGCCTGAGGTGATGGTAACCAGCCCTGTGCCAGGCAAGGGCTTAGGATGCCCTTCTTGCCTTTCACAAGGCCTGAGCTCTCCCAGCCTTCCCGCTCCCCTCTGCCCCTCCCCCACTGCCCCACGGATCTCACCAGATGTAGGGGAGGCCATGGCAGCTACCCAGTACCCTAGCTGCGGGGAGACAAAAGTCCAGTAGAGCTGTCGGCCTTCCTTCCGAATCACACCAGTGCCATTTCGCACCCACAGCCCTGGAAGAGGCCAGAGGAGTTCATCAAACCCAGTGTTCTGCCACCTCTTACAGAAGCCCCAGCCTCTAGCACGGGCACCCTGCCCCTAACACTTACCACTCTTGGGGTCAAACCTCCAGGCTGGAATGCTGGTGCCCACAGCAAGGGCACGAGGCTCTGAGGGTACTGGCAGGGACAGGTGAATGGGGCCTGAGAGAGGCACCTCTGTCCCATTGCCCGTTAGCAGGTGTACGCTCACAGCAGTCAGGGGTATCAGCTCCAGCCAGGAGCCATTGCCTGAGGGAAGAAGACGCTGGCACTAATGGCTATGCCCTTAAGGAAGGAAAGGTGCCTCTACATTAAGTACATGGCTTACCTGAGCTAGAGGCCTCAGTCCCCAGGAAGGCAGGGAAAGCCCGCATTTCCTGCTGGGTGCTGGCAGGGGTGAGCGAAGCCCAAAGCTGGTTGTAGGTGGAGCTGACGGGCAGGCGGGCAGCTCTACGCTGGAACTGCACCCAGGGCTGGGAGCGGGCACCTGGATGGAAAGCAGGCACTGTGGTAGCCTGACCCAGACCAAAGCAGAAAGCAAGTATCCAGAAAGGAGAACCTCCAGATTAGGCTGATCGGAAAGGCCAGGGAGCATGAGAATATTAGCGAGAAGTGGGTAGCCACAGATTGTTAACTTGAAGGGATGTGATACCGAAACCTCCAGTCCGGGTGAGTGTGTGTGTGACCTGCCACAAAGGATTTGCTTTCTCTGAAGTTTCCTTACAAACATAAATGACGAGGGCTAATGGGGCTAAAGAGAAGGCACCGTGGTTTAGAGGGTTACCATTCATACAGAGGCTCTGGGTTCTATTCCCAGTTCACAACCACCTATAATTCTAGTTCCAGGGGACCCAATACCCTTTTCTGCACAAGGTACACAGAAATATACTCAAGCACACGGACAAATAATAGTCATTCCTCAGCTAACAACTAAGATTCCCTGTCTTCATGCTCATGCTAACTCTCTCTCTCTCTCTCTCTCTCTCTCTCTCTCTCTCTCTCCCACCCCCCGTGAGTGTGTGTGTAATTATTTATTTATTTTGGTTTTATGTTTTTTCGAGACAGTGTCCCACTATTAGTCCTGGCTGTCCAGACATTCACACTGTAGACCAGGCTGTCCTGGAGCTCACAGAGGTCCACCTGCCTCTGCCTTCCGAGTGCGGGCATCAAAGGCCTGTGCGCTGCCACTGTTGGGCCATAGGTGTTGTTCGTTACAGTTTTTCTAGAACCTTCTAGCATGATGAGAAGAAGTGTTTTGTCCGGGCTTCCATTTAGCACTCACTGAATACATGTGGCAAGTGAGACTGGCTGCTGGCACACATGTCGTGCCAGCGTGTGAGAGTCTGTGGCAGGATCTGGAGGCTTGGGCCAGAGTTCTCAGGCCAGAACTCTGAACTACAGAGTTCTGAGTTACTGTCTCAAAAATTAGAGACAAGGAGAAAAGTGGCTGAGGAACAGAATTTACCTTTTAAAAATCTCATTTTCTTTATTTTCATGTGTATGGGTGTTTTGTCTGTGTACCACCGGTGTGCAATGCTCTCAGAGGCCAGAAGAGGGCGTGAGATTCCCTCAGACAAGTTAGTCTGTGAGGTACTATGTGGATGCCGGGAATCCAATAGGACCCAAGTACTTGGAAAACCAACAAGTGCTCTCAGGCACTGACCGTCTCTCCAGCCCCAAATGTTTCCATTTAGATAAACAACCATTAGTGCTGTGTGTGTCCGTGTGTGTGTGTGTGTGTGTGTGTGTGTGTGTGTGTGTGTGGTTTTGGGGCTGAGGGAGCAGACATATATAAACAGAATTCCAATCCTGTGTGGTCATAGGTAACATTTATTAAGCTTCAAAACATGCTGGATGCTGTCCTAAGCAGGCTATGTATAGTAACCCCCTTAATTAGCCTAACAGCCCCTGAGGTAGCAACTCCATTTTATAGATGCAGAAATGAAACCAGAACTTCAGCCACATACCAGGGCCACTATCTTGGAGCCTGGCCCTGTCACCCCAAGGCCCTCCACACAACTCTGTCCTGCTTTATTACTGAATGTTGCAAGCCTGGGCTAGCCCTGTGGGGACGTTGTAGGGTAAGGGGGAAAGAAAGTGGGAGTTAGGGGCTGGGGATTTAGCTCAGCTTACCTAGGAAGCGCAAGGCCCTGGGTTCGGTCCCCAGCTCCGAAAAAAAAGAACCCCAAAAAAAAAAAAAAAGTGGGAGTTGCCTTTCTCACCATGCAGGAGTCACAGGCTACAATGGTGCTGCACTCTGACCAATATTGCCAGCTCCCTGCACTTCCCACCGAGAGCTGTAGAAGCCATGAGAGGCCGGTAAGCTCTGGGGGAACCAAAATTCATTTGGCATTTTAGAGTTCCGGGGGAAGGGGGGGAATCAGAGACCTTTAGTATGGGGTCAACCAGATGCAGGTGGCACACAATCAATTTGCCAATAACTCAATAAAGCTTTTTAATAAACTCTTTCAAGCTCCAAAACCCACCATGGCTATAGTATTGGCCAAGCACCCTATACAACATACCAGGCCAGAAAGTACCCTGAGCCCTCACTGCCCCTTCTGCCTGCCTGCCAACTCCACCCAGCTCTCTCTCCGGCCAGATGCTCTACTCCCAGCCCACCCAGCTCCCTTGATTAGCTCCACCAGATTTCCCCAAAGGTGAGGGGCATTTCTGCCACTCCCACCAGCTCTGTAACGCTCCGAGGATATGCAGTGGTGTCTGTCTGCCTTCCTTCTAGCCCATGACCACAAGCCGGGCTGAGGGTCTGTTCTTTCTCACCCCCAGGCCACACCACCAGCTATGTGTGTGGCACACAGCGAATGCAGAATATGAGACTTGTGCATAAGGACCACCGAGGACTGCTCCGGGCCATTGGATGGATGTCCAGTTGCCCTGGAAAGCCCTCATGGCATCAGAATAGCCAGGCACCCAGTAGGTGCACAACAATACATGTGGATCCACTGATGATCAACAGGTCAGGGAGGTGGAAATTGGGAAAGAAGAGAAATCACAAAAGCCCCAAAGAAACTATAAATATTTATTAAATACCGGTTTTTTCCCCTCTTAGCCCATTTGATGCATTTTTACCTTAATTTGATGAAATAAGTATTATTCTTCCACATCATATACATGCATTAAGTATGGCTCAGAGAGGTTAAGTGACTTGCCCAAGGACACCCAGCTACTGTGTGAAGAAGCTGAGGTTTCTGCATACAGGTCAAGGAAGGGAGAGGAGCTATGGGACGAAGGGCAGGGTGAGGCTTACCTGGAGAGCCTAGAAGGATGTGCACAAGGTCCTCATAGAGGATGAGGGTGGCTGGCCGCTCTGGGAGCAGGTAGAGGCTGACGGATGCATACACTGCGAGACGGGTGGCCTGTCAGCTCTAGAAGAAGCATTCCCTAGGTACCCCCTTCATCTTCATCCCAGCGGCTTCATCCTCCCACAGCCCAGTATGCCCCAGCCCAGGCAGCAGCTGCTGGGAAATTGCCCCCCTCCACCCCCAAGGACTATTTTGGGAAGGGGCTGATGGTGGGTCAGCTGCTATCCAACCCCGCCCCCACCCTCCACCTGCCCCTGCACTCACACGGCAGCTTGTCAACACGCCACGGCACTGAGTTGGTGAGGAAACCCGGACGGGCAGCAGTGACCAACACCCAGGTACCCAGGCGGTAACTGAGGGGTAGTGTGGCCACGCCCTCTGAGTCCGTGGTACCAGCAGCCAGTAGAGTGCGGTTCCCAAACACGTCTACTGAGGCCCGGGCCAGGGGCACCAGCTCCCCGCTCACATATACCTGTACTTTGATCAGGATCTCTGTGGGAAGACGAGGTCAGGGGATGAGGAGTGAGGAGGGGGTCTGTTGGGGGAGAGAGATTTGGGGGCTGACTCCAGCGCAGTGCTGGGATCAAATCCAGGGCCTCTGTCACTGAGTTGTGTTCTCTGCCAAAGCCAGCAGAGGAGAGAGGGCTATCCCCTTTCACCAGAGCTAGCCCATGCATACTTTCACATTTCTAAACTTGGGCAATGGCCATGATGGGTGGTGTCATTGTTACAATCGACAGCATTCCCCACCCACCCCACCCTCATTCTTAGTGGTTCACAAAACATGACTATATCTTAGAGCCAAGGAAATGCTATATTTGCTAAAGTAAGCCCTCAGCCCATTTTACAGATAAAGAAACTGAGGCTTAGAAGATGCAAAGTTCTTGCACTACAGTTAAATGAGAAATCTGAGCTCTGAAACTAGTAGTCTACTTCCAGAATATAAACTGTTAGCCGGTCCACCCTAAGAGACCAGTGATCTATGGAGAAGAGAAGAGAGACCAAGAAAAAATGAGTGGGGGGGGCGGTGGGGAACCTCAGGTGGAGGGGGAGAGGGCAAGATCAAGTAACTTAGAGAAAGGATGGAGGCTGGGTCCCTGCTTGAGTTCTCAAGAAAGAAAGAAAGAAAGAAAGAAAGAAAAAAATCAAATCAAGTCGCTAAGGAACCTGTTACTTCTAGCACACACCCTCTTCCCAGGATCCTTTCCAAAACCTGTTTCCCTTCAAATTTAGGGACCTGTACCATCTCCTAAGCCCAAAGGAGTATCTTGATCCCTCCCTTCAGGTCTATAGCTGGTCAGCTACAGTCAGTCACCATGGCAACGCCCTCATTCCTCCCAGGAGATCAAGCAAAGGAGCTGGGGCCCTGATGAGGAAGGGCTACATGGAAAGCAGACCCAGGCCCAGGGGAAATAGTGTGCAGGGGACTGGGAAGGAAGCATGAACTTCTAATCCCGAGGCTATCTGTGCCCCCCCCTCCAGCCTCCCCGCCTCAGGGTAATCTGGCCAGTATGAGGTGCTTAGAGAGATGACGAGGACTTGAGTTACTCTCCTGGATTTCTATAGGCCGCCTCTGCCATCTAACCTTTTCCACTTAGCACCAGCTTCTCCCTCAAGACTATGCCCCGCCCCTGCCTTCCTAATGAGTGTCGTAGATGGGGAGGTTTGGAAGCTCAGAAGGCAAGTGGGAGGATACACTGGGTACTGGGGGAAATCCCAGGTACAGAAGGAGTCTGGAGCTGAGAGCAGAAGCGGGCGGGACCGGGGTGGGGTGGGCAGCCACTGAACCTCGATGAGGCATTTCACTGACTTGACACTCGACAGTGACAGGTGTCTCTTCTCAGGCTTCCAACGCAGGATACCACGCCTGGTCCTGGCATCCCATCCGGCTATTCCCAGAGCCCACCTCCCTCTCCAGGATAGGCCAGAGTCTAGCTTTTCAGGGTGGGGCACCCACACTGCCCACTCCCACTCTGGCTCTCCAAGGAGTGGCAGTCTCCTGCCCCAGTAGGAATTCTGAGAAGCTAAAAGAGTCTGGCCCCATCCTAGGCTAGGAACAGCTGGAGCGAGCAGCTGGGAAGAAGGGATCCAGGAGTCTGAAATTTTGTCACTTGAGGGAAGCCTTTTGGCTCAAGGGCCAAAGCCTCAAAAGAGGGGAGGGAGGGACCTGGGAACAAAACATTGGTGGGCAGGTAAGATCCAAAGGCTCATCATTGCCAGGCTGGGAGGTGGGGCAGGTGTCTAGCAGACTCTTTCCCCTCTTCCCCACAGCCTGGGCTCCCAGCCAGCTGCCTGAGAGAGCCCCCTATTCTGGCTCTATTCCAGCCAATTCCCTGGGCCCTCCCTTCCCTGGGGTGCAGAGCCTTGGAGGAGGAGCTTCCTAAGAAGCTTGGGCCTCTTCTCTGGAAAATCAGGGGAGACTGAGGCACAGGAAGTTCCCTCCCCACCCTCAAAGCTTGCCATTCCATACAGCATCGGCATCTCTCCACTTAGCTCTGCCTATTCCAGGAGGAAATCCGACCTCCTCCCTTCATCCGGACCCTACTTCCCTCAACCAGACCCCCACCCCCTTCCGCCTTTCCTGCTAGCTTCTGGTGTGTGTGTGTGTGTGTGTGTGTGTGTGTGTGTGTGTGTGTAAGGGGGGTGGCGTAAGGAGCAAAGAACACTGTTTCAGGATGGAGCCACAGGCAGCGGAAGGAACAGCAATTGTGGGGTGGTGGTGGCGCAGGAACCAGAAAGGTGGGAGAGGGAAGCAGGGATGAGGAGGGGGAGGCCCGGAGCACCTCGGAGTGAGCAGTGGAGTCAGGGTCTCCAGTTCCCACTGCAGGGGCCGGCTCTACCCTCACCTCACACAGCCATGTGGGCCAGGTTAGGCATTAGGAGGGTCTCCTTGGGAGGGGGGGTGTTAAGTGACCTGAAGAGCGGGAGATCTGGAAGCTGGTAGAGGAGAGTGGTAGACAGACTGGACAAGGACCCAGACACCTGCCCTCTCAGCTGGTACTGCCACAGCTAGCCAGCCAGCTCAGCATGGCTCCATGACCACAGCCCTGCCATGCGCCTTGAGCTGGGGAAGTCACAATAACGTCTATTCTCAGCCCCCCTCCAAATGCATCCCCTCCCTCTAGCATGAGCTGATCAGTGTTTATTCGGTGCGCCCCAAATTCTGAACCTGGGGGGTTGGCTGGAAGCTGTCAGGCTCCTGGGTGAAAACCCCATTCGAGCAGTCAATCCCGCCCACAGCCTCACCCACTCCCCCTCTCCCCTCCCCCCCTTACAGCCCAGTTCTAAGCTCCCAGCCCAAGTCCGGCCAGGGTGGCAGCCGATGCCTGCGCCCCCACCCAGCTTGGGTCTCAGCTAGGGACCCGCGGGGGGCTGCGGAGCCGGCGCCCGCCCCAGCCCGCCCCTGGGCGGGTGTCTTCCGCAGACAATAGCTCTGGCTGCAGTGCCTCGCGGACCAGGAGGGAGAAAAACAAGTCGGAGGAGGCAGTAGCGCCGAGCCTGGAGACCCTCGCCCTCCCCATTGTGTCTCCCCAAGAGCCCCGCAGCAAACAGTCCCCTTATCTCTCCCCCAGAAACACCGATCTCATGTCGCCTTCCCCCCATCCTGGGAGCAGAATGCATCTCAAGTCACTAGCACCGTGAAGAGGGGGCCAGCGGTGGCAGTCGATCACGGGGTACAGGCCCACGATCGCCGCCCCTCGAGGCCGAGACTCACCCTGAGGGCTGGGGGGCTCCGGCGGAGACTTGCCGGGAGCCCGGGAGGCGCCGCCGAGCAGCAGCCCCAGCAGCGGCAGCAGCCGCGCGAGGACTCCGGGGCCACTTGGCGGCGGCATCGCGGGGCTCGGCCGGGCCCTAGCGGTCCATCGCTGCCGCCCGGCCCTGCTCGGCCGGCCCCGCTCAGCCCCAGCTCTGCACCGCTCTGTGCAGCTCCGGGTTGGGCTCCCGCTCCGGCTGCGGCGCCCGCTCGGCGCGATTGTCTCCGCCCGGAGCGGCCGCCAGCGCCCCCTGCAGTCGGCACCTGGCACGGCGGGCCAGCGGGCACCGCCTCCTCGAGGCCCGGCTCTGCCTTCAGCCCACCCAGCAGCCCCCACCCGGTAACCCAAGACTCCAGACAGCAATGGAGTGGAGCGATTAGGGGGCAATTACCCGGGTTGGGGTTGAAGAGCTCTTGAGATGTGGTGTAAAATTGAGGGGTAGGAAAATGGCTATTGCCTACTCTTAAGAGTTGTAGTTGGAAAGAGAATCGCCTTCTCCCACATTGAGTGCTTCGTAGTGTTAAGGAGGCTGCGGTCTCCAACATTGGGAAGCTGACCTGTGGTTATGTCAGCCCCTCTCCCCCACCCATACTTCCCATTCAGAAACAGGCTAGGCAAGACAAGTTCTTACAGCCTTCCTGGCCCCTCTCTTGCTTTAAACAGGATGGCCTGAAGTTCACTGGATAGCCCAGGTTGGCCTCGAACTCCCGGCGATTTTCCTGCCTTCTCTCCCAGGGTGTTAGGATTTCAAATGTGAGCCACTATATTCAGCCCCACTTATCCTAACGTGACAATTATAATAATCTCTACCTAGAAGTGTGGTTGAGATGCCCGGATGTGTGTGTGTTGGGGGTGGGGGGATTACCACGCACATTTAATCCCAGCAGGCAGAGCTCTGGGAGTTCAAGTCCACCTTAATCTACAAAGCCAGTTCCTGGTACTCTAACAGAAGTCTGACAGGAGCACCAGTGCAATAAATGGTACTATTGTTGGTCGAGGGAGGGGCTTGCCTCCCTTGGAGTAGTAAGACCCCCTTCTTCTGCAGGAGACATCTGGCTAGAGAGGTTTTGGAAAGGTAGAAGCAGACGCCTCTCCCACACAAGAGAATCCCATTGGTTCCGGTGTCATGATTGACAAGCTGAATCTTCCTTCGCTGAACCCCACGTTTGAAGACTAGCCCCCTAACAATCTTTCTGTCCTTAACATTTCTGGCTATCACCATCCCTTAGCTTCTGTTTTGCATGAGCCAGGTCCACTTCGAACCACACACTTAACCCTCCCCTGGTTCTCCCTGCGGAGTCACCTCTTCAGCACAGCCTGCTGCCCAGGAGGAGACCTAGGACAAAGATGGCTTCCCCTGGAGGACGCAGCAGGCTTCCCTTCCCTCTGACTAGGTCTGACTAGGCAAAGCCACCAGGTCTTTCCCTTCGTCCCTTCTTCTTTTTTCTTCTTTGCCTCTTTTCCTTCTTTCTTTCTCTTCCCCCCACTTCCATCTGTTTCCTCTTCCTCCTCCTTTTTGGCAGTGTCTCACTATGCAGACTCAGCAGTCCTTGGGCTCCCCACCCCCACCCCGCACCCCTCAGACCCTGGAGTAGCCAGCCAAGTGTAGAGGGGATCGCCACGCGTCTCCTCCTTTTTAATAGAAATTTCCATGTAACCATATTTCCCCAGCCCTGGACTTATGTAACCAAAATTTTTTGGAACCTAAGCACAGGCTTTAACACTCATCCTTGGTGAATTTCATCGTGTTGGTCTCAAGCCGACTTTACAATCTGTCAGGGCTCCCTCGAATCTGCCTTGCTCGCTCGCCAGCTGTATCAACCCTGTGACCGCCGCAGCCAGGAGCTATCTGTGGGGCAGAGAGGTTTCTGCTGCCTCCATTCAAGGATCTCCTGTTGTCTCTAGGCAGCCCAGAGGTGGCATGGAGCTCAGACATCCCCGGAGAGACCCCCTCACCACACCTCAGTTTTACCAAAATCATCCAGATCTAAATCCCAGTCGCTACAACCCTGTTGATGTTTCTCTTGTCTGTGAGGACCAACGCTAAAGGGCTTTGCTAGAGCAAGGATCAACGCTGCAACAACTGACTGACTCCAGAGGAAATTTGGCTGGCGTTCAATGAGCACGGCTTAATCTTTACTTAAATATTCAGTCACCCAACTAGAAACCTGTTCTGGAACTTGCCATGCATGGATGTCAAATCACTGTTTTCAGAATTTATCATTTAGCCCTCTGGGTACCAACAAGTACCGGCTCTCGTGAGGCGAATCTATGCGCCTATCCTGTTCCTGGACCTGCAGCATTCAGTTCAATGTTCAAGGTGTGTCTGCTCAGCCGCCACCCCTGCCTCTCTAACAGACATGTACCCCAGGGCCCTCCCCACCGGCTACAGCCACAGCGACTCCCTCTTTGCCAGAACTTGCTCCCTTGTTACTTGGGGAAATTTCTTTTCTGAACACTTTGCTCTGGTGTGGTCCTTTCATTCCTCAGATCCACCTGTCCTTGACTACCTGAATACACTTTGAAAACTTTGGAGAGTGGCAACTCCACCAGCACCCACTGATGTCCTCTCCTCTCCCCTCCCTTCCACTCCTCCTCTCCCCTCCTCCTCCTCCTCCTCCTCCTCCTCCTCCTCCTCCTCCTCCTCCTCCTCCTCCTCCTCCTCTCTTTTCTTCTCTCCTTTCTCCTCATCCACATCCTGCTCCTCTTTCTCTGTCTTTCTCCCCACCCTCAGTACTGTAGATTGAACTCAGGATCTTGGACATAGTAGGCAACTGCTCTCCCACTGAACAATGGCTCAGCTTTTTTTTTCTTACTTTCTAAAAATGTGATAGAAATAGGGACCTTTATTAAGAAAGAATGGGAGTATGCTGGGGGAAAAGGCGTTGTCTTAGGGATTCTATTGCTTTGATAAAAACACCATGACTCAAAAACAAGTTGGGAAGGAAAGGGTTTATTTGGCTCACACTTCCAGATCATAGCTCACCACTGGAGGAAGTCAGGACAGGAACTCAAGCAGGGCAGGAACTTGGAGGCAGGAACTGATGCAGAGGCCATGGAGGGGTGATACTGGCTTGCTTCCCCTGGCTTGCTCAGCTTGTTTTCTTATAGAATCCAGGACCACCAGCCCAGGAACGGCCCCACCCACAACGGGCTGGGCCCTCCCCCATTGGTCACTACTGTGCTAGAATTGAGAAAATGTTATACGGCTGGGTGCCATGGAGGTATTTTCTCATCCGAGGCAGGCTCCTTCCTTTCTGATGACTCTGGCTTGTGTCGGGTTGACATGCAAGAGCAGCCAGTACAGGCAGATGCTCAAAGCCCTTTCTTTTGAGACAGAGTTTAATGTAGCCCAGGCTAGCCTCATACTCATAACTCAATCAAACTTCTGATCCTACTCTCTCCACTGCATGAATTCTAGTATAAAATGTGTGTGCTACCGCTCCTGGTTTACACAGGGTCATGGACTGAACCTGACCAGAGTCTCCTGTATATACCCTAGCAGATCTTCATCTCTAGCCATATATATTTATATGTGTGTGTGTATATACAGATGTATGTATATATTAATTATATTATATATTATATATGATTATTTTTGAGACATCATTTTAGAAAAAGCTGCTTAGGCTAGCCTTGAGCTCACTCTGTAATCCAGGCTGGTCTTGAACTCACTCTATAGCCCAGGCTGGTCCTGAACTCACTCTGTAGCCCAGGCTGGCCCTGAACTCAGTCTGTAGCCCAGGCAGGCTGTGAACTTGTGATCCTTCTGCCTCTACTCTAGAATAGCTGGGATTCCAGACCCTTCACTCTGTTTTCATTCGCAGCCCTGACCAGCACTGGCTACATCTTTATTTCTTGGCTTAGTTCATTCATCTTCTTGAACATAGGTCCCATGTGATAGAGACTAGCTCTATTCACTGCTCAGCCCAGCTTTGGAATAGTCCAAGCACATGTTGGGTGCTCAAAAACCATTCCTGGCACATGTGAACCAACAAACTCCACAGAACTTCGGAGAATAGCCTGATTGCCCCCCCCCAACACAGCTGGAAATCTATGCCCCCTGCTTTTCTAAGGCAAGACCTGTCTCCTCAGAAGGATCAGCACCAGGGACCTGCAGGGGACAACATTTGCTGTCCCCTTCCTGGTGTGGCATGGTCCTCCTCAAGCTTAGCCCAGCCAGTTTCTTCTGCCTCTCTTCCTTCAGAATAGCACTTTAAAGGTCTTTGTTTGGGGAAAGAGGGGAAGGAGATGAAGGTTATTTTCCCAAGTCTTGGACTACTTTGAGGTTTGTCCCTCCAAAACTATGCAAAACGGGTGGCTTAAAGCTGTGCACCGCAGAGCCAGGCATGGTGGCTCATGGCTTTAATTCCAGTACCTGGGAAGTTTAAGGAGAGAGATCTGAGTTCGAAGCCAGCATGGTCTACACAACGAGCTAGTTCTAGGCCATCTAGGGTTACATAGTGAGATTTTGCCTCAAAACAAAACAGATACCAGAGAGCCAACATTACTTCTCTGGCACTCCTAACCCCCAACTTACTGTCCAGAGTCTCGTGGGAGGCCCTTCCGATTCCTCCCTTGCTCCCTCACTCCTGTCACCCTGCTCTCTGCTCCAGGGCAGTCATTTGCTGTCCTGTCAGTCCTGGCTCAAGTTGCCTCAGTCCCCACTAGCTCCCGCTTCTTCTCAGACCGAAGAGCGAAGAGAGGCATGGTGGATGTTGAAGGCAAACTCTTTATTAGGAAAAAGAAAAAAGGGATGCACCTGGTCTGCTAGAAAGGGAGGACCCCATGGTTCGAACCCATGGAGTTCTGAGCAGAGGTAACTGGCTGCAAAGAAAAAACAGGTACTTGGCCTTATCACCAGCCCCCACCCTCACCCTGCTGTCATTCTTCCTCTTCCTCTTCCTCCAGAGGTGGTCGATTCCGCTTGAAGAAGCCAGCCTGGAGGGGGAAGGGCACAGGAACTGGGGTCAGGGCACAGAGGTTACATGCTCCACCAGCTGCCCCAAACAAAAACCACGCTGTGGGGATATAGCCCCAGCATCTGAGAAGGGGGATATTTTTTAAAAATTGGGAGATGCTTCCTTCATAGATGAAATAAAAAATACAATTTATTTATTTATGCGTGTGCATGTTTGAAGGTCAGAAGACAGCTTTTAAGTATTGGTTCTCTCAGCTGGGCAGTGGTGGCACACCGCTTTAGTGCCAGCACTCAGGAGGCAGAGGCAGTGGATCTCTGAGTTCAAGGCTAGCCTGGTCTACAGAGTGAGTTCCAGGACAGCTAAGGATACACAGAGAAACCCTGTCTTGAAAATCAAAAATAAAAGGTTCTCTTCCTTCTACTATGTGGGTCACGGGGTTAGAACTCAAGTCATTAGACTTGGTGGCGAGTATCTTTATCCCCTGAACCATCAGCTTCTGTTTTATTCTGTTTTGTTCTGTTTTTTGAGACAGGATCTCACACAGCCCAGGCTGCCCTAGAACTTGCTGTGCAGCCTGCACTCCCAAACATTTAGGGTTACGTTTTTGTCACCATGTTTGGCTTTAACCTTTTTCCCCCTCCACAGAACTCATCCCTATGTTCCCCTGCACATAGAAGTGAGTGACCCTCTTGGGAGCCAGGGGCAGGGTCTAGATCAGAGGTTCTCAACTTGTGGGTCCAGACCCCTTTGGGAGTTGAATGACCTTTTCGTGTAAGTCCATTGGAAAACATCAGATATTTACCTTACAATTTATAACTGTGGCAAAAAAATTACAGTTATGAAGTAGCAACAAAAATAATTTTATAGTTTGGGCCACACCAACGCGGGGAACTATATTAAAGGGTTGCAGCGTTAGGAAGATCTAGATCCTTCAGCTTCCCATCCTGACAAGGAGGAGGGTAGCTCTGGATGCTGTCATAGTCAGCTTCAGTTGTTTGATACAAACCTAAAGTCTCCTGGGAAGAGGGAACCTTAATTGAAAAATTACCCAGGTCAGTCAGGCACGATGGTGCACATTTTTAATCCCAACAGTTGAGAGACAGAAACAGAGGCTATCTCTGAGTTTCAGGCTAGCCTGGTCTACAGAGCAAGTTCCAAGGGCAGCCAGGACTACACAAGAGAAACCCTGACTCAAAAAACAAATGAGGAAACAAAATTACCCAGACGGATTAGCCTGTGGCCATGTGCCTTGGAGGCATTCTCTTTTTTATAAAAGTGTAATTTAAATTGTATTTCATGTGTATGGGCATTTTCACTTTGCCTGCATGTATGTCTGTGCAGTATATGCAGAGAAACCCGAAGAGGATGTCAGTTCCTCTGGAACTGGAGTAACAGGGTAGTGACAGTGTGGGTGCTGGAACAAAATGCTGGTCCTCTGGAAGAGCAGCCAGTGTTCTTAGCCCATTCTTACCGCCCCATGAGACTTTTCTTAATTGTTAATAGATGTAGGTGTCCAGCCCACAGTGTGTGGTGCCCTCTCTGGGCAGTTGAGCCTGGGGTGTGTATAAGAAAGCCAGCAAGGAAGCATGCCTCAAAGAAGCTGCCCTTCAAGGTCTCTATTTACTACAGTTCCTGCCTCCAAGTTCCTGCCTTGGTTTATCTCACTTACTGTAAAGTGTAAAATTAAATAAATCTTTTCCTCCCCAAGTTTCTTTTAATCATTGTGTTTTTATCACAGCTGTAGAAACCTAACTAGGACAGGAGGTAAACCCTGCCCATGGCAGTCAGGAAACTCTGAGGGCAGGTCTCAGTTTCCTCTGACTTCCTGACAGCAAAGGGATCGGAAGGCCTGTGGATTTCAGGCGTCCTGCTTGGAGGGGGGTGGGGTGGGGGGATGGGAGGGATGGTACACGCCCAGCATAAGTCCTCAGAAAAATGGCATTCTAATAGCGGATCCGGAGATGAGAAAGGTCCTATACCCCGCGTCTGCTAGTCTATGATCAGTTGGGAAGTCTGTGCCTTCCTTTCAGCCTCACCTTCCACATGGCCAAAACTAGTAGGGTCAGCAGCAGCAGACCGCCCAGCACGCCTACCAGCACCCACCAGACAGGGATGTCCCTCTCCTCCAAGGCCCGAAGCAGATGTGTCTGCACCTGATGGCAAACTAGATGTCACTTCAGAGGGCCTGTGACCAGGGATAGAGATGCCCAGCCAAACCATCTCCTAGTAACCATAACTCAGTCCCACAGAGACCCCGACCCTCTTCCTCAGACCTTGTCCTTCAATCCAGGGAGGCTCCGCCCCTCAGCCCTGCGGAGGTCCAACCTCACTCTGGCTGGGCGCTGACAGCAGGAGTACTAGGGTCTCTTACCAGACCTTGCCCGCTGGGCAAGCTGACCACCGGCACCGAGTACGGTAGGGAGGAGACGTTGAACCAGGCGTGCGACTGCAGCACAAACTGCTCCTGGGGCCTCTGTAGGGGGCGGGGGTGACAGGCGCTTACTGCAGCCACTCGAGGCCTGGAGATGGCCTCAATCCAAGCCAGGGACTCCCTGCTTTTGAGTTCCTCCCGGGTTTTACCCCACCCCCGCCCCAAAGCAAATCTTCCCTAGTGAACCCGCTCAAACCCAGAGCAAACTCTTGCCCCGTCCCCACAGGCCCTGCTCCCACAGGCTCCGCCCCCACGGCTCCGCCCCGCCCACCAGCTTCCAGCCCCACCTGGCGGAGGATGGACAGCCCCAGCGTGGCCTGCACCGTGACCATGGCCCGCTGCCCGCGCACCATCTCCTGCAGTTCACACTCCACCACCGTACAGGGCGCTGAGCCGTTGCAGCTCTGAGGGGGATGTGTCTTAAGTTAGTTCACAGGCCCTCCATGCCAATCATCCCCCCCCCATCAATCTAGGACCCAACAGGGAGAGCCAGGAGGGTCAGGAAGCGCTGGTGTCTGGCTGAGCTTCATTCAGATCGTTTCCTCTATATTCCGTTTGCTCAACAGTGCAGGGATACAGGGATGAGGTTCAGAGGCAGGGGCCATCCATAGCCTGAGTGCGGTACTCGGTGTTTTTGTGACATTGGTTTGGCAATTTTTTTTTTCTTCCAGTTTTCGAGTGTAGCCCCTGGCTATCCTGGAACTAGCTCTGTAGACCCACAAGGTTGGCCTCGAACTCAGTGATCTAATTGCCTCTGCCTCCCGATTGCTGGGATGAAAGGTGTGCACTACCACACTGGCTCATGATATTTCTTCAAAGGAAAAGGAGAGAGAGAGAGAGAGAGAGAGAGAGAGAGAGAGAGAGAGAGAGAGAACGCCACGTGTCCTCTCTGCCCAGTGCCCGGCCCAGCATCTCACCAGCACCACTGTCCTTGCCTCCCACCTTCTTCTAAGGGCCCCAGCTGGAGCCCTGCTGAGCCTTCTCACCACCAGAACTGGGTCCTGCTGCTCCGTCTGCTTGGACCCCTGCGGGGATGCCTCTCTGCGGTCCCGGTCGTGATGGATCCGGCGAATGGAAGAAGGGCTGGGAGTGGTTAGCCTCCGGTCCACCTTGGGGAGTGGGGGGTAAGGGCACAATCAATTGGCTTCCAGGGTCTGCATCACACCTGCTCTGGCTGTCGGTCCGGTCCGGTGTCTGTCCTCTCACAGCTCCTTCTCTCTCCTAGAATCTTACCTTGAGGAGCTTGGGGGGCGGCTGTGTGGAGCAAAGGAGACCCCCCTTCGGCTGCACATCTAGGATGTAGAGCAGATCTGAGGGCTGGGACTGGCCAGGAAGGTGGATGATGAGACTGAGGCCGTTCACAGTGCCAGGGCCATTGTTGTGGAGCTGGGGGTGGAGACAGTGGGGTGGCCGGTGGCTCAGCTGCCAGGCTGTAGTTTACAGGACCTCTTCACCCGCCACCGCCACCGCCACCACCCCCACCGTCACTGTCCCCTCCACCACCGACATTACCACCCTGTCTTACTCAGAGGCTCCTTCCTACCTCATAGGTGTGTTCCACCCTGGAGACCCAGCTGTCCAAACCATCCTGCTCCTTGTCAACTTCTTCTGCTGCCACCACCAGGGAGGCAGGGAAGGAGTTCCTACAAGTGTCCAAGGTCCTCAGAGTGCATCTGACTCCCTGATGGACCTCTGGTGGATCCTCCAGGACCCCTCAAAGTTTACCCTTTTATGAGATCCGGGGGATGCTAATCATGCATTGGACCAAGCTACACGCCCATCTCCTCCTCCTAACCATAGCCTCCTCTGCCATGTTCCCTTCCCATGCTCTCACCCTCGAAGCTCCACTGCGGCTTCAGCTCGGACTGCCACAGGCAACAGCACAGCCTCACTGTTTGGATTCTGGCTGTTCTTGCTGGAGGGGCGAGGGCAGGAAGAAGAGGGACAGCAGAATTTTAGAAGGCTCAGGAAGAGTTCATCCCATCCCAAAGAGCATATCATCCTGACTGGACCTGAGAAAGGTTGTCCTCTAGGACCTGGAGACTCAGAAACAAGTCACTGAGGGAAAGGGGAGCAGGGCTCTTGTGAAGGCCTTCCGCTGTGGAAGGTTTGTGCATGAGGGTCGGATGGAGGAAGGGCGGGAGGCAGCCGTGCAGCCCAACTCATACCTCCTGATTTGAAGCTGGAAGGACACAGAATCTCCAGCTTCTTCCAGGATCTCCACACTCACCAACATCGTGATTCCTATCTGGAAGAGGGAAAAGCCAAAGTCACCACCCCAGTGTCCACTCTGGGCCCATCCCCCCTGCTCCAAACACCATTACTACCCTCTGCCTTCATACCCCAGGAGCTTATCCACCTGGGACGTAGCTCGAGTTACAGCATGGAGCCCTTACCCGAGTGTCCTTTTTCATGGGGTTGCCCAGCTCACAAAGTGCCAGCCTGGACTCATTCTCCTTCTTCTGAGTGCACACGAGCCTCTCAAAGCCCTGGAAGTGCACAGAGGCAAGACAGGGCAGTGTGAGCGTGGGGTGTCCAACAGGTCTGCAGGAGACTTGCTGGACAATCGGGGGGGAAAGGTCCTGGGGGATTTCGAGGGACTGCCACCTTCTATTTCTGCACTGCTATTTTTACTATTTTTAAAGGATTTCCATTTTGGAAATAAAAAAATATTACGGAGTGACCTAGTTGCTATAAATTACATCAACAAAATATAAGCCAGGTGGTGGTGCACACCTTTAATTCCAGCACTCAGGAGACGAGGGCAGGTGGATGGATTTCTGAGTTGGAGGCCAGCCTGGTCTACAGAGCAAGTTCCAGGGCAGCCAGGGGTACACAGAGAAACCGTATCTTAAAAGGGGGTTGGGGGATTTAGCTCAGTGGTAGAGCGCTTGCCTAGCAAGCGCAAGGCCCTGGGTTCGGTCCCCAGCTCTGAAAAAAAAAAAAAAGGAAAAAAAAGGGGGGGGGGGGCGTTGGTGGTGGAGAGATGGCTCAGTGGTTAAGAGCACCGACTGCTCTTCCAGAGGTCCTGAGTTCAATTCCCAGCAACCACATGGGATCCCATCTGTCATGGGATCTGATGCCCTCTTCTGGTGTGTCTGAAGACAGCGACAGTGTACTCACATACATAAAATAAATAAATCTTAAAAAAAAAAAAGAACAACATAGAACTGATAACTGGTTTCCACGGACATGTGAACACATGTTACATACATCCTTGCATGACTGTATACATATACACACTTGCATGCACAAAGTCTGGATCTGACTTACTTTAAATGTTTTTCCTATAAGTGCCTGCCAATGTTAGAGGGAAAGACAAAGCCCGCAGATTGTATGTGTGCGTGCATGAATACAGAAACCAGAGGTTAGTATCAGGTATCTCTCCCCAGTAGCTGTTTATTGAGACAGGGTTTCCTAAATGTAGCAAGCCTGCCTAGCCAATGAACTTTAGGGATGTACCCATCACCAAATCCAGCACTAGGGTTCCAGGCTCACACTGCTGTGCCTGGCTTTCCCCATGGGTTCTGGGAAGCCAAAGCCAGGTTCTCTGCTTGGGCGGAAAGAACTTTAGCAGCTGAGCTGTTACCACAGCTCCCCAGCAGATGTTAAAGCGATTCTAATTACCATTTGCTTCCCGAGCCTTTCGGGGATTTTGAAACAAACAGGGTTCAAGACACTTGAACCATATGAGCCAGTGGTTCTCATACGTGCACTGTGCCTGTATAATGCTGTGTCTGAAAGCTGGGCAGATCATACATCTGTATAGTCAAAGCATTCAAGCACTGGATCTTTGTGTGAGAGGCCGGACTCAAGGTTCTTACATCTGCTGCCTGCTGGCTATGCCTCGAGGTGGCACCTCACCTTAACGTTGCTGAAAGCCCGAATGTAGTGGGCACCCGGGGGTAAGTGCACAGCCAGCTCTGCCTCATAGGCCCCCTCGCCATCATTGGATGCATTGACCTTCAGCTCCAACACATTGTCAGCACCAATTAGGAGTGGGGAGTCCCCCCTGTATGGGGAATGCTTGGTTTAGTCCTAGAGGCCGGGGTCATGAAAGGGGATTCAGGGCAGGGAGGTACAAGGTAGGTAGAGTGGAAGGCTCTCTCACGCGGTGGCTGTGAGCTGGAGCTGGGGCACGCACAGGTTGTCTTCCCCACAGTCCAGGATGATCCGTGTCTAGGGGACGCAATAGGATGTGTGGGTAAGCTGAGGGGTATGAGGTTTAGGGGTCACCTCAGAGCTCAGAGAACAACCATAGCTCCAGGGGCGCTCTTCAGACTCTAGAGAGTAGGGATTGGAGTATATGCCAGGGTGTGGGGTGATGGCAACGTTCTGGTGATAGTTGGCTTAGGGGTTACAACAACGTTTTGGGGGGGGACACTGAGATTTGGGGGAATCTATCAGGATTTGGGATGACTTCAGGGTTTGGGATGCACAGTTTTAATGAAGTCCTTCCCCATCCGGGATCTTGTTTATCTCGCTGTTCCTACCTGCTCCTGGACATGGGTTACTCCATGCAACACCACAGCAGGGGCTACTCCAGTCTCTTCTGGGGGCAGCGACACATTGAGGCTTAGCACAATTGGGCTCAGCTTGTCCCGGAAGTCGGCCTCATCCTAGCACAGGGCAAGAGTCAGGCTCTCTGTTGCTGTGCCCACACCCTTTGCTGGAGTCCTAGGCTGGCTCCAGGAGATCTGCCTCTAGGAGAACCCTGGACACCTAGCTCCTCCCATTCTAGCCTGAGCATACTCGAAGGAAGGCCTTGATGGTGTGGCAGATAGGTTTGTTTCTTCCACCCAGGTCCAGGCTCAGAGTGAGGCTCGCCTGTCGAGAGGCCAGCAGGAGCACCCGGCGGGCCTGACGGGGCTTCTGTAGGTCCAGCTGCAGCTCTGCCTTTAGGTCTGCAGGACAAGCAGGAAGAATCCAGGTCTCCCTCTAGTGGGGACACCCAGACCTCCTTTCCTCCAACCCCTCCCTCCACGCCACTCACGAAGCTTCTGGGGAATGTTGTGTCCTGTGGCTCCCACGCACATCTGGACGTTGAAGCTGCAAAGATGAGGGTCGCTTTGTGGGTTAGGGTCTCCTAAGGTCCCAAACCCTGGCAAGTCTGTGAGCGCCACCTCCTCACCAGCTGACTGGTGTCTTGGTCTGCTCCAGGACACAGTTCTTCAGTGTGGGATTCAGAGAGTCTTGAACCATCAGTTGGACAGTGGCCATCACCACAGGCTGAGCTCTGGTGGGAGTGGAGGAGGCTCACCACTCTGTCCCTCCTGACTCAGCCTCCTCTGATGATATGGCCCCTCCCCCAGCCAGTGCTCACCTGTACACAGCTACCTTGCTAGCCCCATATGCTCCCACGATCAGGTCTATAAACATAGGGAGAAGGGTCAAAAGTGGCTATTAGTGTAGGGCAGAGTGAGTCCTTATCTTCCAAAAAATTCTCCATACTATGAACCCCCTGGAAGTTCAAGTTGTCCTGCAGCCAAATCCAAGCTTCCCAGCCATGTACGCCATTAGAACCCACAGCTGGCACCAGGGCAGACATGAACCCCCAGCCGTGCGTTTCTCCATATTTCCAGCAAGTGCTCAAAGGCCTGTCTTGACTGGCTGCAACCCACAGTCACCTGGGTATCCATTGTCATCGATGTCTACAGAACCACGGAGGGAGAAGCCAAAGCCAGAGCCTGTCGGGAAGGGACTGTCCAGGACCTGGGAGGGGCGTGGGCTCAGCCCTTCACTCTGACCAAGGAATATCAGCACTTGGCCCTGACCACTGGGACCCCCATAGGGGGCAGCCACAGCAACATCTGGAAGAGAGAGAGAGAGAGAGAGAGAGAGAGAGAGAGAGAGAGAGAGAGAGAGAGAGAGAGAGAGAGAGATTGTTTGTGATTGAGAATCCCCAGAGGATTCTGCCACTCTCTCCAGAGCTGCTTCTCTAACCCTGTTCTCCTGGGAGACCAAGAGAAGGGTGCAAAGTCTGTATCAAGGAGGCAGGAGAGAAAACCATCAATTATTAACAGATTGTTACAAAAGTTCCAACAGTCTTCACTGTCTATCCATTTACTCTGCCCCTTGGTGGAGCCCGCCTTTGATCTTAGCAATCCAGAGGCAGAGGCAGGTGGATCTCTGTTAGTTCAAGGCCAGCCTGGTCCAGAGTGAGTTCCTGGACAGCCAGGGCTAGACACACACACACACACACACACACACACACACACACACACACACACACACACACACATATACACACAAGCCCTGTCTCAACAAACAAACAAAAGATTTCCTTTATTCCTGATAATTGGGTGTTGTTAATCATGTTTCCTGTTATTAGTGTTAATTTGAGATGGGGTTTTTGGTTTTGTTTTTCTGAGAAAAGGTCTCTCAATGTAGCCCTGGCTGCTCTAGAATTTGCTATGTAGACCAGGCTGGCCTCAAATTCTCAAGAGATCTGACTGCCTGTGCCTCCTTAGTGCTGAGATTAAAGGTGTGTGGCACCATGCTCCTGACACAGACTGGCGTATGTCACACACTGGCTTTATGTAGCTGAGTCATTTGTTATGACTTTGGACTTCTGGTTCTCCTGCCTTTACCTCCCACATCTAGGAGGACGTATGGGCGCTGTCATGCCGTCTATGGTGGGCTGAAGCTTCTTGTATGTTAGGCAAGCTCTCTATTAACTCAGCTGCACCCTATCCTATAATTTCCATATTAGATGAAAACGCTGAGTCCCGGAGGATTAAATAACTGAGTCTAGGCTTGAGGAAAGGAACTCCCTAGTACACATGAGGTCCTACACTCAGTTCCCAGTAAGGGGTGGTGGTGGGTCTGCTGTGCTAGCGCTCACCTTTGCTCTCAGCACTCAGAAGGCAGAGGCAGGCGGATCTCTGTGAGTCCTAGGCCAGCCTGATTATATATTGAGTTCCGGGCCAGCTCAGGCTATATATTGAGATCCTGTTTCAAAACACAAAACAGGGCTAGAGAGATGACTCAATAGTTAAGAGCACTGACTGTTCTTCCAGGGGTCCTGAGTTCAAATCCCAGCAAAACACATGGTGGCTCACAACCATCTGTAATGAGATCTGATGCCCTCTTCTGGTGTGTCTGAAGACAGTGACAGTGTACTCACATACATAAAAATGAATCATAAATCTTTAAAAAAACACAAAACAGGGACTGGGGATTTAGCTCAGTGGTAGAGCGCTTACCTAGGAAGCGCAAGGCCCTGGGTTCGGTCCCCAGCTCCAAAAAAAAAAGAACCAAAAAAAAAAACAAACAAACCACAAAACAAAACCAATAAACAAACAAACAAACAAACAAACAAACCCTATTCTCCAGATGTTAATTGTTTCATCTTCACTGTGCAAACTTTCACACCCACATCATAGCTCATTGACACCACTACTCACACCCACATCATAGGTTCATTGACACCACTACTCACACCCACATCATAGGTTCATTGACACCACTACTCACACCCACACCATAGGTTCATTGACACCACTCACAGTCACATCATAGGCTCATTGACACCACTCACAGTCACATCATAGGCTCATTGACACCAAGGACTTTAAGATCTTCCCTGAAAGTGTGTCTTTTAGCATAGCCTCATTATTTTATGAGCTCTTTGCCTAAGACTAATTTAGATCTATGTCTGTGTATCTTAACTACCCTCCCATTGTTTTCTGATTTTCTTTACAGTGTATCTTGTTATTTTCTAGATCACTGTATATATAACTCAAATAAAAGCATTTCATCCCCACCTTCAGGATGCAGAGGCAGGTAGATCTCTGTGGGTTCGAGGTCAGCCTGGTCTACATAGAGAGTTTCAGGCCAGCTAAAGTTATACAGGGAAACCTTGTCTCAAAAACACGACTGACAGAGGCCTCTGACTACAATGGTATCCTCCAGTCTCATCGCCTCCTCTCTGTCTCTGTCTTTGTCTCACTCAGTCTTCAAGAATTTCCTAGCTGTTCATTTCTTCAGCCTTCTTGCCCCGTGCCCAGTTTTGGGTCAGCCTGGCCAGACTATGTGTGGCTAATTCAGCCCAGGGTTGTGGGAGACACAGAGCAGGTGTGGCACTGTGGCTCCCACTACAGCTCCCCCTGGGGACCCTTAGTGCCTCTCACCCATCTCGTGGACCTCCTCATAGCACTTCTTTCTAGTTATCTCCCTTCTTCCGGCTGTCAGCCCACTTCCATCAGTAAAGGACCCTACTGCTCACTTTTCTCTGCTTTCCATGTGACCTTTGAATTAGTGTCTCCTGCCTCCGGATGGAGCATCTGCTTCTGCAGGCATCACAGCTCTTGCTGACCCTCCAGTTCCTCGAAATACTATTTTCCTTTGTATTCACACACTCCCCATCCTTCCAATTAAAGATGACCTTGCCATGGTTCCCATCCCCATTCCATGGTGGCTCTGCTTCTCTTTTCTCAGGTTCAAGAAAGGACTGTCTGCATTGCCCGCTGGCTGAGTGCTTCACCTCTATTCATGTCCTGCCCCATCCCCCGTGGTCTTCCGGTTTATGTCCCTAAGCTGCCCTCCACTGGGTGGTTGGTTGGTTTTTTTGAGAGAGGGTTTAATGTATCCTGGACTGCTCTCCAACCTCTATGTAGCAGAGGATGATGACCTTGGACTTATGATCCTCCTGCCTCCACTCCTGGAGTTCCAGGATTGCTGGCATGCGCACCATGCCTGGTCTTGGTTGGTTCTTTTTTTTTTTTTTTTTTTTTTTTTTTGGTTCTTTTTTTCGAAGCTGGGGACCGAAGCCAGGGCCTTGCGCTTCCTAGGTAAGCGCTCTACCACTGAGCTAAATCCCCAGCCCCTGGTCTTGGTTGGTTCTTGTCACGGCCACCAATGAGCTCATTCTTGCTAACGCCATGATTTTTATCTGGTCCCATCTAACTGTACCTTTCAGGAGTGAAGGGGCTCCTAGGACCATTCCTTCCTCCTGTTCAAACTACTCTATTAGAGCATTGGGCCATTGATCTTTTGGTCTCTCTCCCAACATCTGATCATTCTGGTTCCCAACTTCCCTTCTGGGTGTTCCCTGAACGCTTTTACTTCCCTGGGGCTCTATACTGGGCTTCTTCCTATTTCACAGCTTTCAGATCCCATCCACTCTCCAAAATTCTTTATCTTGTTGCCCTGGGTTCTCTCTCATGGAAGTGGGGAAAGTCAGTGGCAGCAGTTCTGAGGATTATTTCCACTTAATATTCCCAAGCCCTTCAAACTCAGCTAGCCCGGAATAGAACTACAGAGCCCCTACTCCACTCCTACTCACTCCTACTCCACTCCCCTTTCCTTCTGACTCCATATTCCATTTCCCATCCAGCACTAATAGTCCAAGCCCTAAATATCTGTAAAGTCACCCCATCTCTAACTCCATTCTCCAAAGTCTGCGTGTAGGGATCACCATGCTGGCTTCTAGACAAACTGTCTCAACAGGGATTCCTTGAACCGGTACCCATGTTCCACTCAACAGTCAAGCCTTTTCTAGTTCCAGGTATCCACGGTGTCCCTGTGTCTCAGCCTCTCTCTCACTGGGATTCCAGGTGTACTCCATCATAAATGGCTTAAGGCTATCTTTTTGTGAGGGCTACAAGCCCTCTTATGGCCAAACGCAGCTCCTCCACTCACCATTATAGCCGTCTCGGTTGAGGTCACCCAGGGGTGCAATGGCAGATCCAAATCTCCCATACACCTGAGTGCCGGTCAGCACGAGAGTGGGTGAGCTCAGAGCCTGGAGACCCTTAGGCTGCAGAAACAAGTATACACGGCCCACCTCGGCCAGCTTTCGGTCCACCCTGCTCTCCATGTATAATGGAGCCCCCACCAGTAGGTCATGCCTCCTGTGGACCAGATGGGCAAGGTTAGGTGCAGTTGAGCTAGGAAGATGCAGGGCACGAGGGCAAGTCTTAGCCACCCTTGGGAGAAGATGGTAATTCCCGCCTTTGGTAATTGAAGACCCAACTGAGTAGGGGTGGGACATTCCCTCGTCTCACCCATCCCCGTTGACGTCAGTGACTGCCACCGAGTGCCCGAAATAGGAAGCCATCTACAAGAGGAAGAGCATTTCAATCTGTGCCTCTGCACTCAGCCTCTTCTGTTCACCATCACCCTCAAATCCCATGAACTAGCTTGGGTGTGTGTGTCTCAATTCCCCGACTTCAGTCACGCCCAGGGGGTCATGGGGGTCATCGCCCCCACCTGCTCTCCATGAAGCCTGTGCAGGGTCTGGTAGTAGGAGTCCAAAATTTCCACCTGCATGGAGAGACACACCAAAATGTATCTTTCATGCTCCCTCTTTGGCCTCCCACTTTCATTGAGAAAGGGCAGGGCATTGACAAGTGTGGGGGAGTAAACAAGAGGACAAGGGTCACGGGGTTAGGAATGCCACGAGGTGAGAGAGCGGCTACTCACCGCTCCCAAGGTCCAGCTCCAAGTGGGGGCTCCGAATATATACTCTGGGGAGAGCAAGACTCAGCAAATCAGATCCTTAGTATCCATGAACTCGTTTCTCGCACCAGGACCCAGAGGAAATTGTGCGGAGGTTGCTCCTGCCCCAGGGCTCCCCCCTCCCGCCCCCATAACTGCATTCCTTGCCTGTGGTGCTTAGATCCCCGTCGAACTCGCCCACAGCTACCGAATACCCTGAAGATACAGCACAGTTTAGCAGTTTCCCAGTAATGGAAGGAGGAAGAGCTCAAGGGTCACGACTACTGAGGTCATTAGTACAAACTGCCTGGTGCAGATAGGAAAACCGAGGCGTGCTGGAGATCTCACTAGACTCCATAGCGAGAAGGGCGAGCCAGTGTGGATGGGAACTGGACATGTGTGGGGAGAAGAGGCAGAAACAGAGGGCGGGGTGCCTTTGTGCTGGGGTTGATTAGCTAAGATTGGCACAGAGGCTTGAACAGAGGCAGGACCTGACTCAGGGTTTTGGGAAGCCTGGAAAGGAGATGCCAGGGTTACCCCGGTAACCGTGGAAATACACTGGGTTGCTGGAGTCGTAGGAGAAGCGCTGGTTGGAAACATGCCACAAAAGGGTACCGGGGCGGTAGCTAGAGATGATATTCTCAATTGGAACGCGAACCAGGAGACCTAGGAAGGGCACAGGGACAGGACTATGGGGGCCAGAAGCATGATTCTCCCCAAACTGCGAGATGGGAGTGGGTTGGATTACTGGGCACATACCTAAAAAAAAGTAGCCTCCAGGGGCCCCAAGCACTAGCTCCCCAGCCTGGAAAAGAAGTCCTGGTCGTGAGAGGGTCTCTCCTATTCTGGAACAACCCTAAACCTCTTTGCCTGTATGAATATGGTATTCTCATATGCATTTATTCTCATCCTCCCCACCCCACCCCTTCTCCTTTTAAGAGCAGTCTCATTTTGAAGCCGAGGCTTGCCTCAAACTTGCTATGTAGTCCAGGCTGACCTCAAACTCGAGATTCCCCCTGCCTCAACCACCAAGCTGAGTTCTCTTGTTTGCTTTTGCCTGTGACTTGCCTGGGTCACCGCCAAGCTGAAGCCTGCTTCACAGTATCGCTTGTCTCCGCCTACAAGAGGCAAGTGGGATCAGCCAAGGGGAGGCTCCCTGAACTAGAGTTTAAGCCAAGAGTCTCGCGCGGGCAGGCGGAACTATGCGGGGCGGGGAGAGCATAGAGGAGGGGCCGAGGGGGCGTGGTATAGAGGAGGGCGTGGCTCCCAGGACGCGAGGTTTGGTGGTGGGCGGGGCTTGCAGCGACTAGTGGGCGGAGCCAATGGCGGACCAGCGCTTACTAAAACCCTGTGAGTAAACGGAGCTCATGGTGTTGGAGCGACAGGGCGAGTATTCTGCGCGGCCCCCGCTTTGGAGCTCAGCCACGAAGCAGCCTCCTACCGGAGTCTTCTCTGCCTCATCGTACTTTTCTAGGACATTCCAGTGCTGCCAGGGGGCACAGGCCTAGAGCAGATCCACAGGAGAGTGGGGAAGGGAGCTTATTCGGGCTTCCCCCAACGTGTCCCTGCCCTGGACTTGCTCCCTTTGACCTGTCCACAGTGCCCACCACAATGACGTCATTCCAGCTGAGGACCGATGCCCCAAGTCCTTGCCCGGTCTTGAAGGTTTGGAAAGTTTGCAAGCTTAGTTTTCGCGTCTCATCCCCTGGAGGGCACAAGAAAAGGTGGCGCTCAGGAGCCCGGCCATCCATTTCCACCTGACTCCCCCTTTCCCCTCCATGGTTGAGACTCACTGAGGTCGAAAAGCAACGAGGTACATGTGCCGTTATTGGCCTTCCAGGGGCACAGGAACACACCTCCAGTCTCCTCTTGATTTGCGTTTAGGGCCCTGGGGGCGCCCACCACGATGGACACGCTGTTAGGAAAGCTGGGTGAGTAGATTATAGCATTTCTTTTTTTTTTTTTTTTTTTTTGGTTCTTTTTTTCGGAGCTGGGGACCGAACCCAGGGCCTTGCGCTTCCTAGGTAAGCACTCTAACCACTGAGCTAAATCCCCAGCCCCGATTATAGCATTTCTATCCTGCCCAGTGCCCACTACCCCAGCAGTACCTAGAAGGAGGTGTGGCATAGGAAAAAGTGGACCATCTTTCCTCACAGATAACCTATTGAGGCCGACCTCTTCACTTCAGCTGAAAGTGGACTCTTAGGAAATTAACTTGAGACTAAACCAGTTGGTTCGGTTTGGAAGGGAACGTTTTAATAATCCTTATTGAAAAGACCTCTTATACTTTGTACACTGATTTCCTGCCCCCTACTCCCTCCCAACAAGAACCAGACAAAATTTCTGCCTGTCAAACTTCTAGAGAGGACCTAGTGAGAACTGGTTGGAAGGGCGGAGGTTGGTGAGAGCGAACTGGGATGTGTGGTGCTGACAGGGTTGAGGATCCTAGCAGTCTCTGTTTAAACCAGGTCTGCCATAGGTAAAACGGAGGTAATAGCAACCAATTATGCTGTTGGAAGAGTTAATACAATAAACGGATGAGAGGTATTTAGTATGCCCCAGCAACATGCTTTTGTAAGAGTGTGCATGTTAATAAACACACAGGATGCTTATTAAATTGTGTCCCCGTGGGGTTGGGGATTTAGCTCAGCGGTAGAGCGCTTGCCTAGCAAGCGCAAGGCCCTGGGTTCGGTCCCCAGCTCCGGAAAAAAAAAATTGTGTCCGCGTGATCAGACCTTCAGGGAAGAAACAGGAGACAGAGGAAGAAACGACAGGAGTTGTATTGAAACACTCAGGAGCTCTGAAGCCAGGAGGATTTTCTTTGGTTGGCTTTGTTTATTTGTTTTGAGACAGGCGCGCTCTCTCTCTCTCTCTCTCTCTCTCTCTCTCTCTCTCTCTCTCTCTCTCTCTTTGTGTGTGTGTGTGTGTGTGTGTGTGTGTGTGTGTGTGTGTGTGTAGCTCTGGCTGTCCTGGAACTCACTATTTAGACTAGCAGGCTGACCTCGAACTCACAGGGCACTGCCTACCTCTGTTTCCATTAAAGGAGATGAAAGGTGTTTGGCATGGCACCATGCTCAGGAGTTCTATTTATTCATTCCGACAGAATCTTGTTATGTGGCCCTGGCTATTTAACTTGTGGTAGTTCTCCTGCCTCAGCTTCCAAGTACTGGGTTTACTAGCATGTGCTACCATGGTCAGCTAGAGAAGCACCCTTTATAATCATCAGAACTGAGGCAACCCTAGGTTCCTTCCCCCTCATGGAGAGTCTCTGGATGCAAGTCATCTTGGGAAGGGGAACCTGATTTTTGATGAAGTGGCTCTCTCAGGCAGAAGAAATAATTTCTTGCTGCTGCCTTTGAGAATGGTCATTACTGTTCCCCAGACCTGGGCATTCCAGTGTCCATTTCAATAAGTCACTCAGGATAAACACAGCTACGTGGATAAGCCAGGACTCTAATCTTAGCAGTTTGACCTCAAAGCCTGATCCATACTGACTGTTAGTAATTTATTACTTCTTTTCAAACATCTGTAATTTGGAAGGAGATGAGGTGAGGAATGGAGGAAAGCAAGGTGTACCCGGTAGGCACTTGTAGCTTTGCCAGTCAGTCAATTTAGAGTGAGGGGAGGGAGGTAAAGCAAGTCACATCATTGACGCTTGGGGGAAAAGAAAAAGACATTTTTACCTTTGTTTGCTCAGTGCTCCCTGTTGCTATCCCTCCACAGTGCCCTCCCTGGAACCTGCGCCCCCGCCCCCAGCATTCCTGACAGGAGCACCACTCAAACAGACCCTAGAGTCAACCTTGCTCAACTAGGCGCTAAGAAGCCACAGGAGCACTGCTAAGGGGCAGACCTCTCTCCTTTAGTGCTCACCTCCCATGGCTGTCCTTATGAAAGTCCACCGAGAAGCCAAAGTGGCTGCCATTGGGGCCTGTATAGACAGAGAACTTCACAGAGTCCAGGTTCAAGGCCCAGGCAGGAGGAGCAGCACTTGGTCCCAGGAACAGTGGTGTCCACTGCAGAAGCCACAGGGTATTCCACGCACATGAAGCTCTGGCCATCTTCCTTCTCCCCAAATGTCCTAAGCAGGAATGGTCAAGCTCTTCCCCTTCCCTCAAGTCCCCACCACCGGAAGTTTCGGCTTATCAGCTAAGCTCATGGCTTAGCAGCAGGCATGGCAGAGGGGAATAGCCTCTGGACCACACGGTCTCTAGGACTACTAGGAAAGGGAGGGTCTGTCCCGGGGATAGGTGCTGATGACCGGAAGTCATTGCTTCTCCCTTCTCTCCAGAAAAGCTCCTCTCCAAGTCCTGTAGTTTCAGTTTCTCAGCCACAGGCCCAGAAATCCCCTTTCTCCTCCTCTGTCACTGTGAAAGTCTGGCCACCATCTCTTTCCGCCCGGGAAAGTGTAAACATGAATTCACAGCTCTGTCTTACTTCACCACGGCCCACGGTTGTACTGTCCTTGTCTCCCCCATGTAGCTGACCACTGAACACTGTGACTTGGCTAGAGGGAGAGGAAGGGGTAAAGGAAGCTGCTCTCCCCTGATAAAACCCGAGGTTGTCATCATTTTGAGTAGGACATTTATCGGCTTCCTCCTCTGCAAGCCTTTGGCAGCCTCAGGCAGCCCCACTTGGCCATTGGTTTCCTCACATCTCCATCTTAACCAGGTCTTGGTGCGTTTACACTGGCACCTTCAATATTGGCAGTGAATGGCCGTGGCCTAAGTGGGATGAGATGACATCGTTCTGAGATTGTCTAGGAGAAAGCTCCTGAGTCCTCAGTCCTTGGCATATACACACACACAGGCACAGTACCTGATGACACTTTTTTACTGAATTGAGTACCTGAATCCTTTGAGAGCAAGGGTCCTTTCTGTTGTCCCGGGGCCTAGCTCACAGCCTGGCATGAGTTGCTGCTGAAAGGTTGACTGGTCTTCCTCAAGGGTGGAAGGAGCAAAGGGAGAGGGGTCAGATTCTCAGGGCCACAAAGGGGTGAGGGCCACAGAATCCCCTTCTATATGGGGGGGGGGGAAGGGGAACAGAGCTCCATGCCCTGTTGGCCTTGCACGCCTTTTGCCCCAAAGCAAAGGGATGTAGGAATACAGCCACATATAGTCTGTATTTTTTTTTCTCCTTTTCTGCAGTGCTGGGATAGCCTCATCAACGCAGGACAAGTGCTCTATCACCCAGCCATGCCCCCCAAGCTCCACCCTTATTTCTGATTAACCACTGCCTTACCCCACTTTCCCGCCCTACCAACTTTGAACAACTCCCGACTCCTCCCTTCCTCTCACACAGCTGAAGATGTTGCCCCTCATTAAGCAAAAAGCTCCTTGGATTTGTTCAGGGCTTTCCTCACTGATGTGCCCCCAGTGCCAAGCTCATGACAGGCCTGCAGTCTTATACCAGCACCTGCTGACCCTCTGTCTCCCCGCTGTTCCCAGATGAGTGGTTCCTGCATCGCTGGTCTATTCTGTGTAGCCCAATATGAACTCACATGACATGAGTTGTTTTGCGTTACAATAAAAAAAATATTTATGGGCTGGAGAGATGGCTCAGCGGTTAAGAGCACTGATTGCTCTTCCAGAGGTCCTGAGTTCAATTCCCAGCAACCATATGGTGGCTCACAACCATCTGTAATGTTCTCTTCTGGTGTGTCTGAAGACAGTGACAGTGTACTCATATACATGAAATAAATGAATCTTTAAAAAAAATATTTATGTCTGTGAGTACACTGTCCTTCTTTTCAGACACACCAGAAGAGGGAGTAGGATCCCCACAGGAGTAACCACCATGTGGTTGCTGGGATTTGAACTCAGGACCTCTGGAAGAGCAGTCAGTGCTCTTAACCACTGAGCCACCTCTCCAGGCCCTTGCCTTACACTTTTTTTTCTTTTTTCTTTTTTCGGAGCTGGGGACCGAACCCAGGGCCTTGCGCTTGCTAGGCAAGCGCTCTACCACTGAGCTAAATCCTCAACCCCGCCTTACACTTTTTAAAACCAGTTTAAAATCTATTTTTGTGTATGCAAGTGTGTGGGCAGGTGTGCCGAGGCGGAGTATGGAGGTCACGGCTTTTGAAAACTGGCCTTGTTCTACCCTGGGTCTCAGGAATCGAACTCCAGCATCAGGCTTGGCACCAAGTGCTTTTTTTTTTTTTTTTTTTAAATATTTATTTATTACATGTAAGTATACTGTAGCTGTCTTCAGACACACCAGAAGAGGGCATCAGATCCCATTACAGATGATTGTGAGCCACCATGTGGTTGCTGGGAATTGAACTCAGGACCTCTGGAAGAGCAGTTGGTGCTCTTAACCACTGAGCCATCTCTCCAGCCCCACCAAGTGCTTTTTTTTTTTTTTTTTTTGGTTCTTTTTTTTTTGGAGTTGGGGACCGAACCCAGGGCCTTGCGCTTCCTAGGTAAGCGCTCTACCACTGAGCTAAATCCCCAGCCCCCACCAAGTGCTTTTTACTCACTAAGCCTGTCCTTGTTCCTTCACTCCCACCCCTTTGTGGCCTCTTTTTATTTTTATTTATTTATTTATTTTTGGTTCTTTTTTTCGGAGCTGGGGAAAGAACCCAGGGCCTTGCGCTTGAAGCGCTCTACCACTGAGCTAAATCCCAACCCCTGTGGCCTCTTTTTAAATCAGGGTCTTGTTTAGTGCAGGCTGGCCTTCTCACCTCTACCCCTGGAGTGCTGACAGTCTAGGAATGCCACCACCAACCCTGGTTTATGCACTGAAGTCATTTTTGTTGGTTGTTTTTCCTTTTTCTTTCTTTCTTTTTTTTTTTTTCCGGAGCTGGGGACCGAACCCAGGGCCTTGCGTTTGCTAGGCAAGCGCTCTACCGCTGAGCTAAATCCCCAACCCCTGTTGGTTGTTTTTCAAGACAAGATTTCTCTGTGTAGCCCTCTCTGGCTATCCTAGGTTTTGTAGACCATATTAACTTCAAACTCACAGAGATCTGCCAGCCTCTGTTTCCCAAGTGCTGGGATTAAAAGTGTGCACCGCCATGACAGGCTTCTTGATTTTTCTTTTTTAAACCATGTATTATTCGTGTGTGTGCTCCTCTGCACAATGTGTGCACAAGTGCCAGAGGCCAGAGGGTCTTGGGTCTGGAGTTACAAGCAGTTGTTAACTGCCTGAAGGGAATGCAGAGAACTGAATCCGGGTCCTCTGGAAGAGCTGTAAATCCTCTTACCTGCTATCTCTCCAGCTCCATGTACTGGAGTCTTAGAAAACAATTTCTATTGTTCAAGGTATGAGAGCTGCAAATACAAGAGTCAAGGATCTCAACCCAGTCCAGAGCTCCCAGGACACTCAGGACTGCCATTGGGGGGCAGCAAGTAAAGTCAGCTTTGGAAAATGGAAATTAGGAAGCGGCTCTATACAATGGATACTACTTGGACTCTTCCAGGAAGACAAAAATTAGCCTCAGACGAGTTCTGAGTACACTGTCCATGTGTAGAATGCCAACAGGTTGCAAAACACAAACTCAAACACAGGTTTCTTTTTCTTGTTGATACTGGGAGAAACACAAGTAGCTAGAGCAGGAGACCAGAGCTCAGGAATCAAGGGGAGTAAGTAGAAGGCTAAGTGAGGCATACTTAAAAGGGCGGGTGGGGTATGAGGAAAGGCAGGCAGAAACTCACAACACTGGAGGGGACCTGAATGCCACGCTAAGGAGTTTGAACATCTATCTATCAGAGATGGAGAGTTCTAAAGATTTTCATTTTATTTGAGGCAGGGTTTCACTATGCAGACCAGATTGGTCTGGAATTTGAAAGATCTGCTTGCCGTTGTTCCCTGAGTGCTGGGGTTAAAGGTGTGCGTTAACATGGCCAGCTAGCTAAAGATGTCAGGAAATAAGAGATTTCACCAGGTTTAGCAAGATGGCTCAGGAGCAGCAGAGGCCTGCAGGCTTCATGGTGCGAGTTCCATCCTCACTGTACAAGGGGGTCGGACCAGCTCCGCATGCTTGCTGGCATCCAAGTACAAAACAAAGTTAGGAAAGAGACTGTGCTGGCTAGTTTTATGTCAAGTTGACATAAGCTAAAGTCATCTAAGAGGAGGAAACCTCAATTAAGAAATCCCCCCCACCAAAAAAAGAGTGAGTCTCCATAAAGATTGGGTTGTAGGAGGCAAGGGCCCAGCCCATTGTGGGTGGGGCCGTCCCTGAGCTGGTGGTCCTGGGTTCTGTAAGAAAGCAGACTGGGCAAGCCATGGGGAGCAAGCCAGGGAGCAGCACCCCTTCCCAGCTTCACCAGCTCCTGCCTGCCTCCAGGTTCCTGCCCTGAGTGAGTAGGAACTCTGACTTCCTTTGATGATGAACTGTGATGTAGAAGTGTAAGCTGAAAACCCTCCCCTTCCAACTTGCTTAGGTCATGGCATTTATCACAGCGATAGACACCCTAAGACAGAGATTCATTGAACTGTGTTCCAATTTAGAATATGACACTGGCTGCCTGTGGCTACAAGGAATAGAGAAGGAAGGACAATCTTGTATTAAGACCAGCTGGGGGGGGCTGGGGATTTAGCTCAGTGGTAGAGCGCTTGCCTAGGAAGCGCAAGGCCCTGGGTTCGGTCCCCAGCTCCGAAAAAAAGAACCAAAGGAAAAAAAAAAAAAAAAAAAGACCAGCTGGGTAGGGTAGAACTCTGGGTTAAAGGTGGTGATGCCCGAACCAGGCACTGGTGGTAAGAATAAGGCAGCAGAGATGAGCAGTGACACAAGACTCTAATTCTGTAATTGGGAGGAGAATGACACACTAAGCTTGAAGTTGGCCAGAGCCTTATACCAGCTCACCGAGACCATCCAAGATGACAAAAACAGAGAAACAGCAGCTAAGCACAAAATCAGTAGCCAGAAGTGGCCAAACGTTTTCCAAAGGTTTGGTCCCTGGCTGGCTGATGGTGGATTCCCATTAACTAAAACCAAAAGCCTGAGGTGGGAGGACTGCATGGCTTTGGTGCCAGAACTGGGTTATCAGGCAATATACCCAGAAGACTGGCAATATCCCGTCTTTCCTAGTCCATCAGTCTGTGGGCTCAGAATCCTTCAAGGGAATTGAGTTCAGTCTAAGCATCATTTAATTAACAACCATCGAGCTTCCATTACGTCTTGGCACTGGAGCGAGGTAATGGAATGCCCAGGGTCAGTTTTTTTTTATTCTTTTTTTCGGAGCTGGGGACCGAACCCAGGGCCTGGCGCTTGCTAGGCAAGCGCTCTACCACTGAGCTAAATCCCCAACTCCCCAGGGTCAGTTTTTAAGGAGATATAAGAATTAGCGGGGCTGGGGATTTAGCTCAGTGGTAGAGCGCTTGCCTAGGAAACGCAAGGCCCTGGGGTTCGGTCCTCAGCTCCAAAAAAAAGAACCAAAAAAAAAAAAAAAAAAAAAAAAAAAGAAAGAATTAGCTTGCTGGGCTGGTGAGATGGCTCAGTGGTAAAGAACATGGGCTGTTCTTTCTGAGGTCCTGAGCTCAATTCCAGCAGCCACACAGTGATGCATGGCTATCTAAAAAGGGACTGGATGCCCTCTTTTGGTATGTAGGTGTACACGCAGACAATAGCATTCCTACTTAAAATTTAGCTCGTCCTCCCCAAGCTTACAATTTTACTTGAAGCATTGAACTTAAGATGAATGGCACTTGGGTTCCGACAAGCTGCTAGGTGACAGCAGGGGGCAGGGGGTTAGATTCTAGGCAGGAAAGCCAGCTAGGAAAAAGCTGCAAAATCCGATGGGTTGGTATGGGAGGGCGTTAAGAGAGAGTACTCTCATGTTTCAAGACTAGAATGGCTGAGCCCTTATCAGAACAGAACAACGGACCTTACAGAGCACAGGCTGTGCAGCCCTGTCTTTCCTGCAGGCCCCCCTTCCTTGCTCTCAGAGATGCACTTTTCACTTTCGAATACTGAACGCAGATATTGGTATTCTAAGCAGTCTGAGCACTCAGCTTTGGTAGCTAGAGAGCAAACAACTTGACCAAAAGAAGGGAGAAGACAGACATCACATAGCTCTGAAAGGCTGAGGAAGAGGGAAGCTCTATCACTGGACACCTTCCATGCCAGCCCTCCTGCCCCTCCTGTGGGACTTCCTGCTGTGGCTTCAGGCTTATGGGTCAGGCAGAAGCACCCCACACTACAGTGGCCGTCAGAATTGAAGGTGGTATCTGAAGCCTGGTTATAGGGAACCTCACCTGGGGGTCAAAGGCCAGGCAGATAAAGCCTTCTTTGCTCTTTAAAAGAAAGTGCACATTCCCAGTCACCTGCCTAAGACTGGAAAAATACAGAGGTCTTCCTCTTTTGGTAACTGAATCCTGACCCCTGGGTAGCCTGAGCTCTCAGAGCAATCTCCAACCTTTCAAGCTGGCCTAGGTCTATCACTCGTGTCCAACCCGCACTCCTCCCACCCGCCCATCTACACAGCAGCAATCACAACAGACGCCACTAAGTTTCCAAAGTGTTGGTTTATTAGAAAGTTCCTCTCCTTCACTTTACAGCATATATCTCTCTATCATGTGTGATAAAGTCAAATACAATCTGTTATGCTTGTACGTAAGGACAGGTTATTTTGTTTTTCCTTTTTTTCTTTTTTTCTTTTTTTTTTTTTGGAAGTTTTAAAATCACTATTCTGGAAGTTAAAGAAAACTGCCCCCAGGAAGGCAGAGGTGGCCAGAGCATGGCTCGATGTCTACAACCTAAGGGAAGCAGCACAAAATGTTAACACTGTTTTATTTAAATATTTACACGAGCTGAAAGCAAGAAGAACCAGTCCCTTCACTTCAAATAGATGCCATCTTTCCAGGGCTAGTTACCCAAAAAGTGAGACTTGTAAACCGACAGGGACACTGAGAAGGAAGGAGGGGCTCAGCCAAGTAAGTGCCTCATTTGCCCAGCAACTGCTCCTTTACAAAGCCCATTCCGTTGGGGATTTGAGAGGCAGGGAGAGCGAAGCTTAGCTTAGGCAAGCAGGGCGATGTCAGTTGACTGCTTAGCCAGTTCTAGTCCTAAGAGTACTAATAAAGGAGATGAGACCTGCATTACAAGCACCTTTGGGTCTGTGTTAAGGAGGGCTGAGAGCCTGGGGAAGGCCAAAGGGGAGAGGGATGGATGGACTTCTGGTCAGTGTCAAGGGAGAAAAGAAAAAAGGAGCCTCTACTGCTGAAATTGAAATCGAGCTGGACAGATGGCATAGAACTGCGAAGCCAAAAATCTTGAACTACTCACCTCCCAACGAAGAGGAGAAGACTGTCCCAACCCTATTATCCTCTGGTCTACTTCTATTTTAGTTTCTAGCCAACCCAAAAGGCACATTTAAAAAATTGTCAGAGGGGGCTAAATACTAGGAAGGCAAGTAAGACTGTCCGGAACAAAGTACCCAGGGAAACCCAAGAGTCCCTCTTCCTAGACAGTCACCGAGTGTCACTGCTTCCAGAGAATAAAGCTGTTGAACCAATCCTCCCCTCCGGACTCTGTGGAGTCCACTGTCTAACAAAGCACACCAGGGAGACCACCGTGACTGAGCGTCCTCCTGACACTGGCCGCTGCCTGTTGCTCGACAACTCAAGAACCCAGCACGAACCACTACTGCGAATTATTAACATGTCCCAGCAAAAAAAGTTACCATTTTTATAGTTCATAACTTTAAAAAATACAGGAGATTGATAAAATATACATGCTTAGTCATTTTTGCATCTAGCAGAAAACAAATACTTTATTTTTTCTTTTTATTTTATAACCTTTAAAGTTTCTTAATTCAACTAGGGCAAACATATTTACAGAAAGCCACCAGAACAAGGATCACTTAAAGAGCTGATGTAAAAAATATTATTGCAGTATACTACAAATACGGAACCTTCTTAATATGAGCTACAAAAAGCAGCATTTACGTTTATAGAGTTCAGTGCAATTTTACATTAAAAAATCCTATAAATTAAAAAGAAAACATCAACATAACAGAAGAAAGTATACCCTTCAGACACGAGCTCCTTTCTGGGAAGCACATGGGTGACCCTATGTTCAGCATAGCTTCTACTCACGCTAGGATCTTCTTTTCTGGGATATGTAGATGCCCCTTCTGGGTGAGGGGCAGGAGGACAGTAGTGCCAAATGCATGGCTGTCTGTAAGGAAGGGGTCGATCGCAGCCTGAGTTGCTTTTGGTTCTAGGTTAGACCCCCTCCTCCACCTCACCTGGGATAACGTGTCACTAAGGATAGTCAAAGACACTGCCGAAAAGTGGAGTTTTCACCACTGGAGAGACAGTCCGGCCTTCCTCGTGGCACTGAGAAGGCAGGACCAGATGGGCCCATGGCAAGTGCTTTGGTGACAACCCTTTAGAGGAGGGAAATGTTCGGAACTCACAGAGGGGAAGTGCAGAGGATCAGAAAGTAGAGGAGGAGGATTACTGACAGTCTGGAGACTGCTGCAGAGGGCTGTGGGCAGCTCTTACTGGTGTTCCCTAGCTTAGAAACACGGGAGGGAGGGGGGGTTGGATAGGGGGGGAAATATCCCTGATAGTAAACCCAAAGCAAACCTCAAATCTAAATCCATCCCTGCAAGCCAAAACTCATTTCTTTGGCTGTCAAGACACTGCCTGTTCCAGCTTTTACTTGCTGGTATAAATGGCTCTACACCCCCAAGGGAAGAATAGGTCACCTTCCCTGGCTCAACATAGGCTTCCGACTCCCAGCTCAAGTCCCATGGCTGGGAGGGTGCTGCAGGTCCTGACCTGAGAAGATGGGGTGAAGTAGTGGGTGAAGATGGAGGGCAGTGGCAGCTGCTGCAGCAGGCCGTGGCGCGAGCAGGGTAGGGTAGAGGGCAGCGTGTGGGACGGGGTGAAAGGTGAAGGGCCCAGGATGGATGGCTGAAGCAGGGATTATATGGATAGGGTGGCTAGCAAGAAAGGTGGCAGGGTGGCCAGGGATAATTGAGTGAGTGAGATGGGACAAGGAAATCGGGGTAAGGTGGGGCTGGGGAATGTGATGCACTTGGGCAAGTGGCTGGGGGTGGGGGTGGGGGTGGATGCCGATGGCAGCGGCAGCAGCTGCAGCATGATGCTGTAGGATGGCGTGCTGAACAGTTGTGATGGAGGTGGCAGAGGCTGTGGCCGGCTGCTGAATGTGGATGGGCTGCAGGGCTGGTGTGGCTGGGGCTAGGGCTGTTGAGGCTGGAAAGGCCTTTACTTGTTTGGCCAGAAGTTGCTGCTGGATGTGCTGCTGTGCGGCCTGCTGGAGCTTGCTGTACTTCTCCATCTCCTCAGGGGTGAAGGTGATGGGCTGGCTCTCTAGAGGAGCCAAGGAAGCATCCTCAGTCCCGTCTGTTGACTCAATGCTAGGCTCCCCACTGGGAGGTGCATAACTGGGGAAGTGCTCAAGGTCTGGGGCTATAGGCAGCAAGTTGGATTCCACAGGGCCTGGCTGACTGCGGCTATCCAGAGACTCCAGAGCATCCCCATCACTGGGGTCAGGGAGGTAGTTATGGGAGATGGCTGGATCCCCAGGGTAGTCCGTGTGTGCTGGGGTGCCTAGTGGAGCCACAGAGTGATCAGCAGTAGCTTCTTCAGACTTTGGCTCTTCTGGGGGAGGGTCTGATAAGGGACCAGCTGTGTCCTCTGAGGAGAACTGATGCCCAAGTGGAGCATCCCTGCTCCTTGGGGACCCTTCTTCTGGCTCTGAATGCTCCTGCTCTTCACCCCTTTCCAAGGCAGAGTCTTCACATTTCTTATTGGACTTCCGAGTAGCTGGAAGCTTCCCTATCATTGGAAGAACAGGCTTATTACCAAGAGACGGGGGGAGCTTAGGCCCGAAGTAACCTTGTGGGGGGTTCTTATACTTGAGTCCAGCCTTATTAGGGGTGGCCAGCACCTCCTCACACACATTGGGTTTCCTCTCCACTTTCCTGGACTGGATCTTCTCTAGCAGCAGTCTGGCAGTAACAGAGTTCTTATCTTCGGGGCTGCAGTCACTTTCTGACCCTCTTCCTGTGCCGCCAGCGTTGCTATTCTGGGAGGGCAGGCCTGCTCCTTTACTGTCCTCTCCTCTGCCATCTTCTTTCTTCCCATGACCTTCTCCCCGACCTGATCGGAAATAGTGGGGAGACTGAGAGCGGTAAATCTTTGAACGAATGAAATCCCGACGGCCAGAGCGCCTTTCCTCGGGGCTCTCGTGACCCCAGGACCCCTTTCTGGAACCTGATCTCTGAGAAGGGCTCCTGGTGCTGCGGCTCCGGTCTCGGCTGTAGCTTCGGCTTCGCTGCCAGCTGTGGGCTGTGGTGCTGCGACTTCTTCTCTTGCTTCGACTGCGACTACAGCTGCTACTGCGGCTTCGACCCCGGGATCTTGATCGCTCCCTTGTATGACTCCGAGACCGGCTTCGGGACTGGCTGCAACTGAGGCTATAGTCATCATCAGATGATGAGTATTTGTGTCGTTTGGACCTGTGTTTGGAGCTGGCATAGTCTGAATCATCTGAATCATGAGAGCGCTTAGAGTGCCTTCTTGATCGGTCACTGTAGTCACTATAGCTATCATCAGAGTAACTGTGCTGTCTACTATAGCAGCTCTGGTCTGAAGAAGCGTCAGAGCTGCTTGAATAAGACCGCCGGGAAGAACGATGTGAGGAATGGCGACGGCCAGATCGAGAGCGGCTACGAGAATGCTCACTACCCGAGTCTTCATCTTCTTCCTCCTCTTCTTCCTCCTCTTCTTCCTCTTCCTCCTCCTCTTCTTCCTCCTCCTCACTGTACTGGGACGGAGACTTCTGGTGCGGTCTGTGTGAAGAAGAAGCGTTATCGCTATCCTCATCTCCACTGCTGGGCTGGCTCCGATGGCTGGACCGGCTGCTGTGTTTGGCACTAGTTCTCCGCTGGCAGGAGGAGGCTGGCGGTTCACCTTTGTGTTTCCTGCCACTGTGATCTTGGGAACCACTACCAGCTCCACCATCGTCCTTCTTCCCACTGTTTCCTTCTTCAGCAGGAAGGGATCTCCGCTGGGAGTCATCTCGAGCTCGGCGCCGTCTTCTTGGTGGTGCAGGGCTGCCACTTCCAGGAGGCTCTGGTTTGGGTCCTCGTTCAGAATCAGCTGGGGCTGATTTGTTCTTCTTCCTTTTTCGTTTCTTGCGCTTCTTAGATTTTTCCCCAGACTCTGCCTTTGAACTCTTTTCCTCCATGTCAGCCTTGTGTCTACGTTTGTGCTTACTGGACTTTTTGTGTTTCTTTTTCTTTTTGTGTCTGTGAGACTTGCCTGATGGTTCTTTCTTGTTAGGATGGCTTCTTCCGGTGTCTTCGGTTTCTGATGCATGGCTACCCCCAGGCTCCTGCTTGGTCAGGCTGCTACAGGCAGCCCCTGAAGCAGGTTCATCCACTCTGCCTTCTGAGAGCACTACACTCTGCTCCCCCTCCTTGCTTTTGTTCGGTTCTCTAGGATCAGGGCTCTGGAGATGACCCTTTGACGAGTCTCCGACATCTTTTGGCTTCTCTGTCCCTTTAGCTTTAGCATCTTTGTTTCTTGAAAGTTTAAAGTCAAAGTATAAAGGGTTGCAGCTGTAGGAAATGGGAGGCTCTGCTTTGGTGAAGATGAGCAGTTCTGACGGCCACTGCAGGGCAGTGCTTTCGTCCTTGCTCAGAACTGGGAAGAACGGGCCGGTAGGATGCTTGGGTCCCTGGCCTGCTTTTGTTGCTGGGGTGGCCTGAGAAATTTCTTTAGGATCGGATTCACACATCTGGCTCTCTGAGCTCTCTCTAAGACTCTCCACACTTTGCTCACCTTCACCCTCTCCTGAGCATTTCTTTGTTTCAGTTTTGCCTCCAGGCTCGGAAGGCCCAACCACAGTGGCTTCCTTTTGCGGCTCAGAAACGTCACTAACTGTTTTTTCTGCTCCTTGGCTTGCTGCTGCCTTACTGCAACCTTTAGGCCTGGGAGAGCTGCCCTTTCTGTTCTCTGGAGCATTCTTTGAGTGTGTACGGTGGTCACCTTCCATTTGCTCACTGGCCCTCATAAAGAGTAAGAAGGGGAAGTTCGGCTTGACCTTGCAGTGTGCTGGGGGGATGTAGTGGTAATACTCTGGCTCCGTAGCCCCTGTTCCTTCTTCCCTTTTCATCCTCTTCAACTTGGACAGTGTTGAGGCAAGGGACCCTCCATCCTGAGGGTCTTCATCTTCTTTCTTTCCATCAAGATTACCACCACCATCAGTCTCTCCCACCTTCTGCACCCCTTGGTCAGAACTCTTCTCTTCAGCCTTTGTTCCGTCCTCAGAGGTCCCCTCTTCTGCATGGTCCTTGAAAACGGATGCTATTGATTCAAGTTTGACGGGAGCTTTCTTGGCAAAAGAAAACGACACTCCCAATTTCTGCAGTGGGGGTCCCAGATTATTCTTAATGCCAAAGCTGATACCTTGCGAGGCTAACCCAGAAGCCTGCGACAGTCCAGTGCTATTAGTGATCTGTACTGACGTGAAGGGGCCCCCTTTCTCTGTGGAGAAGTCAGATCCAAAGCCACAGGAGGAAATGGCACTCGCACCACTGTTGGTTGATGATTCGTCTTTATCCTCCTCTCCACCATCTTCGTCCACAGCCACTGTGGTTGGTCGGAACATGGGCCCACTTCCAGGTGCACTAAACAATAGTTGAGAAAGTGAGAAAACAAGAGAGGATTCGAGTTACAGCTCTTATAATACTCCTCTTCTTTGTCCTTCTACTCATCAAAGACGCAGAGTGGCTGTCTCTAGCAATGTGCTGGTGAATGGAACTTGTTGAACAGAGGTAGGCAAAATTTCATTTGATCCATGCGCTGTGCTAAATTCCCAAGGCTAGCTAGCTACTGCTATCCTTTAAGCTATCTGCCCTACAAAAGGGCTTATCTTATAACCCAGTTCTTTAAACCCCACCTCACAGTTTTTGCACTAGTTTGTTACCAAGTTGGTTTTTTTTTTTTTTTTAAATTAAAGTATTTTTCTCTGGGGCTGGTGAGATGGCTCAGTGATTAAGAGCACTGCTCTTGCCAAAATCCTGAGTTCAGCAACCAAATGGTGGTTCACAATCATTATAAAGGGATCTGATACATACATGCCTACAGGTGTATGTGCAGACAGAACACATCCTATATGAGTACACTGTTGCTGTCTTCAGACACACCAGAAGAGGGCATCAGATCTCACTACAGATGGTTGTGAGTCTCCATGTGAGTGCTGAGCCATTCCATTTCTCCAGCCCTAAAAACTTTTCCTTTTCATTTTAATTTTATGTGCATGTTTTGCTTTTTTGTATGCCTGTTTACTACATGATGCATTGCCTCTGGAACTCAGAAAAGGACATGAAGGGCTGGAGAGGTGGCTCAGTGGTTAAGAGCACTGACTGCTCTTCCAGAGGTTCTGAGTTCAAATCCCAGCAACCACATGGTGGCTCACAACCATCTGTAATGAGATCTGATGCCCTCTTCTGGTGTGTCTGAAGATAGCTACAGTGTACTCATATATAATAAATAAATAGGGATTGGGGATTTAGCTCAGTGGTAGAGCGCTTGCCTAGGAAGCACAAGGCCCTGGGTTCGGTCCCCAGCTCCAGAAAAAAAAAAAACAAAAAACAAAAAAACAAAAAACAAAATAATAAATAAATAAATCTTAAAAAAAAAAAAAGAAAAAAGAAAAGGACATGAAATCACCTGGGATTAGAGGTACAAGAGATTGTGAACTGGAAATTGAATCTAGGTTCTCTGGAAGGGCATCTTTAACCACTGAGCAATCTCTCTAATCCTTCCACTTTCAAGATTACATGTATTGAGAGAGAGAGAGAGAGAGAGAGAGAGAGAGACAGACAGACAGACAGACAGACAGACAGACAGAATGCATGCCAGAGACTGAGAGACAGACAAACAGAATGTATGCCAAAGGTCTGTATACAGAGGTTAGAGCTGGTTCCCTCCACCTACCATGTGGATTCTGAGGCTTGAAATTGGGTGGCAAGAACCTTTACCCACTGAGCCATCCATCTTGCTGGTCCTTCCAATCTCATTACCCTACCACCCGGCACACGGTCAACTACACGGATATGCAACTATTCCAAAGGTTACTCTGCACACAGCATGGTGGCTTAAGCCTTTAAGCACAGTACTTAGTAGGCGGAGACACAGGATTACTATTGAATTCAAGGTTGGCTTCATCTATGCAGTGAGTTCTAGTTCATCCTAGACAATAAAGACCTCATTTTCATCCCCTCCCTGCCAAAAGGGCTATATTTCATTTAGCTAAAGAAAAGCTTTAATTTTCCTTGCACCTTCAGATTTACATTTAAACCCTCTCTCTCTGTTTATGTGTTCATTTGTGCCATGCCACTCAGGTTGGGGTTAGAATCTGAGGAGCTGGTTATCTTCTTCTATTATACAGAGCTGGAGGCAAGTGTCTCAAATTTCACTTTTATTTTATTTATTTTTTGAGCCAGGGTCTTACTATGTAGCCTTGGCTGGCCTAGAACTTATTTTGTATACAGGCAGACCTTCAGTTTAGAGATTATTCAAAGCCTGAGCATTGGGAATAAAGGTATGCAGTACTACACTTGGTTCAAATTTCATTTAAGATAGGAGAAGGAATGAAGGGAAGGGAACGGGGGAGGAGCAAAAGGTGGAGGAAAAGGAAGAGGAGGAAGAGGAGGAGGAAGAGGGGGGAGGAGGAGAAGAAGATGATATTGGTTTGAATCTAGTTATACAGCCCAGGATTGACTGTGAACCCACATGGCAATCCTCCTTCCTCAACCCCTAGAAGCCTGGAATTACAAGCATATAATACTGTTATATGCAGCTTACAAATGAACACATTCTGAATTAAACATAGCTGGAAGCCTCTACTGGAATACTCTGTGGTTATATTTGTTTTATAAATTAAATACTCGTCCCTATGTCTTGGGCATCATACCTAAAGTCATGCTTTGATTTAATGACAAATTAGTATTCTAGTCATGGTGGTAGATATTTGAAGAACACAGGTGGGTACACGACAGTACTGGATTGTACTGAACCACACACATGTACACAGAGAGAGGCTACATTATAATAAGGTTTAATTTATAAGTTGATTATAAATTAAATTAAAAAGATTAACAGTAAGAGAAGAGGAGTTCTAACAATGCACCATAATGCAAGTTACAGGAATATGAACTTTTTCTTCCTGTCAACAGACAGGAAGCATGGACATACTGAATAAAGAGATGACTCATCTTTCAGGCATTATAACATACATATAGCACACAGCTTAAACTTATTAATAAGTCTATAACTTTATTTTTAATGTATTTTTAAACGTATTTTTTGTTACATTTTACTAATTGTGTGTGTGAACATATACAGTCATGGTGCACATGTGGATGTCGGAGAACAACTTGTAGAGTTGGTCCTCTCCTGCTATGTGGGTTCCGGGATTTGATAAAGACTTCCGGCTTGGCTCCTCCACCTGTGGTGCCATGCTGTTGGCCCCTGTTGAATGATGCCCTTTTAGGGGTACTCAGAATGATGCCAGTAACAAGCAACCCGCCAGCCACTACTACAGAACTAAGGTATTTTAAAACAAGTGTTTGCTGCCTATCTTGCTGTGTATGGACTAATATGTAGGCACTTCCTCAAGTCTGAACTCAGTAATTGAAGACAATTAATTAGATATCCAGGTACCATGGTATCTAAATTTTGTTATATATGCTGTTGCTGTTCAAAGATGGAATCCAAACAGACAAAGATAGTAAAACATATTTATACTGTGTTATAGTCTCCCTCATAGCCTTGAACAAATGATGTTCCATGTACCTGTAACCTATACACTGGTCAATCCTACTTGGTCATCTTTTAACTGCTAATTTAAAAATGAGAGCTAGAGGGGCTGGGGATTTAGCTCAGTGGTAGAGCGCTTACCTAGGAAGCGCAAGGCCCTGGGTTCGGTCCCCAGCTCCGGAAAAAAGAACCAAAAAAAAAAAAAAAAAAAAAGAGAGAGAGCTAGAAGTTGCTTTTGAAGAAGAACAAGTGTTATAATATGTCCCGAACAGAAAGAAGCCTGAAATACCCCTTTCGTTAGAGATATCCCTAGAACATGTCCAAGAAAGGTGCATTTACTATAGAAAGAGTCACAAATTGGGCTGGCGAGATGGTTCAGCAGGTGAAGGGTGGCCACACAAGCGCAAGTGACCCGAGTTTGTAAAGGTGTGTGAAGAGGGCAGACAGCACAGACAGAGCTGCCTGTCCTCTGTCATCTACACATGCACAGCACATAGATCCATGGATGCACACAGTAAGCCAATGCAGTTTGTAAATCTAAGAAACTGCAACCAAGTATGGCGGCATGCACCTCTGATCCCCGCACTCTGGAGGCAGAGGCAGGAGGATCTCTGAGTTTGAGGCCAGCCTGGTTTACACAGTAAATTCTAGGACAGCCAGGGCTACACAGAGAAACCCTGTCTCACAAACGAGAGGGATAGAGGGAGGGAGGGAGGGGGGGGGAGGGAGGGAGGATTGCAATCATGTTATTGGTGGTTTAACTCAATGCTTGAGTTCATAGGTTAAGTACTTTCTTTTCTTCTCTTCTCCACTTCCTACTTATCTTTGGCTCCTTGCAGTATAGAAAAAAACACAAAACCAAAGAAATTAAACACGAAGTGGAATCTGAAGTAGGCTAAGAACAAACCAGGAAGGGTGAAAGAAATAGCAAAGCCAAAGTTCCCTCTTCTGGAGAGTGACTCACTCACTCAGGCGCACACGTATTTCACATGCAAAGCGTCAGTCACGCTTTTGGAGGTGGAATGGAAAGGTTTCTGAACATTTAGAAGCCAAGGCTCTGTCCTATCCTCCTTCTCTTCCTTCTGTCTGCCTGTCTGTGTCTGTCTGTCTGCCTGTCTGTCTGTCTGTCTGTCTGTGTAGTTCTGGCTGTCCTGGAACTCACTCTGTAGAACAGCATGGCTTCGAACTTCTAGACATCCACCTGTCTCTGCCTCCCAAGTGCTGGGATTAAAGGCGTGAGCCACCACTGCCTGGCCCCCCCTCTTCTCATTTTTCAATGTCTTTTATTTTTCCCAGTGGTAGTGGTGTAAATAGAACTTGGATCTTAAAGAAGTGCTCTATTGGGGTTGGGGATTTAGCTCAGTGGTAGAGCGCTTGCCTAGGAAGCGCAAGGCCCTGGGTTCGGTCCCCAGCTCCGGAAAAAAAAAAAAAAAAAAAAAAAAAAAAAGTGTATTGGGTGTAGGGCAGGATAGAGCACCCCCCCCCCCCGGGAGCTGGGGACCGAACCCAGGGCCTTGAGCTTCCTAGGCAAGCGCTCTACCACTGAGCTAAATCCCCAACCCCCACTTTTTTTTAATACTAAAACTTTTATTTAATTTTTAAGTTTTTGTGTTGTGTTTGAGATGATGGAACTCATTATGGAGACAGAAAACCACACCGGCTAACTGTACAGTTTTTAAAAGGCAGTGGTAATCCTTGACTCAGAAAACATGTGCTGGGATGCTGCAGTGGTAAACTAGAGTATGGTGCCTTCCTACAAGGGTGTGCTGGAGAGCCTGTAATAGAGACAACGACGTCATGCATGCATCACTCAGTCCCAGTGTGCAGTAGGCATCTTTTAGTGTGTCAACTCCAAGGAGTTCTCCACTTTCTTCCCTTCTCCTTTCTCTTTTCAGAGAGATTCTCAGGTGTCCGGGGATGACCTCAGACTCACTACACAACCAAGCACAGCCCTGTACTTCTGGTCGACCTGCCTCTACTTCCTGAGTGCCGGGATTACAGGTGTGTGCCTACATTCTTATGTGGTACTGCAGAATCAAACTAGGCCTTTATATATCCTTATGCAAAGCACTGAGATATACACCCAACCCGATTAAAAAACTTGTTTTAAAGCTTTTACCTTATTTTTACATGTGAGCACTCTGCACGTACACCTGCATGCCAGAAGAGGGCATCAGATTCCTTTACAGATGGTTGTGAGCCACAAAGTGGTTGCTGGGAACTGAACTCAGGACTTCTGGAAAAGCAGCTGAGCCATCTCTCCACAGCCCCTCCCCTACCATCCAATTTAAATATTTTTTTTCTTTTCTTTTTTTCAGAGCTGGGGACCGAACCCAGGGCCTTGCCAATTTAAATATTTTTAAGATCAATATTTTTTGAGATCGGGTCTCATCCGGTCCAGGTTTGCTTTAATTTTGCAGTAATTCTCTTGCCTCAGCCTCCCAAGTGTTAGGATTATAGGCATGAGCTATTTACACTCAGTGTTTGAATTAGAATTTTAAATCTGTAAATTTAAGCATTAAGGATTCTATTTATCTACAGGATTCCTGACATGAATTTCCCTACCATTCAGCTTGTTTCCTTTGCTCTGCCAACTCATGGAGCCGCCGAAGGGCTTTTTCTTGCTTCTTCTCATCTTTGCGGGATCTTGAAGAGACATTTCGGGCAAACTCTCTTTGCTTGAGATCTTTTAATCTCTGAGTTAGTAGAAAGAAAGAAACAGAAGGTGAGCAATTTTAGTTAACACACAGTTGTGAAGGCAAAGCCTTTACAATATTTCCCTGAACAATGTCACAGCACTAGCACGGAGTACACTATTTATAGTACTCAGAAACACAATGGCTTATTACTTTGAGCATGACACTTGGATTATGGGCATTTGTAATTAGGGCAGCAAGTCATTTGCCTTATTGTACAAAACAAAATGATTTCAGAAGCAACACGCAAATTTTAGACTATTGGGAAGAAAGAAAAGAGACCAATCACCTGCTCTTCCAGGATGCAGAACCAGACAAACAAATGTGAGAGAAACCGTAGTAACGCAGGCCAAAGTGAGCAGAAAGGGCTTAGGCTGGTACAGAAAAGTACCCAAGGGGTAAGATCTATACAAAGCAATGTACAGCTTACATGGGAGGTTAACAGAATCAGAGCAAACAGAAATATTTTCTTTCCCCACCATAAAAATATGGGGGAGGGTTGTCTGGTTTTAGTGATAACAGAGGTTTCTTGTAATTATTAAATTCTAGAGAGGTCTTTCAACCCTGGCACGTTCAGAACTCAGCCTGACCACTTTCATCCAGCCTGTCTGCTAAAATGGAAATTATGTACCTTTTCACTCCTTCATGGCCCTGAGAGGAACACCAGGGAAGAAGGAGAACAAAGGAAAGTTGAAGGTTCTGTTACTTAAAATTAAAGTAACAGAATGGGCCTTTTGTTTTCAGAAGCTACTGTGTAATTTTCCTCAAAACAAAAGAAAACAAAAACCAAAGAAGTGTCGTGAGACAGGCTGGTGACAGAGTCCGACATACCCATCTGCAATGAAGACGGTGCAACACACTCCATAATATGAAAAGTGAAAGCAAGGCCTACCCATCAGCCTATGCTCTCCCAACAGCGTAGGAAAAGGGAGCTGACCCAATATAAAGTGGACATTGCTTTAGAAAGGCATGGTGTTCAACAGACAGAGGAATTTTCTTACCTAATATTTATGAAATGTGTTTCAAATCTTTTGGAATTGGGAAGGGGAAGGGAAGATAGACACATACACACAAAAAAGATATATAGCTAAAGACACTATAGAATAACTCACTCTTGTGATCTGGGCTCCCAAATTAGAAGGATTTGCTCTCAAAACATCAGCTGAAAACGTCACATCACAAAGAGAAAAAAAGTAAAAATAAAACAAGAGTGGAAGAGAAAAAATAAGGCAAGCATTACTACATAAGCTCTCAGTGAATCTACAAACGATATACTCAACAATCAGGGACAAAAGCATCCACTCAACAAGGGCTGGGGAGAAGCAAAGAGTCGGAAAACACATGTACACATACATGCATACGCACATGCACACAGAGTAATCACGTCTAGATAAACGAAGTCACCCTTCTTCTGTAATAAGTTCCATTTCCTCAAGAGAAATGGTCAGGGAACTTCAGAAAAGACTGCTACTATCTAGAAGCAGGGAGTGCTGCAGACTCACTCACTCATCTTTAGTTTAATCAACAGCTAACAAGGCTGGTGCTGGTCTAAGTCCCATAGAGATTTAGATTTTTATAAACTCAAGCCTTTCCCCGCTCCTTGGTACTAAGCTTACTACTGAACCACCTATATCCCCAACCCTCCTTTGCTTTTAGAGAGAAGGCCTCACTGAGCTACCTGGACTCACCTTAGTCTGTGGCCCAGGCAGGCCTTGAACTCCTGCCACAGCCTTCCAAGGAGCTGGGATCACACATCTGCACCACCAGGCTCACTGAGGATTAACTAGCTTAGAAAGAATGAATTCTAATGTTTTTCTTTTGAGAGGAAAGGGACAAAAAAAGATCCACTGTGACTATTATGCCACTTTTTTTATGGATAAATCTTCTTTTTCCTTCCTAAACACTTAATAGGTTCTCTTATCAAAATTTAAATAGGATGCAATGTTTTTTCCATGTCTCCCTATACACCTCATGAAGTTCTTCTATGTGCATCTTACTCAAAGCAGGCATTTGTTGAACTATAGGACATTGTTCAAAAAAAAAAATAATTTTTATCAAAGCCTGGAGCCTTCAGATTGTGTCAGACAAGGATTAAGTCTTCTTCCTCTTCTCCTTCCTCTTGCTTCTTTGAAACAAGGTCTCATTGTAGCCCTTGACTGGCCTCTGCCTCCTGAGTACAGATATTAAAGGGGTGGCTGGCTCTATTCATTCTGGAAGACGAAGGAACAGGACTAAGTCCACAGCATTCTCAACACATTCTACCCAAAAGTCCTGCCAGAAGTACACAGAGAGACAGGAAACAGAATGTTGTCAAGGAGACAAACCTCAAGCGTAAGCTCCTTCTAGGTAAGAGGCATCCGAGTACTCTATCAAGTACAGCAAACATCCCTCACAAACTTCAGTCAGTCCTGGAGTCTCAGGGAGGCAGAATGAGACCTTCCCAGGTCCAGGTCAGTCTTTGAGACAGCCTATAGACCCCCCAAACCCAGCAGGCGCACAGCCGCCTTTCAGATGGTGACATCCTGACGGGAATGGAGAAACACGCCTTTTCTTTACAAAGAACAGCTTATTTGTGCATTTATTTATTGTGCCTTTGTGTAAGCCTTGGCAGGGCCTGGCTCTCCCCTTCTCCCCCGGGATCCCAGGGAAAGACTTGTCATGAGGCTCAGTGAGCAGCAGACCCTCCCTCATCTCCTGAGCCACCTTCTGGGCTCTAAAAAAGGTTAAGATTCTATTTTCCTTATCTGACCCAACTTTCTTTCCCACTTGAGGTCAAAGAATTCCCTTCACCAAGGCTCTGCTGTCTGTCCCTGCCCCTGACCCCTCCTAAGAACCCAGAATAGCATTCTCTGCAGTCAGCACCTTGCCCTAGTTCTCATCTATGACTGCCAGTTTCTGTTCTCAAAACAGCTGTTCCTGTCTTTCAGAAAGTGTAAAACTTCAGTCAGAAAGACCAGGACAATCCACTAATCACAGTCAACTGACCAGTACCTCACAGCCTCAGCTGTCCTCATTATAAAATTAGAATGAGGTATTAATAGGTTTATGAGATTAAATGCCAAAATGACCCTCTTTAATATTTCAACTCTAGGCCTTACTCATGGGCAAGTGCTCTACAACTAAACTGTCTGCGGCCCTCCTTTAACTTTTATTTATAGAAAAGGCCCTTCCCTATCACCAACCTGCCCAGGCTGCTCAGGTCGCAACTGTTCATATTACTTTTCTTTCTTTTCTTTTTCTTTTTTGGTTGTTCAAGACAGAGTTTCACTGTGTAGTCTTGGCTGTCCTGGACTCCCTGTATGTAGACTAGGCTGGCCTCAAACACAGAGATCTGCCTGCTTCTGCCCCCCTTGTGCTGGGATTAAAGGTGTGCACCACCACCCAGTTACTATTTTTTATTTATTTATTTATTTATTTATTTATTTATTTATTTATTTATTTCTATTTTTATTTTTAAAATAAGCTTTATTAAATAAAAAACTTGCAAGCAAGCAAACGAACACACGCAAAGATTAACTACTATTTAAAGAAAATCTCTTTTTAAATAAAAACCCCTGCCCTGGCGATGGTGGTGGTGGTGGTGTTGCACCTTTGGCACTCGGGCGGCAGCAGACGGCTGAGTCTGAGGCTAGTCTAGAGCACATGCTGCCTGGTTGTTTTCTTTTTAAAGTCAGTGAATTGAAGACAGACTATACATACATTTTATGCATTTTGTGTTGCCCTGAGCAGAGTTGGAAACAGAACAGAACATAGGGGTGGTTCATGCTTCAGTCTCTTTTTGGATATATATGTGCTCTGACCTTCTTCAACCTGTAAACTCCTTCTCCTCTCATATCAACGATCCTATATACCAAAAGTCCCACCTCTTTTCCCTCCTGTTTTATGTTTCCCTTTCCTATAGCACAGTGATATATAACAGGACCACCTTCTGTCAAACTGAAGTAACCCCTCAAGAATTGGGCCAGTGTGCCCAATTCAAGATCCAGGGTTTGATGTTTCTAAAAAGACCATCCAGGGTATCACTCAACGGTGGCGGGAGATAATGCAGAGCCCCACGTCTAACTGGACGGGACAGAGCAGGGGCATCTCAGTTCAGAGAGGACAGTGCCTTTATACTCCTCCCAACCAACGGGGAATTCGGTCTAGTGGCCTTACGGGCTAGGTAAGCTATGACTGAGATCCATGTGTAGCTCAGTCTGTCCTTGAACCCTGGCTTTCCTTTTGCAGGGTTGGACTTGTTAGGTATGAACAAGCACCTGGTTCAATGCTTTCCTCACAGCACTGCCACTTACAAGCTTTTAGTTGGGTTGCTTTAACCTTTCAGACTACAACAGAATACAGGCTTCATCGTAGAATTACTATCACAGTATATCTTAGAATGTATCACTGAGTAGTAATACCACTGAGATGAATTTAAATTTACAAAGAAAAAGAAGTTGAAACAGTAGAACATGAACATGGTAGGCACATAAGAGAATATGTAGTTTACCTGCCATACTAGTTCCTGACAAGTTTGTCATCAACTACCTGTAAAAGCAGATGGCTTTCCTAAGTAGACCCTTTTCCGGAGTTAATTAGGCTGTGATTACTGGACAAGTAACCTACTCTTAGTTGGTAAAAAGATCAAAACATGCTCAAGTTGTAGAGACTGACCAAAGACTCCATTCTCTATGAAATAAAACAGTCCCAAAGAAAACGGCACCCACAGTGATCGACCACAAACCCAGCACAGCTCACTCTGCACAGCTGTACACAGGCTCCAAGACTCGTTCTGCCCTTCACACTTTGTTCCCACAGCATAACTACTTGAGAGGGGAACTGTGTTAAGTCAATATTTATGAAGCTTTAGAAGTCAGAAATACTTTATGGTTTTCTAAGGACAAACACTGTAAACAAAACACAGACGTGGAATATGTTCACAGGTGTATGATCTAAATAGTTCACTATTTTTGTTTAATTTCAGCCCTAGGATTATCTTCCCTCATCCAACTGGTTATGTCTATTCTGATCCCCTGACACACACACACACACACACACACACACACACACACACACACACACACACACCCCACATAGAGAACTGAATGACAGAAACAAACAAACAAAAATAAAACAAAAAAGTCAGCAAACAGTGAAGCATCAAGAGCAAAGTGGCCTCTGCAAACCCACTGTTTCTGAGAACACACTTTAATTCAGAGATCAGTTACTTTTTGAGTACTGAGAGAAAACCAAATACTTCAGCTATCTGGCAATACTAAGTATGAAAAGAACCTAGTATGAGTAGGTAACATCGTCAAGATCCAGCCAGACAGTAGAGTGTTAGGGAAACCATGCATTAAAAGCCTCTACCCTAATTCACTTAGTGATAAAATCACTACTGACTGTAATGGGCATGCTGTTTCCAAGTTCAGAAAAGTACTATTCATAGATGAAATAGATACTGGTATTATTAAGACCAGGTTTTTTAGAACATGTAAAAAGTGCAGAAGTTTTGATAAAAAGTCATTTTAGAAAAAGCAACATTTTTTCTAGGAACTACCAGAAGCTGATTTAGAATGCCAAATTATAGCAACCAGATCAGATGACCACAACTGAGATTGTAAGAAGTGAGCCCAACACGGGAGGGTTGGAGAGAGCTTCAGTGTGTCCAGTGTCAGTCCGAACTTGGGGACATGGGAAGGAACATGGAGTAGGTCTGAGTGACAACTCAAGTGTTTGAAGGAATCTGGCAAGGAACTAACGCCTCACAGACGGTAAAAGATGATGTGGAGCACACTGCTGTTTGTGTGAGTGAGAGAAGCAACTACCAAGCTGTGACCAGGCTTGGTGAAGTATAGTGCCAATGTCATCAGATGGTCCAAGATGAGTCAAAGGCTGACTTACTGAGCAGTTCTAGGTGTTTAAAGAGATGGCCTCAAAGCATGGTAGGTTCTTATCTGTAATCCTACGAGAGGGATCAGAAGTCCAACGACATCACCATTAACTGTCTAATTAATTAAATCACAGCAGCAACGAGAGAAGAAACCAAAATCAGTAAATCACAGAGTGCAGAAGACACGTGACTGCCATGCTGCAGAAGTTAGCTCTGAGCTTCTGCCTCAGTGACTGTGAGTGGATGCCACTGTCTTTGACTCTGATTTTTTTTAATGTGGGAACCAATTAAAATTAAGTGGACAAACTAACATCACGGAGACTAGCTTAATAGATTTGCTGAGGGGAGCTCATTGCAAAAATCCCTGGTGACACAGAGGCAGTTACAGACAAAGTGTGAGTAAGGTGCTTTCCTTTCCTCTTGCTGTTTGTTTGCAGTCCTGAAGGGCAAGCCGGGCTTTGAACACACCCGCCCTCCAGCCCCGGTGTTTACTAATGAGCTCTCTTACAGATTTCCCTCCGGGAAGAAGTTCCCTTGCAGTCTGATTTTGAGGCTTTTACATCTACCAGCAGACAAACCTTTTTAAAAGATATGCAAGATAATGAAAAGGGCAGGGAAGCGGGGATGGACAAACCTTAAGCTTCGTATTTAACCGTGGCTCACAACTAAGTCAACAGGCAAGGACACGATCAATGTTTACTAAGCACACGGGCATGTCAGAACTTAATAAGTAATCATATGTGGGTTATTTCTTTAAGCATGGCTGGCTTCATCACTGGTAATTTCAAAAGGTAATAAAACAGTACAAGAATTAGAAACACAGTGCCTACACTTTTACGCTTAGAATGTTGAGCAGAGTCTCAATTATTTTTGTATTGATGCCTTCACAAAAATCTTAGAAAATGTGAGAAAAGCTAGCAATAAAGGCATTTAAAAGCTTCCTTTCTTCTTCCCTAAAAAAGACCACAAATGAGGGTAACCATGCTGCTACTTTTTTAAGAAACTGGACCTTAAGAAAGGTCATAGCATTTCCCAGGGTCTGCCTACATTAGTTTACCAGGAACAAAGCTTTTTTCTAAAGTTTTTAAGATTTATTTATTATTAATTAATTACTTTATTTATTATTGTATATGATGAGTACACTGTCACTGTCTTCAGACACACCAGAAGAAGGCATGGGATCCCATTACAGATGGTTGTGAGCCACCATGTGGGTGCTGGGAATTGAACTCAGGACCTCTGGAAGAGCAGTCAGTGCTCTTAACCATTGAGCCGTCTCTAAAGTTTTAATGGTGAAAATCTGAAAGAAGATGCAAGCTAGGACCAACTACCATGGAGTAAAGTACTTACCTTTTATCTCTGAGTCATTAATAATCCTGTGTCTTGGTTGAAGGCAACACAAGGTGCCTTTATGATTTTAGAGCACCAATTTGAAAACTGGCAGACCCAGATGTAAGTTCATGTGCACAGAAAAGGATAAAGTACGTGACCTATCTCCTGTGAGGTGTGATTTAGCTGTGCCGTGGCAAAGTCAACTGATAGTTCCTTACAGTTTTGAACGGAGGCCAGGGAAGGTGAGAGAAGGGGGCAAGGGACTCTAGAGGTCAGCGTGGTTTACAATGAACACACTCTCTTGAAAAGAGGAAAAAAGACAGAAGGAAGGAAAGAGTGGAGAGAAGAGTTGGAATTATAAAGGGCATTTAAGACTCTTTTCTTGATATATTTATAACATGCTCTCCTGAGATTCTACAACTTGTAGAAAGACAAGAATATGAAGAAAGATGATATGGTCTACTTTTCAACAAAAACAAAACAAAAAACCCCCCAAAGTCATACATTCTATAACTGTTCCTTTTGTTTTGCTTTGTATTTAGAGACAGAAACTTCTTCCTATGTACCCCAGGCTTGCTTCAAATTAAAAATCTTCCTGCCTTCACTTACTAAAAACTGAGATCTCAGGCTCATGCCATGATGCCTAGATCTTTAATATGTGAAGTGTACTTCTGATTCAGGTGAAGGAATGAACTAACATGTATTTGTAAATGACACAGTTAAAGATCTTCCCTTGTCATGGCTTTCAAACATATTCTCTATTTTTGAGTTCTCTGTAAAGAATTCATAATTTTATGAATTATACATGTATGCATGCATGTGTGTGTTTGTGCTTGTACACATGGAAACTAGAGGTTGGGTGTCAGTTGTCTTTATCACCTTCCACCTTAAGTTTTGAGACATGATCTCTCATTGAACCTGCTAATTAAATTAGTTAGGCTAGGTAGAGACCCTGGATATTCCTGTCTCTGCCTCTTCAGTACCGAAATGATAGGTACAGGCTGCCATGCCTGCTTTGTACATGGGTGCTAGGAATCAGGATTTACAATACCATGCTTGTGTTACAAGCACTTTACAAAGGAGCAATCTGCCTGGCATCAGGGTAAAACACAGGGGAGGAGAGAGAAGTGTCTATGGTCTAAGCATATGGGGAGGCTCAGAGTTGGTGGAGAGTGTCTTCCTTAATCACCTTCCCCCTTACATACTGAGGCAGGGTGTCTCACTAAACTCTTTCTTACCATTTTGGCTAGTCTGGGTAGTCAACTGGCTCCTGGGATTCCAGGATGTTACCATGTCCATCTAAGAGATCTGATCCAGTCCTTATACTTGTAGAGCAAGTACTTTACCATCTGAACCATCTACTCAGATCTCTGAATTCTTTTTTTTTTTAAAAAGATTTATTCATTTATTATATATAAGTACACTGTAGCTGTCTTCAGATACACCAGTAGAGGGCATCAGATCTCTTTACAGATGGTTGTGAGCCACCATGTGGTTGCTGGGAATTGAACTCATGACCTCTGGAAGAGCAGTCGGGTGCTCTTAACCACTAAGCCATCTCTCCAGCCCAGATCTCTGAATTCTTAATTTTATATTTTTATTTTGATCATCTAAAACAGTTTAAGTAAACATTTTGGATCTAGATGAGCTCTTTATAAATGTTTATGATACAACTAAGGATGTAAAATAATTATGAGCTGTGCTAAGCAAACAAGAAAAATAGCATCATCTATTTCAAGGTTTTCTTTTTTTTTTTTTCTTAAATATTTATTTTATGTATATAAGTACACTGTAGCTGTCTTCAGACACACCAGAAGAGGGCATCAGATCCCATTACAGATGGTTGTGAGCCACCATGTGGTTGCTGGGAATTAAACTCAGGACCTCTGGAAGAGCAGTCAGTGCTCTTATCCACTGAGCCATCTCTCCAGCCCCTATTTCAAGGTTTTCAATAGTTAACCTCAGTACTGGAGATTATAGTTCTGGGCAGGGTAATTCTGTATTCTGAGGTACTTCTTGTGCTCTGTAGAATATTTAACGTATCTTCGGATTCCACCCACTTGATCTCAAAAATACCACCACTTAGTTATGGCGACCTGAAATGTACCCAGACAACAACTCTGAAGAGCACCTGGGGAACAGGTTCTCTCCAGGCTGATAACTACTGTGATCAAGTAGAGTAGTGAAACAAGTCAGTCAGCATATACAGGAGAAGAAATGAGAATGGAAAAAAAAAAACAAACAAACCAACGACTCAGGCTGCAACAACTCCTCCTGCACTGAGGGTGAGAGCTGCATCACTGAGGTATTAAGGTCAGTATGAATTCCATTAGTTTGGCACTTTCTTACACATTTGCTTTGATAGAAATTCTTTCCTCTTAAAAAGTAACTGTGGGGTTGGGGATTTAGCTCAGTGGTAGAGTGCTTGCCTAGGAAGCGCAAGGCCCTGGGTTCGGTCCCCAGCTCCGAAAAAAAAAGAACCAAAAAAAAAAAAAAAAAAAAAAAAAAAGTAACTGTGAGGCCAGGGAGATAGCCCAGCCATCTTGTTTGGTATGGTGGCATCATTCTGAAATCCTAACACTAGCTGGGTATCTGTGGAGGGCCATCATAAGATAAAGACCAGCTTGGTCTACACAGGGAGTTCTGGGACATTTAAAGACTATTTGTTTGAAAGCAATTTAACGGAAACCATTATTAAGACCTAAGAGGTTTGGTCCTGGGTGCTATGAAGCAAACTAGGCAATCCATGAGGAATAAGCCAGTAAGTAGCACTCTCCCACAACCTCTGTATCAGCTGCTTCTAGGTTCCTGCCCTTACTTCCCTCGTGATAACTGTTACCTAGGATATAAACCCTTTCCTCTCTAAGTTGCTCTTGGTCAAGGTGTTTCAAGTTTCCTCATGGCAGACACTTATTAAGACAAAGTAGCTTGTCGTTGTTAAGATAATGTGTCTAATTTTATTTTTCTTCCCGATTTAGGTACTTTTCAAGGCATATAGAGTAACAAAATGACTTACTGATAGGAAACAGTAGACAATAAAACTTGAATTCTTATATATGCAGATGTTCAGATGACCACAGTCAAGGAAAACTATTCAGAAGTTTAACATGTTGAGGAATAAGGAGAAACTGACATAAGCTCTCTCAGATCAATCACCATATTGAAAAAAATTAGAAACTACTTAAAGCATTACTTCAGGTTTAAGAAATTCACAACTTACTATGCTACTTAAAGTGGTAACAGAGTGGCAGGGATGTTATCTATGTTAGGATAGTCCCATGGAAAAAAAATCAAAGTATCAGGTATAAAAATAAAGACTGGCTGATACAAGAAGCCAGTCACACTCATAAACATCTACGATTGTTAACAATGAAAAGTCTTTTTCCTTGGTACCAAGTAGTCAGTTATTTCTTACCTGTTTGTGTGCATGATCATAAGAGTTGATGTGGTTGTCAAATTCCTGATGTTTCTGATACTGTTTATCACAAAGTTCACAGTAAAAGTTGGCTCTGAGATCTTCTAAGGCTTTTGCAATTGCCTTTTCTTTGTCAACATAATCCTGTTAAGAACCACAAAATAATAATAAAAAAAACCCAAACTCAGTAGAATTTAGACAGTCACTGCCCAAGCAGAGAGACAAATAACTTTCCATAACATTCAATGGCACCAGTAAACGCCACATCAAACACGGGGGATTTGGTAGGGTGACAATTTGTGTTTGCGCTGGCAAGTGTTCAATAGAGTGAGATCTTATTTTCCTTTTGGCAATACTGTAAACAAGATTCTGTATCATTTCCTACTTTGTCCTTGACCAAAATATAAGACACAATTTAATCAGGCACAGTGGTGTTGCTTGTCCAAGACAGCCCAGGCTGGCAAGATTGCCCTGAGTTCAAAGCTATCCTTCAGAAGTAGGTTTTTTGTTTTTTTTTTTTCCGGAGCTAAGGACCGAACCCAGGGTCTTGTGCTTGCTAGGCAAGTGCTCTACCACTGAGGTAAATCCCCAACCCCTAAAGCTATCCTTAATGCAGAGAGATTACTAAATTAGTCAGGGTCATACAGCAAACATCTGTGTCATCATGTCCCTCCATTTGATTCATCTTTAAAAGATACTGTTATTTTGTTTTGAATGTTTGTCTGCTTTTATGTATGTGTAATACATATGTGTCAATGCCCAGAGAAGACAAAACAGGGTGTTTAGATTCCCTGGGATGGAGTCATAGGCAGTTATGAGTTGCCATGTAGGAACTGGAAACTAAATCCAGGTCCTCTTCGAGAACAGTAGGTGCCTTTAACTTTTAAGCCATCTCTCCAGTCCCATTATACCCCGTTTTTAGTTTTAAATAGTGATTGGAATAAAGCACATACTAAACAGGATGAAGAGCAATTAGATCTATCTAAGAGGACTCAAGGGTCAACATAAAGAAAAAACCAATCAGTGAAGCATATCCTATTACTAAGGGGAATGGGATTACATGATCATCTCAATTGGTTAAGAACAAATAAAAACCTGGCAAAATCTAATCTCTCTTCCATGGTAAGAACTTCAACAAACAGGATAGGAAAAAAAAAAAATCCATGAAAAGCCTCTAGCTAGCCAGCGGTGACTGACCCCTATCCTATCCTATCCTATCCTTGGAAAGCTTGGGAGGGATAGCATAAACTACAGCCAACCTAGATTACATGAGTCCAGGAAGGTTTGTTTGGACTACTTTAGTAGGACTCTGTTTCTCCCTGCCTTCCCCTCCAGTGCTCCCAACCCTTTTTACATAGAAAAAAGAAAAAAAAATCAGCTAACATCACTATGGTGAAAGAATTAAAGTTCCCTCTCAGAATCAGAAACGAAGCAGAAATATTCACTTGTCTGCTTTGAAGATGGGGTCTTATACATTCCAGGCTAGCCTCAAACTTGCTATGTAGCCAACATAACCTTGAACTGCACCATCGTGTCCAGTTTATATAATGCTGGGGATCAAACTCAGGGCTTCATTCACATGTAGGCTTGGCAATCACTATACCAACGGAACCATATTTTCAGGCCCACTCTTGCCACTTCTGTGAGTTTGAGAAATCACTATTAGTTTGTTTTTGGAGAGTTGTTACAAAGCCCTAAATGGCCTGGAACTCCCCCAGGCTGCCAGAGATCCACCTGCTACTGCCTTCCAAATGTTGGGATTAAAGGAATGAGTATTGTTATTTTTCTCAGAGAAAATCATGCTTTACCTTATGGCTTTCAAGCTCTTTGATTCTGGTGTAGTTTTTAGAAAATCTTTTATGTGCTCAGCTTGGAAGCCTTGGGTTTTCCACTTACACTTAGTACAATATCCACAATACCACCACAATCCAGGCCAGCCTGCAATTTACTGGCCTACACTCAGGCCGACAATCAGCTGCATTTGTTGATTTTGTTACTTTTTGTTGTTGCTGTATTTTTTTAAAAAAGACTTATTTATTATGCATATAGCATTCTGCCTGCATTTAAATGGCAATGGAGGAAAGGGCATCAGATCTCATTACAGATGGTTGTGAGCCACCATGTGGTTGTTGAGAATTGAACTCAGGACCTCTGGAAGAGTAGTCAGTGCTCTTAAACAGCCCCCCACCCCCCCACTCCCCCAAGCAAACTCTCTAGCCCCATTGTCTCAAAAAACAGAGACAGAGACATGCCTCTGGCTGTTCAGGCCTGTGCAGAACAGCCTTGAACTTACAGGCTGAGTACACCAGAGTGGAGCACTGGAATAAAAGATGTGTAGAGTCATGCCAATTTTGATTTTACCCCCAACCCCCAGTTGCTGAAAACTTCTAGGTCTACCTTTTCTCTTTCCTTTTCTTCTAAAAATCAAGTTTTGTAGTGAGAATTTTGGTTTCTTTAAAGACACAGAAATACTATAATAATGTGTTTTCACTTTAAACCCAGGTGTGGGATATGGGGTTGCTTTAGATGGCCCACAGCAGCTGACTATGATTTGCTTTCTGCCCTAATGGTAGTTTCTGAGATTGTGATGTTTGGAATTCTGGGGACTTTTCAGAGAGTGTACATACTCGAGCTCCAAGAGGTAGAGTGGGCTGTTGGTTAGACGCTGTTATAACTTTTGCTAAGTAGTGTGCAAAGAAGAAACAAGAAAAATTAAATATCCTGACTGCAAAGACCAAACTATTCCCAAGACACTGGATATCCCTAATCAGCAGGAAGTAGTAGAAGAATAAAAACACCCCTTTTCTCTCTCTATTCTTTTCTCTCTCCTATCTTCTGTTGGGGGTTGAAAGGGTGGAAGGGAAAAAGAAGTAGCCAAAAGTCTGGCTACAAAGTGTCAAGTTAGAAATGGTTTTATTGGGGCTGGAGGGATGGCTCTGTGGTTAAGAGCACTGACTGCTCTTCCTAAGGTTCTGAGTTCAATTCCTGCAACCACATGGTGGCTCACAACCATCTGTAATGAGATCTGATGCCTTCTTTTGGTGTGCATGAAGACAGCTACAGTGTCCTTATACATTAAATAAAGAAATCTTTTTAAAAAATGGTTTTATTCTATAGCTCATGTTTCCTAACTTTTATAACTTCTGTTTCTATTTTTTTTCTTGTTATTTTGTTTTGAAACAAGGTTTCTCTGTGTTGCCTTGAATTAAGAGTTCAGTCCTAGAATTCTTTGTAGACCAAGCTTTCTCAAACTCAGAAAGACACTTGCCTCTCCAATGCTGATTAAAATGTGTGCCACTATGCTCAGCCTTCCTGTTTCTATTAAACTCATAGAGAAAAGTCAATGGCCTAGGTTCAGTTTTTACTAACTCAGTTACCTTGGTATGTACAACAACCAAGAGCTGAGTATGCAGCTCAGAGGTAAAAGTCTTGCTTAGGGTGCTTAAGACTTGACCCTTGACCCCAGGGATGGGGATCTGCTCTTTGCTAGCTGTTCTGCTTAGAGATTTTAGCCTTTTTTTTTTTTTTCTCCTTTTGTAATGCACTCCACGAGGGCAAGGGGATGCCTGAAGATGCTTACTTTTTCTACTAGCCCTTCTGCAGGGCTGGGGCATGCTAGGCTGTGGTGTTATCAAGAGTTTATTAGGGTCCCAGTCACAGCAGTATTTATTATGTTTTCTATACCGAAAATAACCCCTTTTCCCCCTAAATCTTCCCTGTGGACTTAAAAACTAAAATCTAAAGTTTGTTAGTTGGTCAAAATGCCACACTCAGAACAAACTCAGCACTTAGGTTACCTTATCTGATTTTGGTCTGTTAATTTCTTCCTAGCCTGATTCTCATTCTTTTCTCTCTCTCTCTCTCATTCATTCATACATCCACCCCCCCTTTCCCTCCCTCTCTAAATTTTCTGAGACATGGTTTCTCTGTGTAGCCCTGGCTGTCTTGTAACTCAGTCTGTAGACCAAGCTGGACTCAAACTCACAAGAGATCCACCAGCTTCTGCCTGTGCCTCCTGAGTGCTGGAATTAAAGGAATGTAATGCCTAGTTGCAGTTGCTCTTTAATCTACTATTTTTTCAGGGGTTTTGATAGTCTAAAGATTTTTAGCTGTAAGCCATAAAAAGATTCTCAGACTAGGAGATGCAGCTCAATGGCTGAGCATACCCTAACACATCTAAGGCCCTAGATTCAATGCTTGGTTACTTAACCAAAAATTAATATATTTTTAAATTTTGTTTTTCTATTTAAGGGTGTTTTGCTTGCTGTGTACTATAGAAATGGGGGAAAGTGAACTTTTAATTTTACATTAAAACATACCCTTTAGGGCTGGAGAGATGGCTCAGTGGTTAAGAGCACTGACTGCTTTTCCTGAGGTCCTGAATTCAATTCCCATCAACCATGTGCTGGCTCACGACCATCTGTAATGAGATCTGATGCCCTCTGCTGGTGTGTCTGAAGACAGCTACCGTGCACTCATACAAAATAACATCTTGAGACCCAACATTAAAAAGCATACATTTATTGCTTATTTTACCTGTTATATGAGTCTGTGAAACTAGATCCCCTGGAAGTGGAGTTGTAGGAAGTTGTGACTTGCCGTGTTGATTCTGGGAACAGAACTCAGGTCCTTTGTAGGAGCAGTAAGTGTTCTTATCCTCTAAGCCATCTATCTCTTCAGCCTCATAAAATATATTTTTATTAATGTATGTGTGTGTACTCTGTGTATAGTGAGGAAGGGACTGGAAGAGGGCAATGGATTCCTTTGGAGTTGGAGTTAAAGATGGTTATGGGTTCTAGAAACCAGCTCAGACCCGCTAGAATAGTTCATATTATTCATATAGAATAGAATAGTCATGCTGAACCATATGAACAAAAACCCAAGGTGGATAGCACCTGAAACACAGCACAAAGTGTTGACCTCTTGCCTTCACTGACACATGCGCTATGTGCAGGCCAGCAGGAAGGCAGGCACGCACACACACATGCACCATCTATCTGGTAAGAGACCCTGAGTAACTAGGACATACTACCCTTTTCAATTTGAGTGGGTGGACGTGTTATTGTTTTAAGATAAGTCACTCCCACTGTAGCCCAGGCTGACCTAAAACTCATTATGTAACTGAAGCTTGCTTTGACTTTGAGCCAGTCATTCTTTCTCAGTTTCCTAAATTTTTGGATTACAGGTACATGTTACTATGCTGGTTCAGTACTTAAAAACAGGAATAGGCCAGTATGATGGTTCAGTGGATAAAAGCACTTGACACCAAACTTGAATGCAATCTGTGGGACCTACATGGTAGGAGAGAAATCATTCCGTGACTGTCCTCTGACCTTCATAGGCCTGCATGGCATGGACATGGACAGACACAGAAATGGACTTGGTCAGGCACAGAAAGACAAAGCAAATACATGCAATTAAAAATCTGTAAAAATATTTAAAGACACACAATCACACACACAAACAAAGTTATAATAAGCTCTAAAAAGCATCAGTCAGGTGAGACAATCTAGAGGGAAGAGAAAGTCAACTCGTCTAGTAATTTTGTTCCATAAACAAAACACCTACAGTTCCTACCCATGACTCTTCAGGTTCTAACGGGGAGCAGTGAAGGTCCCAAGTTCTTCATGTACAAGCACTTTAGAGTCTTAACACACACAAGATAAGCTCCAGATTGAAAACTTTTCTGCAGTTTCTAATTCATTTAAAAATGAACCTAGGTCAGGGCAGTTGGGTGGTGCATACCTTTAATCACAGCACTTGGGAAGCAGAGGCAGGTGAATCTCTGAGTTCAAAGCTAGCCTGGTCTACAGAGCGAGTTCTATTCTAAGATAGCCAAGGCTACACAGAGAAACCTAAAACAAACAAACAAACAAACAAACAAACCAAAAAAATCCCAAAGGAAACAAACGTAGTAAACCTAGCCAAGTGTGGTGGCACGCGCCTTTAATCCAAGCCCTCAGGAGGCAGAGGTAGGTTGACCTCTGAGTTTGAGGGCAGTCAGGCCTTTAAAGTTGAGATCCAGGGATAGCCAGGGCTAGGGCTATGGCTATGGCTATGGCTATGGCCGCCACCACCACCAGACATCACTGGAACCCCCAAACAGCAGCAAGCATCTTCCACTCTTATTTCATATGTATGAGTGCTTGCTTGAGTGTGTCAAGGCACCACCCGCATGAAGTTCCTATGGAGGCTAAAGAACATAGGAACCCTAGGGTTGGAGTCACAGATAGTTGTGAACTCAGGTCCTCTGGAATACAAACTGTACTCTTAACCGCTGAGCCATCTCTCTAGACATTAAAAAAAAATTAAAGGGTTGGGGATTTAGCTCAGTGGTAGAGCACTTGCCTAGCAAGCGCAAGGCCCTGGGTTCGGTCCCTAGCTCTGAAAAAAAGAATTAAAAAAAAAAAATTAAAAGTATTTGTTTTGTTGTGTATATTCAATATGTGTGAAGTATACTTAAGTATGTGAGTTCAAGGAGGTCAGAGAACAACCTGGGTTGTTAACCTCACCTCCCTCCTTGTGTGGGGAAGGTCACTGTATGGACACGCTAGATGGTCCCTAGCTTCCAGGGATCATCTTGTCACTGCCTCCTGTTTCCCCACAGGAGTACTGGGATTACAGGCACCTATTGCCACATCTAGCATCCTGTAACATGAACTCAGGTTGTCAGGGTTTTGTAGTAGTGCTTTGCACACGGAGTGTCTGCTAAGCGTTGGTTTTTGCTTTTCTTCTTTTCCAAGTCAGTCTTAATGCGTCGTGTCCTTAGGCACTGTCCTCAAATTTTTGGCAGTTCTGTTGCCTCCTCTTCCTAAGGGTTTGGGATTACAAGTGTGTGCCATCTTGTCTAGCACCTGCTCTGCCTCTCCAATGCCAGGAAGCCAGGCACGCGCCGCACCCCAGGGTCTCAGGAGTCCTTATAGGTATGCTATCACCTCAGCCTTGGCTGCTTTTTAATCTTTAAGTTGGTAAAATGATAATTATCTTAATTTTACTCTATTGTTATCTATCTTAACAATGAAAGGAAATAATAGATTTTTGGGTTCCAAGACTAACAAAGATTTCTTATGTCTCCAACTAGGACATCACCCCTTTCTCTATTCCATACTACTGAGGGAAGTTTGAATACCCGGGCTTAATTTATAGGCACTTCCAAGTACCGAGACTCTGAAGGACCTTTAACAGAGCTCCGACTGAGTAGGCAGACTATGGTTCTACTTCCCCTTCACACAGTAGAATACAATTTTTTTCGTTTTAAAACAAATCCCTTCTTTTTTTCCATTTTCACCTTAAGTATCACAACCAAAACCCAGCAGACAGATGTCTGCTTTAGGGCTGAGTGCAATTAACAATGAACTAGAAAACTCTTCCTTTGCCACAGTAAACACCTTTGCTCGGGACTCGGGAGACTGCAGAGCAGATAAGGCCGTCTGCCACCAAGCTGGAGGACCTGAGTTTGCTCTCTGGGTGGAAAGAGAGCTCTTGAAAGTTGTTCCTTGACTTCTATGCGTACTGTGGCATTACACATAAAATGAATGCTCCCCCTCCTTAACAAAGCCGTCATGCACTTTGTTTGTTAAAAAAGAAAGCCTCCAAGGACTCAACCACTTTTTTATTGCTACTACCTGACCTGCTGTATACTTCCTAGGACTAATACTTTCAGACACTGATGCAATTTTCCCAGCACACATATGAAATAGGTATTTCAGTTTTTACTGAGGCAATAATAAAAAGATTATCACAACTCACTATCAAATGTAAACAAATGTTGTCAGTCAAAATGTCACCACAAATGAAGGTTTCTTTTCTGTATGAATATCTCAGACAACAATGACTTTGTTTATGTTACCTTGTACTTCTGTCTCAGCTCTTCTGTGTCTTCTTTTTCTACTTCTAGGACACGGCGCCGTTCGGTAGCATCTTCGGCATAATCCAGCTTGACAAAAAAAGATATATTTATTCTCATTTCCTAAAGAACCCTAGGACAGTTATGAAAATGTCATCTGCACAAGCATGATTTTTTTTTGTTTTGTTTTGTTTTGTTTTTTTCGGAGCCAAACAAGCGTAATGTTTGATAGCAATTTTTTCCTGTGTTTTTCCTCAGCTAGTTCTAGCTTTACTGTCATATCACAGAAAACAAAGTATGTTCCTAATCTCTTTCCTGATGTTTGCCAGTACACCCACCTGCTGATTACAAGATTTCAGTTCATAATAGTTACTTCCAAGGAATTAGAATAGGATGAAGACAATATTTCAGACAATGAAACAAAGGTACTGTAGGTAATATATGTATATAACCCTGCACGGGCAGTGCATCTACTTTAAGCACAGAGCACTAGTGTCCATTAAACAAGTGCCAGGGCCTGACCTGGTCTTTCTGTGCAATACCCGAAAATTCCTCTACAGGGCATTATATACATCCTCAGTGCTTCCACTTCAAAAACAGCACAGAATAGAAACATCAAATATACTTTTAATTGATCAAAGAAAAATTAATTATGTTCCATCTGGTTAAGTATATGCTTACACCGATATTTGAGTTGGAAGTTAATGCCAATTTTAAATATTCCATAACACTAATGTCTTAATGAGACCAATTTACCTCCATTTCCATTCGACCCATGCCCATGACATCATACTTGACAACGATTGGAATAGGATCTGTTCTCCCTGTAACAGGAACACAGAATTAAGCTGAGACATAAAACTGGTCTAACAGTTCACTTAACATTAGGTTTGGGAGGTTAGATCTTGCCTTGAAGTGCAGAGACCAGAAAGCTACAGTGAACCAAACAAAAGCCATTCTCACAGCTTCCATCCAATCCTTTCTTTCCTGGATTAAACCCAACAACCCACTTTGGTTGGCCTAGTCAGAAAGAATTCCAGATTATTATGGCAAAGCTGAGTGGGGTACATCAGAGGAAGTTCACAGTTATAAACTTTACAAGTTCCCTTTCTTATTTGTTTTTTATAAGACAGGGTCTCATGTAGTCCAGGTTGGCCTCAAACTCATTAAGTAGGTGAGGATGACCTTGAACTCCTGATCCTCCTGTATGCAATCACAACTTTGTTTCCAAAATCTTCCTGTCTATCCTTTAAACTGCTTGGGGGGGGGGGGTTGCATTTCAAACAACAGACGAAATTATCAATCAGTATGTTTAACTATTGTTTTTCAAAAAACATTTTCCAATCAAAAGAAAATTTTAAATAAAAAACGACAGCTACTTGCCCTTAAGGACAAGACTGGTTTTACTTTACAACTGATTGTGGACGGTAAGTGGTAAGCTGTGAAAAGGACTAGTTGCGAAGAAAATTGACTTTCAACTAATTGATCTATGCTGGAGATTTTTAAAAAGTAAATATATATTTAATCCACTCATAACCAGCCAAACAAAGCAAAATGGGGCAGACAAGCACTTTACTACCACAGCTGTTTTACATCACAACTTGCGCTGTTCATTGTGATGTAACAGAACAGGACTTACCTTACCCAGTGCTCACCTTCAGTGAAAAAACACAATGTTTACTTCCCTCATCATCTCACTCTGACTGGTGTAAACAATTGTTTTTTGTTTTGTTTTTCTTGTTGTTACACACACACACATACATATATATAGATATATATATTATACCTTTGGGCAAGAAATTTGAGTTTTATCAGGCTAAATCTTGGGTATTATCAAAGAAAATAATTTTTAAAAATTGGTTTGTTTGAGTCCTGAAGCATAAAAAGAAAATTACCAGCCACACTTGTGTCTGGCCACTATATATTTATGGAATTAATATTTTTCTTTGTCTTTAAACCACACAGAAAAACAAATCCGGAAATTTAACTACTTGTCAACAATATTCCATTATTGACACTTAGAAATTTAAGTGCTTATCAACGAGATCCCATTATTGTTTTTAAACAATAAATAGGTAGAAAACGAGTAATTATCATCATAGTCTTTTTTTTTTTTTTTTTTTTTGGCAAATAATAAAATTGTTTGCCAGGAAAACAAACCCTTCTAGAACACAGTCTTCTAGTAGATATGACCAAGACTGCCAGTGGAACCAAGCACAAATGCAGTGCTCGCCCCCTCTGCCCAAGGGTATAATGAGTGAGCAGTGACTGCAATCTCTAGCAAAAGGACCAAGGTGAAGACGGGTTATAAAAATGACTTCCTAGGTGCAGCATCACTTTCATAACGTCTCAGGCAGGGATTTACTGGTAAAGCAAACAGTCCAATGAAACAATTAAAAAGAACATCAAAGAAATTTATTTTAGAATCTTTTTTGATTGGTCAAAAATTAATTTTGAAAGATTCAACAAAGTTTTGGTGCCTCTGTACCAAATTGTTTACCTCTGTAAACCCCTGTTTATAAATTCTGCATTAGTACTTTTGCCTTCTAAGGCAGTCAGAGTTTAACTTATTTATAAATGCAGTAGCAAGTGCTAGTGCCCATTACACTGGGGTGGGGAAATCAAGGTTTTCACTATTAGAATTTAATATTTTAACTGATTCTTTTTGGCAGTTCGAACATATATATCCCTTCATAACATTACCCTTTAATGAACAGGGATCAGACAAGTTGCATAAGGAAAGGAGAGGGAAATGAAAAGACCAAGCAGAAGGATGAGGCTACAACAGAGAGAGTAAGCCTAACATATTGGTGCACTGATGACAAAAGGAGTAATTCAGTCTGAAATAAAAATTACCACTGCTAAGTTTACCATCACCACAACAAGTCCAGGATCATAATGCTGTAAAAAAGAAACACGGTTTGTTAGGCAGAAACCATCAGGGTAGGAAACAGGCCTTCTAGCAGGCAGACAGGACAGGGGTAAAGTACCAATTGGGCTTTTGTCCCTCCCCCGATTTCAGTGAGGCTGGAGGAAGGACATTTTGTGCTACAGCAGCTGTTTTTGTACTGGTCAGATGGGGTGTGAGATTTTTGTACTGCTACTTGAGAACACGAACAATCTCCTCTTCAGTAATAACCCAGGGGTGGGGGCTGGGTCAGGATGTCAGTCTGTTAAAGGGAGAAAACTAACTCTAGCTTCCAACCTTTCACTTAACAGACTCATTCTGGCAAATCAGTATTCGGAGTCCAAGATGGGACTCCTTAAATAAATCACAGTAAAAATTAGATGGAACCAACCAGACACCGATCTGTTAATTGTTTTTTCATTAAAGAACTATGTAAGGAGCCTAAGGAGACAGGGTTAAGACCACTTTAAAATAACTAGAAGTCTAGAAAACAACTTTAGATCTTTGGTGCTTAAAGAATTGAGTGCTGTTAACGATGAGTAAACTAAGGGGCTTAGCTCGGACCGCTGCTTCCTGTTAAAAAGACTTCATAGATTCCCTCACATCTATCCTTCTGCACAGAACTAGACCAACTCCAGGAGAAATAACTCCAGAGAAGAAGCCTCAAAAGAGCCATCATTAATAATTTCTCTAGAGTTAACTCAGTAAATACCCACATTACACAACGACCTGAAGATGAAGTTACTGCTTGCATTAATTATTATACTACATTATTATGCTATATTATTACACTATATTATATTACACTACATTATTACACTACATTATTATGCTATTAAGGAGAACACACAGGTCAAGGGAACAAAATCACAGTGGGAAACAGACTCCAAAGAATATAAATAGGAAGAGACTGCACCATGGTTTTTTATAAAATCCCCTTACTTATTTCCAATTAATGACTGAGCTTATCATGAAGAATATCATTCAGAATAACCAAATAACAATTTGTAACAATCAAGTTTTTAAGCTTTTATTATTTGTTTTTAATGACAGTTTTTCTGTGTAGTTTGTCCTGGAGCTCACTCTGGCGACCAGGCTGGTCTTGAACTCATAGAAATCCACCTGCCTTTGCCTCCCAAGTGTTGGGACTAAAAGCATTTACCACCACCACCCGGCTTTCCTTCCTTTAAAATTTTATGTCTATTGGTGTTGTACCAGTATGTGTGTCTGTAAAGGTGTTTCATCCTGGAGTTACAGACAGCTGTGAACCACCCACCATGCTGATGCTGGAAACTCAACCCAGGTCTACTGGAAGAGCAGCCAGAGCTCTAAACCACTGAACCATCTTTCCAGCCCCATGATCATTTTTTTAAAAAGGCAAACACAGGGGGTTGGGGATTTAGCTCAATGGTAGAGCACTTGCCTAGCAAGCTCAAGGCCCTGGGTTCAGTCCCCAGCTCCGGAAAAAAAAGAAAAGAAAAGGGAAAAAAAAAAAAAAAAAAAGGCAAACACAGCAGTAGCAAAGTGTATATTCTCCTGAACAGCCAACTTCTTTTTAAAACAAGCTAAACTCAGTTCCTTATTTTCAAGCATGGAAATTTTTATTTAAATTCTATTAAATTATTAAGAATATTTTTGTTGTGTCTCTCACTGTCCCCAACTTTAAGAAAATGATCTGAGGCCAATAAACTGGCTCAGGGGGTAAGGCACTTGCCCTGCAAGCTGACAGCTTGAGTCCTGGGATCCACATAAAGGAAGGAGAATCTACTCCACTTCAGAACCTGCTGAGTAAGCGTACTGGACATAGAACCTTATTTTCTTTTTTTTTTTTTGGTTCTTTTTTTTCGGAGCTGGGGACCGAACCCAGGGCCTTGCGCTTCCTAGGTAAGCGCTCTACCACTGAGCTAAATCCCCAGCCCCCAGAACCTTATTTTCTAAATAAAGCTAAATGATGTTTTGCTAATAAACTGGAATTTGTTTCTATATCTATTTATTGTTTTGTCTTTGTAGTGGGGAGAATAGAATCCATGAACTCGCAAATGCTGTCATTAAGCTACTCCAGTCTAATGATCAATGCTTTCCTTTATTTTGATTGTGTCTATGTGCTCACATGTGTATGTGTGTGTTTGTGCCTTGAATGTGTACAACACTGGAATATAGATGCTAGAGTTCAACCTCAGGGGTCTTCTTTGTCTTTTCACCTTATTTTTTGAGACAAGTTCTTTCAGTGATCCCAGAGTTTTCAGATTGGCTAGCAGGCCTGAGAGATTTTCTGTTTCTGTTATTGCCATGTTTATAGATATGAACTAGGAACCCAAACTTAGATCTGCAGATTGAAGACACAAGTACTGTCTGATTCATATACCCAGCCACCCTTATGTAGATATCTTTTAATCAAAGAACTCCAAAAAAGTCAGGCATGGTGACTCACATCAGGAATTACCAGCACTTGGGAATTAGGCTCAGGATGAGAACTATGGCAAATCTGAGGCTAGCGGGGACTAAATACACAGTGCATTCTAAGCCAGGCAGAGCTGGAGAGCGAGAAGAAGACCTGGACTGAAAAACAAAAGCAATGCCCACCACGACCACAACAAAGAATGTGCTTACACAGTGACCGCATACATTTCAGTAATTAATCCAGTGTTCACTGAGTGACGTTATTAGCTCATCCAAAACAAAGGACTTAGGAAGATTTAATAACAGTCTGTATGCTTCACTTTGATTCTAAAGTCTGAACAGTAGAAAATATTTGGGGAGCTACAGAGCTATCTGGACAAGCAAATGGCTTCTTCAGTTGTATCTCCTACCATTGGTTGTGTTACAAGTGTTCTAAAACCACAATGGTTACTATTGCAGGATTATTTTAAAACCCCCAAGGACTTTCCAGCTTCCTGTAAACCACTTTCCTTGTACTTTCACAGCTGCCCATCCCAGCACACACACATATTTTCATAAATTCCTTAGCACAGATTTTTAAGGGTTGTTCCCCTAAAAGGCTAGGCTATAAAAGTCCATTTCTCCAAGAGAAGACAATCACCAAACAATGCCTTTTTACAACCAGAGGATGGTATGAGTAGATGACTATCTTCTCTATTTTCAATACTGTCATATAGATCAAAAGAGGTAACAAAGAAAGCAAGCTTTATAAACACATTACTATTCAGAAGGCTGCTGAACACTACAAGTCATCACAAGGATTCAAAGCCACCTGTTTGCATAAGTGCTTAAGATGGCCACAGGACAACTCCCGTATTGCTTCTTAGGTGCCATTCAGCTTGTTTTTGGAGAAGAGCTCTCTCATGGAGCTCACCATGCAGTCTAGACTAGCTAGTCAGTCTAAAGGATCTGTCTGTCTCTGCTTCCCCCACACTGGAGTTACAAAGGTGTCACATCTATTTTTTTGCAACCTGGGTTCTGTGGTGAGAATGGTAAAGATTACGGGGACTTACAAGAAATGGACTAAATGTGTTTTTGATCATGAAATGAAAATGTGACTTTAGGAACCAGAGTGGAATGTTATGATCTAAAGTGATGTGTTTGCAGCTGACAAAAAGCTCACTCGGCAGAGGAAAGCTTGCTGTGAAGCTGGACTATCGGAGTTCAATCCTTGGAACCTATGTAAAAAGGAAAGGGAGAAGACTAACTCTACAAAGTTGTCCTGTGACCACAAACACACCATGGCATTCAAACACACACATAACACTCATGCACAGGCACAGGCCTTTAACCTCAGCACTCAGAAGATTGAGGAAGATCCCTCCGAGTTCAGACCAGTTAGTTCTACATATGGTCTGTATTAATGAGGGGCTGGGGAGAAGAGGAATAAAAAAAAAAAAATCAGGTAATATTAGGGAGGCAGAGGTAGAGGCAGGCAGACATCTTGAAGTTCAAGGTCAGCCTGATCTACATAATGAGTTTCAGGAAAGCCAGGGCTTCACAGAGTCCCAAAGGAAAAACAACAACAAAAAAAGACAAAATCAGATTTGCAGGGCATGTTGGCATAGCCCTGGTTGGCATTGATCCCAACATTGCATAAATGTAATGTCAACTAGAGTGGCAGAGGCAAAAGGATCAGAAGTTCAGAGGAATCTTCAGCTACATAATGAGTAAGACTCAGGGAAACCTTGGCCACATAAGACTATCTGAAAAAAATACCAAAGTGGGAGATGGACAGAGGTTGGGGATGGGTAAGCAAGCAAGATGGCTCAGCAGGAAAAGGTGCTTACCACCAAGCCTGATGATCTGAGTTCAAATATCTGGGAATCAAATGATAGAAGGAGAGAAACAACCCCCTCAAATTATTCTTTGACCTCCATACACACAACTCATAAACACACAACAGATAAATGGAATAAAAATTTTAAATAAACACGGGCTGGACCTAGGCCTCCCCAACAGCTTGGTCTTTGTGTGGATCCCGAAAGACTGGAGCAGAGACTATCCCAAAAGCTGTTGGCTGTATGTGGGATATGTTCTTCTAGCAGGGCTGCCTTGTCTGGCCTCAGTGGGAGAGAAAGAACCTAGTCTCCCAGACTTGAAGTGTCAGGTTTGGGGGATGCCCAGAGAAGTCCCTGCCCACTCAGAGAAGGGAAGAGGGATGGGGAAGGATTGTGGGAGGGGGTGACAGGAAGGGGGGGCAGTGATCGGAATGTAAAGTAAATAACTAAAAAATAAAATAATCTTTTAAATAAAAGTAATAACTACCGTTTCTTATGGAAAAGATACCAACAACCCATAGATGCCTGTGTCTCATACATCTACTAGCAAATACATTTGGTCAGATGTGAAATAGTTGCTTCAATATTCTTATAATGTAACATTTTGCCTGCTCAATTGTTAAATAAACTGACATTCTAAGTTAAATTGTTCAATTTTCTAGAATCACCATTATAATACTCATATTGTATTTGTTATATCTGTTTCCCTCTAAGTCCTAAGTAGGAATGAGTTTACATGTTTATTCTCCTCACACCCAGTTATGTTACATAGCCCAGGGCAGCCTGTTATGAACCTCCTGCCCCAGCCTCTAGAACACCCCACCTGCTCAACTTCTAACTCCCCCTTTTCCCCCACCCTATTTACATGTATACAGAATCTCATAAGCATCATCTGTCAATAAAAAAGCTTATGGCCAATGAGCTGAGGCAGAAAATAGGAGGTGGGACACTGTCAGGAAGAGATTCTGGGAAATCGACTGAAGAGATTGGCCACAGAATGCTGAGGAGACAGATTAAGTCAGCACATAGCTGAACCCAGGTTGGAATAAAGGAATAATTAGTTAAGAACAAATCAGAGAACAAGCTGAAGCTTATGGCCTATGTGTTTATTTCCTTTTTTTTCCTTTTTTTCGGAGCTGGGGACCGAACCCAGGGCCTTGCGCTTGCTAGGCAAGTGCTCTACCACTGAGCCAAATCCCCAACCCCTAGGTGTTTATTAATAAATAGTCTTAGAGTCGTTATTTCTGGGAATTAAGTAACCAGGAGAAAAAACTGGCATTTTTACACATTTCTTCATTCACTCACTTACTCACTCACTCACTCATTTATTTATTTATTATTTATTTATTTATTGGGGTAGTGGTCTTGGTGATGAATACCATGGTGTGCATATGTGACCAGCAGTCAGAGGACAACTGGCAGAGGTCAATACTCTCCTTCCACTGTGTGGATCTTGGGTACTAAGTTCAACGTGTTGAGCTTGACAGCTAGCACATTTACCTACCGAGACATCATGCTTGGCCCCATCTGTCTTCAAGTATTAATGTTGTTTTGGGCTATTCTAAGGAGTTGTAAAACATACACAGAATAAACCAGGCAAAGTAACAACAAAGAACATGCAAAAACCTACCAATTACAAGTCTTTAGAAACTTACGGTTCAGGAAGGATAAAAGAAATACACAAATAATAATAAAAATTATACAATGTAGAACACTAAAAATTCCACAGAGAAGGAAAATAAAACATAAGGAAGGGAGTGGCTCATACCTGTGATCTCAGTACTCAGGAGATAAGGCAAGGAGAACATCTCAAACCTGAAGTCCACCTATCTACACAGAGAGACCCTGCCTCAAACACCAAAACCAAAACCAAACAAATAAACAAAGAAAGCAAGGAGAGCTGGTGCTCAGTGGGTAAAAGGCGCTTAGCTTGCCACCAAACTGACAACCTGAGTCATCAACAGGATTTACACTGTGGGAACTCCCAAGTGGTATTGTCTGATCTCCACACACATCATGGTATTTTGTCCCCAATAAATAAAAAACATGCAAATTGAGTGCGCGCGTGCGCGCGCGCGTGTGTGTGTTGCAAAAAATAAAAATGAGAAAATTATAAGGAACCAAAGTTTTAGTATTTTCTTTTGGGAGATCAGAAAATCTTTCAACAAACCAACCAACCAACCAACCAACCAACCAACCAACCAACCAACCAACCATGCCAGTCATGATGGCACACACATTTAATCTCAGCACCCAGGAGGCAGAGACAGGTGGATCGCTGAGCTTGAGGCCAGCCTGGTCTACAGATCGAGTTCCAAGATATCCAGGGCTACACAGGAAACCCTATCTCGAAAAACAAAACAATAACAAAAACAAAAGAAAGAAAATCCATAAAAACCTGTGAAAGATTTTTACTACCTAATTTAGCTTCCTGAGAACTAAATTAAAGGCACAGATTTATTTATTTATTTATTTATTTTTAAAAACACAAAAAGAGCTCAGTGGTAAAGCACTTGACCAGCATAAACAAAGTCCTGGGCTTAATACCTAGAATCACTAAATAAATCCATAAATATAGGAATAACCTATTCATGAGGATTCTATTAAACAGAAAAATGCACATGTTTTAGCGTGATTCTACTACTTATTTGCTATAGAATCTTGGAAAAATTATTGTTTGAAATGGAAACTTCTTGTCAGGTATGGTGGTGTATTACCTGTGAAACAGACACCCAAGAACTGGAGGCAGAAGTTCAGGGCCTGCCTAAATAACACAGAGCCACAAAAGAAGCTTATCTCAGAAAATAAGAGTCAATTTCTGAATCTGAAAAATGGGAATTTTATTTTAGAGAGAGGAGAATACTGTTACACTAGCAGGCTATGCAAATGCAGAGGCAGACTACCTCTGACCTCCATACACAGCACACACATAACATCATCATCCACAAAGATTTTTAAAAAATGAAATCAATAAAAATGATCTCTAGAAAAGCTTCTTTATGTTGAGCTTTGTGGCACATGACATTATCCTGCACTTGAGAGGCAAAGGTAGATGGAGCTCTTTCAGTTTGAGGCTAGTCTGGTCTACACAGTGCAAGTCTTAGGGCAGCCAGGCCTGCATAGTGAGACCTACCTTTAAAAGAAAACAAACAAACAAACAAAAAGGTGGTTTTGCATTTAGTTAGGCAGCGTGGTGGTGGTGGTGTAGACCAGTAATTTTGGCATTTGGAAGGCAGAGGCCTGAGATCAGGAATTCAAGGTCATCATCTATAGCAAGCTTGAGGCTAATCTGAGTTACATGAGACCCTGCTTCATAAACAAACAAACAAACAAACAAACAAAAAACCCTTTTATTTAGTTATTCTTCCAAATTAATTTACCTTGAAATGTCCAAGCTACTTCTCAACTCGTGCGTGCGTGCATGCGTACGTGCGTGCGTGGGGGTTAGAGGTAAGCCTGGGTATTGTTCCTCAGATGCCATCCTCATTTTTAGAGACAGAGTCTGAGTTTCTCTTTGACCTGGAGGCTGCTGCCAGTTTCTACCTCTGCAGCTCAGATCGTAAGTGTACACCACAGTAACGGGCTTTTTTCATGGACTCTAGGGATCAAACGTAGATGTTCACACTTTATAGTGACTGCTACCCAGTTCTTTCCGGCTCTACCTTCTTTTCTTTATAACCGGAAAAACAGTAGGAAGAATGAAAAATTGCTTTCTACTTCCAATTTTAATTTGAAATTATTTTTATGCCATGAACTTACTACATAATTAATGTCTCTTCATATATCCTTTAAATTTTAATTATTATTTTTCATTATGAATGTGTGTACTTGTTACTATGTGTACATGCATATGAGGCCGGCAGTGTCTGAATCCCCTAGAACTAGAGTTACAGTTTGAGTCACCTGATAGAGGAGTTCTGGGAACCAAACTCTAGTTTTCTGCTAAGAGCCGTATACATAGGCTCTTAACTGCTAAACCATCTCTCTAGCTCCTTGATGAACTCTTTAGATATGACAACCCTAATGAGCCAAGCAATGGTGGTACGCTTTTAATCCTAGCACAGCCAGGGCTACACAGAGAACCTTTATATCAAAAAACAACAGGCAGACAGACAGACAATTCCTATAATGAAAACCAAGTGATCTTTTCCACTATGCACTTTTCATCTGTCTACTGTTCACTACTTCCTTCCTGCTACCGTTCTCCAATCCCTTTCCTTCTAGTACTGTATTTTGTTTCTTGAAATAAGTTCTCACTGCCTTAGCTCTGGAGGTCTTAGAACATGCTGTGTAGACTAGACTGGCCTCACAGTGATACACTTGTGTCTGTCCCCCAAGATCTGGGATTAAAGGTATGTGTCATTAGCTGCCTTTTCTGTCTTACATGTATGTTTTTTTGTTTTTTTTTTCTTTTTTTCCGGAGCTGGGGACCGAACCCAGGGCCTTGCGCTTGCTAGGCAAGCACTCTACCACTGAGCTAAATACCCAACCCCACATGTATGTATTTTTAAGATTTTATATGCATCATCAGTGTTTTACCTGAATATATGTGCACCATGTACAAGGCTGGTATCTACAGAAGTCAGAAGAGAGTGTAGAATCCTCTGGAACTAGAATTACACATGATCATGTGGGTGCTGGGAATCGAACTGTGGTCCTCTGCATGAGCAACAATGCTCTAAACTGCTGGGCTCTAGCTCTTGTCCCCCATCACTGTCATTTTAGCTTTAAAATTAGATCTCTTGGGGCTAGAAAGATGGTTTAGTGATTAAAAATGCATACTGCTCTTCAGAAGGACTGGAGATCAGAATCCAGCGCTTGCTTGGGGACGGTCACAACTGTACGTCAGCTCCCTCTTCAGTCCTGTGCAGGGAGCCCCCGACATGCAGCATAGAGTCCCAAAGAAATGCACATGTAAACATGAGTAACTCTTCTAAATTTAAGATGTATGTTATGTGCTAGTGTTTTGCCTGCATGTATGGCATGTATGGCATGTATGCATGTGCACATGTGTACTGGTGCCTGAAGGCTAACGGCATTAGAGCTCCTGAAAGTGGAGTTACTGATGGTTGGAACCACTTGTGGATGCTGGAAAGTGAATCCAGGTCCTGCATAAAAGCAACAAGGGCTCTTAACCACAGAGCCATCTTTCTTGACTCTAAAGACAAATCTTTTTTAAAAAAATTAAACTCTTACTCGAGACTGAATTCTATTTACTATCTGGGTTTATCCTTTTTTTAAATCTATATCAACTAAATTCTACTAAGAAGATTAAAGATAGCCAGATGTGTTGGTGTTCATCTATAATCTTAGCATTTGGTTTACAAATTCAATGCCAGCCCGGATTACAGATTATATAGTAGGAGTTTGCTTAAAAAAGCATTAAAGGCAAGCTGGAGAGCTGACTCAGGGGTTAAGGCCCTGATCCACAGCACTCACGGGGAACCTCTCCACTCCCTCAAGCCAAGCATAAATGTGATACACAGACATACATGAAGGTAAAACACTCATACACATAAAATGATAAAATAGAACCCAAATATTATAAAATTTATACTTTTATATAATACTAAATCTATACTTTTATATAATACTAAGTCTATGCTTTTATATAATACTAAATCTATACTTTTATATAATACTACATTTATTATTATATAATACTAGTTTTATATAATACTAAGGGTATGTTTTTATTTACATAATAGTTTTTAATAATACCTTTACGATTTTATATAATATAATACTAATTTTATATAATACTAAATCTAACTCAGAGATTACTAAGACTAGGCTTGCCTTTGATAAATGTACTAGATCTACTTGTCTCTCAGGAAGAAGAGTCAGTGCTTCCTAAACTATGTAAGCTCTGTGTAAAGTAAGCTATGGAGACAAGTTGGCCTCAGACTACAGGCCTCACACCGGGAATCTTGACTCTTTACCTTCCAGAAGCCTGGGTCAGAGGGAACCGCCATACTAGGCACAAGCCTTTCCTGACAATCCATACCTTGCTTCGTGATTCAGAGGAGCTATGTTTCCTGACCTCCCCCAATCCATTCCTATTTTCAGTATCAGCTTTCTCTGAAAGGAAAAGGGGCATAAAGTAGATTTAAGGTCATGCTTATACTTAAATGGCAGATACTCAGTAGCTCTGGGACTTTTCTAAAACTGTTCCAATTCATAAAATGACCATACTTAACTAGGCCTGGTACTCATAATGCCAGCACTAGGAAGACAAGGGCAGGAGGACCACTGAGAGTTGGAGGCCAGCACAGTCTACACAGTGAAACCTCATCTCAAAACAAACACACTGATGCACCTGTGATCCTGCATTCGGGAGCTGACCCAGAAGGATCAGGAGTTCAGGCCAGTTTTGGCTATCCTCAGCCTGAGGCCAGTCTCAGGGAAGTGAGACACTGTTTCAACTTATCCCCCTGAAAAAATACTACAATCTATTTTATTAAACAAGACAATGAGAAACATAGATCCTAGATCAACAACTGGCCTATAATATATACTTAATATTATTTTCATTTTCCTAAATTTCTCAGGGAAAAGTAGATTGTACTTTTACAAATATGCCACTCAAAAAACCATCTGTCACAGAATATATAAAGAAAGCTGATCAACAGGGCTGGGGATTTGGTCAATTGGCAGAGTGCAAGAAATCCTAGGCTCTCCAGGCCTGTCTCTGTAAATTCGAGGTCTACAAAGAGAGTTCCAGGACAGCCAGGGCTACATAGAGAAACCCTGTCTCAAAAAATAAATAACTACCCCCCCCCAAAAAAAAACAAAACAAAAAATCAAACAATAGCAACAACAAAAAGTTCTGGGTTCAATCCCTAGTACCTATAAAGCCAGATGCATACCCAAAATTGCAGCACTCTGGATGTAGGGGGATCAAGAGTTCAAGGTCATCCTTGGTTATATAATGCCTTTGATAACAGACTCTGAGACCTTGTCTCAAAAAAGTGGAAGGAGCAAGGCCTTGTGGCATGCATTCTTATTTCCAGCACTTGACCTTAATCCCAACACTTGTGAGGCAGAGGCAGGCAGATCTCTGTGAATTAGAGACCTACCTGGTCTACACGGTGAATTCCACGACAGCCAGGGCTATGTAGAGACACCCTGTATCAAGCACTACCATCCCCACACTACCCCTGCCAGTGCTCAAAAGAAAAAAGAAAAGCGGAAGAAGGAAGAGAGGAGGGAAGAAAGGAAGGAGGGAGGGACAGAAGGAGGGAAGGAAGAAAGGAAGGAGGGAAGGAATGAAAACAAATGAGGGCTGGGAAGATGGCTCCATGGGTAAAAACAGTAGTTGTGTAAGTCTGACAACCTGAGTTTAAGCCCCAGGACCCACATAAAAAGCCAGGTACAATGGTGGCTACCCGTAATCCTACCATTCCTACTTCAGGATAAGAGGTAGAGACAGGAGAATAACTCAGAAACTCTTGGGCCAGCTAGTTTACAGTATATGCACATCTGGAGGAAAGAAAAGGGGGGGAGGGGTAAGAGGGAGAGGAGGGACTGACTGACTCTGACTTAAAAAGGGGGAAGCAAATAACCAATTCTAACCTCCACATTCATGCCATGGTACTACGTACCTGAGCACACTGTGTACATAACACATGCATATACACACTAATTAAGAAAGAAAGAAAATAGACAAATGTCTAAGTCTAGCAAAATGGCCCAGTGGGAAAAGGCATCAAGGCCCCTGATAAGCTGAGTCTGATCCTAATGACACAATGGTAGAGAAAACCAATTCCCACATGTTGTCCTCCGACTTCCATATGCATATGACCCACGCATAAGCTATAAACAAATAAATGTACCTTTTTAAACATTTAAAATATCTAACTGTGGCCCACACGCTCAGGAAGCAATGGCAGGAGGACTGACAGGTATGAAGGGATCCTAAGCTACAGAGCAAGATACAATCACAAAAACAAACAACACAACAGGACACTGCTCCTGACCCAAATGAAGCACAAAAGTAACTGAAAATGCTCATTCTCAAGAAGACCAATAGAATATTCAGGATGATCACATTCTTAATTTTGTTCAAGAAATGGACCACAGCTGGCCACCTCCTACAATCCCAACAAAAACTTGGCTGGCTGAATCATGACTGTTGTGTTGTAAAAAAAAATCCTTTCCCTCTGCAAACCTTCAAAGAGGTCCATGACATGGTTCAGTGGGTAAAGGCACTTGTCGCCAAGCCTTTTCTTGAGTTCAATTTCTAAAACCTACACGGGGAAAGAAGAGAACTGCCTCCTGAAAGTTGCCCTCTGACCTTCACATGTTCACTCATACAGATACTGCCAAACAATCACACAGACATACACATAGATAAAAACAAGGCTTTAAAAAATAAGGGGCTAAGGGCTGGAGAGATGGCTCAGGGGTTAAGAGCACTGGCTCCTCTTCTAGAGGTCCTGAGTTCAATTCCCATCAATCACATGATGGTTCACAGCCACCTGTAATGGGATTCAATGCTTTCTTCTGGTGTGTCTAGACAGCTAAAAAAAAAAGGGGGGGGGCGGGACTGGAGAGATCACTCCCCAGTTAAGAGCACTGACTGCTTTCTCCCAGAAGACATAGGTTCAATTCCTTGTCCTACAGCAGGGCTCCCAATCATCTGTAACTACAGTCTCACAGGATCCAATGCCTTCTCGGGGCCTCTGTGAGCACCATGCATACATGTGGTACACAGACATATATGCAGGCAAAACAGCTAGTACATAAAATAATAAAATAAAAATTAACAATAACTTAAGTCACAAAAATATAAGCCATGGTATGGCCCCTGGTCTAAAACAAAACCTTCAAAGGTATCAAATAGTTAAAGGAGGTTGTTTTTTTTGTTTGTTTGTTTTGGTTTTTTTTGGGGGGGGGGTTCTGGGAAATAAGCTTAAAAGGCAGAAACAATGTCTTTTTGAGCTAGGGTCTCACTTTGAACTCAAGGTAATATAGGCACTGGCCACCATGCATAGCCAGATAAGCTAGTAGCTCAGTAATGTGTGAGGGTTTCACTGGGCCTGTTAACTTTTCTAGACAAGATGATACCGCAACAGTATCAGACCTCACTCATTTTTCCCAAGACTGCAACTTTTAGTTTGCCATTAAAACAAAGCAGCCAAACCAAGGAAAGCGTAGACCATGAAGCAAAGGAGGTTTCGGCACCACCTCCAGGTTAAACCTAATGAGTGAGATATCTTACAGCAAACCAAGGATTCCACTGCAAAGCTGCAAAAATGTTTTAATTTTTTTTTGAAATGCATCCAGTCTAATGGTCACAAACTACAACTGAAAATCATTCTTGTTTTGTTCTGAATTAAGTATATCCTCTGCTTCTATGATACATAATAGTTCAAAATGTTTCTCACAAGCTGGGTTCTCTCCTGTAGAGGACAGATAACTTTCCTGCATGTCTTTATTTTTACAGTTAACAATTAGTATGTGCCATGTACAATAAGGGTTTAAAAAGCATTTAAAACACTACAATTAACAAAAGGAGAGATCAAATAATAAAATTCAAATGCAAAACTAAATCCAAAAGTATATTCCAACATAAAAAAGTTTATTCTAGAGTCAACACACTTTCTCCTCAACCCTGCCAGTGCCCACTATGGACATGGAAAACCCAAGAAGTAGCCTGCTACCTGTAAAAGCCTTGGATGCGCTGAAACAGTATTCCAATTCTTGACAAAAAAACAAAACAAAAACAAAAACCTACAAAACAAAAACCCTGAGAAGATGAGGTTTAATTTTTAGTAAACGGTTACATACATGTTAAGAGTTATAAATTCAAACCAAGAATGAGAGTTGATAAATGTATAGAATTCACAATAATGTGTGAGTCTAGAATAACATGCACTGAAAGTGTATGATACCAAAAGGGAGTTTTCATTTTTATTAGACTAACAGGGCTTTCTTCTTATATAATTACTTACAGCAAAGACTTATAACAGTAAAAAGAATTTGCTACAGATTACTTAAATGTGCCATTACTATGGTCTATTCTAGGTCAAATTCTATCAACTGGAAAAAGTTACATGACCAAATCTGGCATAATACCTGCACAATGCTGAATGTGATACTAAAAAATAAAGCTATTTACAAAATTAACTTGACCATTAATCTTTAAAAGATTTCTATTTTTATGTATCTGAGGACTCTGTAGTTCATCTTCAGACTGTAGCTGTCTTCAGACACACCAGAAGAGGGCATCAGATCCCATTACAGATGGTTGTGAGCCACCATGTGGTTGCTGGGATTTGAACTCAGGACCTCTGGATGAGTAGTCAGTGCTCTTAACCGCTGAGCCATCTCTCCAGCCCCAAAAGATTTCTGACTAGCTTTAAAAGATTTTTGATTAGCTATTTTTAAAAGATCAACAATGTAAATATATTTATTGTTACTAAACTACACACTTCAAATAGCCAAGTGACACCATCCTAGCCATCACAAAACAAAGTCCAGAGTCAGTCTGAGCTATATAAGTGAGACCCTGTTTCAAAAGAACAAACAAAGTCAGAGATTAAAACAAAAAAGGCCTGGAGTGTAGCTCTGTAATAGAGTGTGGACATGGACAAAGGTATGCAAAATCCCAGGATGGATACTAACATAATAAAACAAAACAAAAGAACGGAGAAAAGAGAGGAGAAAGATGCTATGATAGAACAATTAGTTGTACGTTTTAGCACAAGCAGACTAGAAAAGAGGCAGGGCATGGTGGCAAAAATATGTAATTCTAGCATTTAACAGGCTGAGGCTGCAGGATCATAGTTCAGGGCCAACCTCAGTTATACAGGGAGTTCAAGGCTAGCCTAGGCTAAAAGGAGGTCCTGTTCCGGCCTTATTCCCAGCCCAAAAAGAAGAAAATAAATAAAAAATAAAAGCTGTAATCTCAGCATTCAAGAGTCAGGATGATAATAAGTACAAGATGAAGGCAAGTCAGGGGGGCTGGAGAGATGGCTCAGAGGTTAAGAGCACGGACTGCTCTTCCAGAGGTCCTGAGTTCAATTCCCAGCAATCACATGGTGGTTCACAGCCATCTGTAATGGGATCTGATGCCCTCTTCTGGTGTGCCTGAAGACAGCTACAGTGTACTCATATATAATAAATAAATAAATCTTAAAAAAAAAAAAAAAAGACGTCAGGTCTACACGTCGTTTGAGATCAGCAAGGGCTATGTTACAAGATCCTGTCTCAAAAAATATAGCAAAGCAAAATTAAACTTCAAATAACCTTGTTTGTTTATTTATTTATGTTTTCCCCACCCCCTCCCATCAGAGTTTGTATATATTTGGTTTCCTGAAACTAACTCTGTAGACCAGGCTGGCCTCAAACTCAGATCTGTCTGCTTCTGCCTAAGTGCTGGGAGTAAACACAAGCGCCAAAACTACCCCAGTTATCCCTTACATTTTTGAATAAACATATTTGAGTTATGGTGGGCTTGCAGTGTGCCTGTTACCATGGAGCTGGAGATAGAACCAATAAGCTTGATTCGTGTCTCTAAGAGCTCACTGGGTATGGTACTTCACACCTAGCTAGATTCCCAACACCTGGGAATCAGACCCAAGAGAAACATGGGGGCTTGAGGCTACCCTGAATCACACAGTAATATCTATCTCAGCAAAACATTCTTTTCAAAAAAGTAAAATGGTAAAGAGTATCAAAATTCAACAGTCTTTTTTAAAAACCTTAGATGGATGGGTGGTAGTAGATGTGATCCCAGCACTTAGTGAGTGCAGAGGCAGGCCTATTTCTGAGGCCACCCTGGTCTGTATAAGTATCCATTTACCTAGCCTTTCTGACACTGATGCACTGACGCATGCACGCACGCACGCGCGAGCACACACACACACATGCAGGCTGAAGGGTGCAGCTTAGTGACAGAAGATTTGCATACCATGCATGAAACAAGAGTTGATCCCTGATACCAGAAAAAGAAAAAAACCCACAAAAACACAAAGAGAAAAGAACATACTTCCCTTCCCATGCTCTAATTATAAAATTTCTGACACTCAACATGAATTACTTTTGGATTCAAATGTATCTGCTAACTTATTCAGGTATATAACCCTAACTGGCCTAAAACTTGCTATGTAGTTTAGGCTGGCTACAAACAGAAACTCAGAGATCCACCCACCTCTGCCTCCAGAGTGCTAGAATTAAAGGAATGCACCTAGCCTGTCTTTAATTTTGATTTTGGACTTTTACAAAACCTATGGTCTCTACCATACAAATTGCTCTAAGTAATACAACATTCTTGCATTTCTGCAGGACATTTGTATGCCACTTGAAAAGTAATTTTAACGGCAGTCAAATGTTTGTATTATCTCTACAAAGGAAAAGGTTAATATTCAAAAAAATTTTTAAAATATATTTACTGATTATCTCCTGTGTGCCATCCCTGAATACAATGTTTAAGTAAATTTTGAGTGTTACAGGATATTTGAACCTTTTTCTACTTAGTGTGTGCACTTAGCACACATCTTTAATCCCAAACAATGAAGGTAAAGTTAATTTGTAGAAGGAAGCACCCATTTGTTTGCAAGGGATATCTCAGTGAGTAGCAAAAAAAAAAAGGTGACAGATCAGAGAAAGATTTGACAGAGCAGGATATGCCCAACTCTTACCAGAAGAGAGAGGAAAAGGAAGCTACTTAAGGGGGAGACAGGAGGAAGAGAGTGCAATACAAGAATACAGTAGAGTTCATAGAGAGCAGGGCAGTAGGGTTGAGAAGGAGAGGAGGAAGCAGTTTTACAGGGAGAGATAGACTGAAGAGAACAAGCTAGACACAGATAAAGACAGAATGAGCAAGAGAATGAGAATGAGAAATGCCAGATTGAATAAATCAACTGGGAGAGGAGTTTGAGCCACAACAGCTGAGTTGAACCAGCCAGCTAGAGTTCAGAAGGAACTAGAAAGAGTGAGCTTATTCAGCAGCAATATCAGAGGCGAAAATATTCTAGGCCTAGATTATATTGTACAGAGGCTACAAACTTCTAGGACTAGAACTAGTCATAGGTTAGCAGAAGAGGCAGTACGCCTGCCAGACAACAATTGTAACAGGAGAAAGTTACTTTCACATTTGTTTTTTGGGGTTTTTTTTTTTGGTGGTTTTTTATTTTTATTTATTTATTTATTTATTTTATTTATTTATTTTTTTTGTAAGAACTTAAAAGCCAGGATGGTGGTGATTGCCTTCAATCCTAGCACTAGAGAGGCAGCGGCAGGGGATCTCCCAAGTTCAAGGCCAGCCTGGTCTACAGATTGCATTCCAGCACAGCCAGGGCTACGCTACACAAAGAAACCCTATCCCCCCCCCAAAAAAAACAAACCAAACCAAACCAAACCAAAAAAAAAAAACCCGAAACCCAAAACAAAAAGATGGAATAAAAACTTTAAAAAGGAGAATTTTAAAGGCAGGGATAGGGATGTAGCAGAATGTCTGCCCTATGCATTAGTAAAATACATACATGAAGCCTCCAGTTGAATCCATCTCACCAACAAGCCAAAAGCAGTTTGCTAGGGTTTTGGTTCAGTTTTTGTTGTTTTGGTTTTGTTTGTTTTTCAAGGCAGGGTTTCTCTGTAGAGCCCTGGTATCCTGGAACTGGCTCTGTAAACCAGGCTGGCTTCAAACTCAGATCTGCCCACCTCTGCTTCCCAAATGGTGGAATTAAAAGCATGGGCTGCCACCACCACTACCCAGCTTGGTTTAATTTTTTGAGACAGAGTCTCACCAGGTAGCCCAAGCTGAACTCAAAACTCCTGCCTCCACCTCCCAAATGTTGGAATTACTACCACGTCTACCTGGCAAAAGCAAGTTTTGCTAAGAGAACATAAAGAAAAGCTAACATAAGCTCCTTGTTGTTCACCATTGTCACCTCCATATGCAAAATTCAAACAGGTTGGGTTACCCTACTATGTATAGCCCTGTAAGTTTTAATGACACAGCAACTTATTCTCACCACTTACTGACGAACATGGAGGAAGGTTATACAATGACTTAAGGTTGAAGGAAAAACAGGCTATTCTAGCAGGGAAAAAATGGGAGAAAACCAATACTTGTTTAAAAAGACAACAAATACATCTGGAGACAAGATTTGCTTCATAAACATTTTCTCATTTTTTTTTATTATCATCGTTGTCGTCATCATTTTAGTAAATTTAAAAAACTTACCCTGAAGAGATTTTCCCAATCCCTGGCCCAGCTTCCACCCATGTTTCTGGAGTAAGCGGTGTCCAATATTATCCTGACAGACAGAACAGAGAGACAAACCAAAAATATTCCAATAATATATTCTTCCCTTCCTAGTGACGTTAAAATAGGTGATGAACAAGAGATAATCTACATATACGCATGCAAAAAAGGTGCTAATAAAAGGATAAATGTGCCCAGTAAAAGGGACATTAATGTAAAAAGAAATGCTGGCTAGTATTGTATATGGGAAGAACATATGGGGGAAGGGTTCTTTCTGATAGTGTGCTGGGCAACTTCTGTACAGAACACTTAAAGCAAGGGGGGAGGGGGAGAATCCACTTATAAAGTTTTAAAGCTAACCTTAAAAAGCATAAAAATCAAGGTATTTATACAATCATATCCACCACCTAGACAGCACCACTTTAAGATCTTTTTAAAAATTTTTTAAAGAAAAGAAAAGAAAATCTGCATTGTGCTTAGTTACTTTGTTGATGTTTCAGGCTTTCAGGACATAAAGTAAGCTGTAAGTGTAAGGCTACCCCAGCACGAGAAATGGAGACAACCACCAAATCCAGGCTAGGCTTGATTGGCTTATATATAACATATAAATATAACCAGCATGCAGCCAATATTAAACTGAAAACATTGAGGTTAGTAAAACAAGAAGTTAAATCGAGTAAACAAAAAATAAAATGAGCTCAAGCACAGACTGAGTGATGCATTTCAACGTGTAGTCTAACAAAAACGCTAAGATGTTAGAATGAAACAGGCCTAGCAATAAGTCAACAGTAAAGAACCATTAGTGCATGTGGGGTCAACATACATAATGTCTCATCTGGAACGGTATTTCAATGTAAATCGTATGAAAAGATACCAGAAACAACAATTAAATGTCAGCTACTGTATGAAGAGTCAAGAAATCAAAAACTTCCATAGCCCTCTGCTTACTTCTCTACATTTTTTTTTTCTTTCTTTCGGAGCTGGGGACCGAACCCAGGGCCTTGGGCTTGCTAGGCAAGCGCTCTACCACTAAGCTAAATCCCCAACCCCACTTCTCTACATTTTAAGACTACTGTGAAGTAACAAGTCCAAGCAAAAGAACTACTGAATACTGTGGAGGGTGGGGGTGGCGGTGGGGGATACTATCAATCTAGAAAAGACTGAAAAGCTGGGCTGCAACTCTGAGAAGAGCGGCTGCCTAGCACTCACTAGGCTGAGTCTAATCCCCAGCACCACATACATAATTAAAATAAACCAAAAAATCTTTACTATATAGTCTGTGTAATTTATAACACTAATCTGTCATTTTTGGAATTTTCTTATACCCAAAATAAATTAATAAAGTCTAGTAAACTATCTATCTGTTCTTTCTCTCTTTCATTCTTTCTTTTTTACCTTTTGCTTTCGTTTTTTTTTTTTTGGGGGGGGGGGGTTCTGTGTAGCCCTGGCTGTCCTGAAACTCACTCTATAGACCAGGCTGGTCTAGAGTACACAGAGATCCACCTGCCTCTGCCTCCTGAGTGTGCTGGGATTAAAGATTTGTGGGACCATTTCCAGCCTGTTTTCTTTAAAAAAAAAAAAAAATTCTTCCACAGGTTTAAAACAGCATGCAGCTGAGTGGCTGCGAGTTACTGCTGGAGAAATCATAGTATAATCTCTCAGGCAGGGTCTCATTAGCATTGGCTGGTCTTAAGACATGCTACAGACAGACCAAGGAGGACCTTAAACATTTCATTCTCCTGCCTCTACTTCCCTAGGGCTAAGATTACAGACGTGCATGCTTGTGCCTGGTTTACATAGTGCTGGAGACTGGACCTAAAGCTTCAGGCACGCTAGGCAAGCACTCTACTAACTAAATTGTATCCCTAGCTCCCAAGATACTCTCATGTTTTCCCCCGCCTTGGCCTTCTAATTAAGTAAAGCTTGGATTACATAATTGTACGGAGTTCCAAGGTGTTTTGAAAAAATGAAAGGTGAAGGCAAACAATAAAAGGCTATTTTTAAAACAAAAGGAACTACTGTGATATATGATAGACTCTCACACATACATGGTACAGTAAAAGGGCACTAGAAATTATTTTGCTAAAACTGGAGAGAACTAGAAAAGAAGGCTCTGTGCAACGCCCAGGGATGATGCTCACGTTATTAAACATCACGAAGACTTCACTGGACACTATTGCTGTTCCTTTTCTCTTCTACACTGCTAAGAAAAGCATCATCTCCCCCAATCCTGAGGATCTTACTCTAAAGAACTTCAGTATATATAAAAATTTTAAATTAAAAAACAACAGCAACAACAAAGTTACATGAAAGCAGCGTACAGCAAAATACTTTTATTGTCCTTACTATCAAACAAATTTAGCTACTTTAGTACCTTTGGAAATGACAAGGATAGCGAAATGACTCTTATTAGAGTGTATGCTTGAGCTTGATGTGGGGAACGTTCCTTATAATCCCAGCAGCAAGGAGGCTAAAGCAGGAGGCTCACCTAGGATTCGGTGACAGTCAGAATTAAGAAGTAAGATCTTATCTCAAAAAAATTAAATAACAATTGTAGTTCGTTATTGTTACTCTCTGGCTACACAAATGCTCTGTGTATGGCACAAAGATTTATGTATTAAGTAATGCTGACAAAAATTGTTGTTTCTCCCCCATTTTGTTATCATCTGTTTCTGTTTTGTTTTGTTTTTAAAGAAGTCAATCTTTGGCCACATGAGATGAGACATTATGCTTACTGTGTTATATTATGAATGCACTAAAATAAACAGACAGATGAAGCAGTATGCTATTTCCAAAAGCAGTGCAAGTGGAGTGAAAGCATTTCCATACGAACCTGGCTTTAAAAACTGGGCTGTCAAAAGAACAGTTAAATGTAACACAAAGTAAGAAACTGTCCGATCACTAATGGTCGCTTTATTTTTTTTTTTTGTCTTGTTTTCAATTCACTGCTTGCAAGTAATGTATTTATTAAAGAAGACTAAAGAAGACTGAAGCATAAGTAAAATCACGAGTCAAGAGCAGCTGAGAGATTCAGAGCAGCGTGTTGTGACTGACAACAGTGAAAGGGAGAGCAGATGTTAAAGGAGAACAAAGGAGAGTTTACACATTAGCAGCACTTTTACACCACCACTCAAGAGGCTGGCTGTCACCTTGGAGAAAGCCACTGATATGGAATAATAGTGGCATTGCTCTTCTAAAACCTAATATTAAACTGTTCTTTAACTAAATATACTTTGCTCAATTTCTCTAAGCAGGAGCAGAGAATGGAATGTTCCAGACTATAAACTATTGACCACGCTGCTGAGTCCTTCTGACTAAGACAAAACAGCACACGCATCTCCCCACCAGCCCCTCAAGTAAACGAATAACCGAAGACAACCTAAGCCTCTCCTATCATTTTAAACTATCTGCTTCTGACAGAAAAAGCTGCTGTGTGGCTTGTTACAAACTATTCATTATGATCTCCTACCAAAAAGGGAAAAAAAAAAAAAAAAAGGTGATGGTGGCTAAGATAAAAAAATATGGGGTTGGGGATTTAGCTCAGTGGTAGAGCGCTTGCCTAGCAAGCACAAGGCCCTGGGTTCGGTCCCCAGCTCCGAAAAAAAGAAAAGGAAAAAAAAAAAAAAAAAAAAGGAAAAAAAATTGTATACCTGTACAAATTGTAAAAAACCTGTAAAGTTCTTTTTAATTGGTGTGTGTGTGTGTGTGTGTGTGTGTGTGTGTGTGTGTGTGTGTGTGTCCGTCCCTGAAGAGGTCAGAAGTGTCGGATACCCTGAAGCTGCAGTTAACAGGCAGCTATGTGCTTCCCTGATGTGAGTGCTGAGAATCAATTGGGTCTTCTGTGAGAATAACACTCATTCTTAACCACTTGGTCATTTCTCCAGCCCACCGTATAAATTAAGAGAGAAGAAAAGAAAAGAAAACAAGAAAAGAGAAAGGAAGGAGGTGAGGCCAGGTGTGGTAGCACATACTTTGAATACAAGGAAAAAAACACTTTTACAATAAAATGACACTTGCCAATCTCTGAACTATAAAAATTTTCACCATCAATAAACAAGGGGCTTGCAGAAAACTAAATATTTTCTTTATTTAGGATTGTGATTTTGTGTTTTCCTATATTAGAGTCCCAAGACAATTTATAATGGTAGATTGATTAAAAACTTAAAGCTCCAACAGGTAATCATGACAAACACAGGAAATGAGCACTAAATAGAACTCTAAGATTGTTATCAATTGGAAAAAAAATCTTAGAAGACTTGGCAATTTTTTTTTACCATTTTTGTCACTGTAATAATTGCAAATTTTTATTTTTTTAAGGTAATAAAAATATAATATATAAGGCCAGGCCTTATAATGACACATGCCTACAATTCCAGCACTTGAGAAAGAAAATCCAACTTATTTACACAGTGAGTTCCAGGACCACAGAGTAAGAGAAAGCCAGGCATGATGGCTCACCCCTTTAATTCCAGCAGGTGGATCTCTGTGAGTTTGAGGTCAGCATAATGAGTTACAGGACACCCAGAGCAACATAATAGAGAGATCGTTCTCAGAGAGAGAGAGAGAGAGAGAGAGAGAGAGAGAGAGAGAATGAATGTCGTGTGCCTACAATCTCAGTGGTAAGAAGAGGAAGGAGGTTCAGAGCCCAGGATAATCTTCTGGGTCTGAAGCCAGTAATGACTGGAAGAAACTCTGTCTTGACAAACAACAAAACAGCCCGGTGTGGTGGTTCACACCTGAGATTCTAGCACTCGAGGGTTAAAGCAGGATTGTCATGTGTCCACAGCCATCTTAAGTTACATACTGGCGGGTTGGGGATTTAGCTCAGTGGTAGAGCGCTTGCCTAGGAAGCGCAAGGCCCTGGGTTCGGTCCCCAGCTCCGAAAAAAAGAACCAAAAAAAAAAAAAAAAAAAAAAGTTACATACTGGCATCGAAGCCAAACTGGGCAATAGGGAGACCCTATCTCCCCTTCCCAAAAAAAGTTAATATCTACTATCTACACATAGATGTAATTTGAGTTTCAAATATTTCATAGAAACAAAAATTAATCTTTTAGTCTTTTCAAACAATGTACAATAGATGAAGACTCGTGGTAGTAACAGGACAGATTATTTTCAATTTAAATGTACATGCAAGAATTACAAGGAGGGGGCTGGAAAGATGGCTTGGCAGTTAAGAGCAGTGGCTGCCTTCCAAAGGTCCCGAGTTCAATTCCCAGCAACCACGTGGTAGCTCACCACAATCTGCAATGGGATCCGATGCCCTCTTCTGGTGTCTGAAGACAGCTACAGAGTACTCCTCTACATAAAACAAGAATTACAAGACTATTTCTATTTTAAACTAAGAAATAAGGCAAATGAAATGTTCTTAAGGAGGATACAGAAAGACAATATTCTGTCTGACTCAGGGTTTCAGAGTTGTTCAAAATGGCAGCTTTATGATCTTCAGCTGAAAATGAAATCCTACTGCATTCAAATGAAGCTGAACTGAAAACTCTTTTGCGGGGAAGGAAGTATGATTACCCCAATTGACTTGTTCTGGCTTTCTATTTCTAAATTCAAAAGTAAATTAAAATTCTGAAGTACCGACATGTGTTCGTATCTATTATGTTAGAGTTTTTAAATGGGAGGATCTTCAAATGAAGAAGTGCTCTATAACCACCAATATGTTGAAAATGTAATACCAATGCTAGAAAAACGAACAAAATCTCAATAACTATTCTAGCTGGTCCCCAGCATTCTTATCTATCATTGAACTCGTATAAACCTCAGGAACTGCTCTCTGCTCCATGTAACTATACACCACTCCAGGAACTAGGATCATTGGGCAACAGCACCACAGCACATGCCAAAACACAGATAAAAATGTATTTTATTGCAAGGGCTGACTACAAGTTTTGATACTAGAAAACAGAACCTCTTTTCTCAAGAGAAAACCACTTCAGATACATCGGTGACTAGATGATTATCAATCCCACACTCAGTTTTCTTTTAGTTGACAACCGGATTTAATTTATATGATTTAGCCCATTCTCAGTAGGTCAAAAATGCTAAGTCTCTTGAGTGGGTTGTAAGCTTGCTGATTGTGTATTAGAGACTCTATAAGCAAGAACCAACGCTACCAGGTGAACCCATGCAAAGAACAAATCTGTAAAAATTCCCCAAACAAAAAAAATCTATAGCTCACTACAGATGACAATGAAGACTAGAGAGAAAAGCCATATAGTAATGCTACACCATTCAGCTCCAAGAAGCAGACTGTTTGTTGTGCAGTCCACAGAAGGTCACTGCTAAGAGTCAGATCAGCAGGCTCACAGAGTTACATTTTGGAACTAGTGGAGTCCACAGATCTACACAGATATGCAACATAACAATACTCCAGGTATACATGTACTAATAAATCCCTACATGAGGTAGACTAAACACTAGCAACTAGATATTTGGAAAACTCAGCACTAACTTTTAAAACCCACTCAACCTGACAACTCCTAAAGTCAGGATTCTATCAGTCAGTTAGAATTAAAAAGCAACTAATCTGGTGGAAAGCTGTGCTTCCAACTGTACCAATAACAGCATTTTTTCCAAGTCTATGATGCAGGCATTTTTTTCTTTTGTTCAACTTCATTATCCCATCTGATTTATCAGCTTCAAACTAAAATAAAGTTCATAAAAAATCCTATGTCCTAAATTGTACTAACTGATTCTTGTAATTACAACAGAATCTAAGACTGGGCTATAGCTTTGATTACATTTAGTTTTCCCAATATTTTAAATGTATAGAGGTCATAACTGTGCTTTGAATGTTAAAATCTCATAACTAACAACTTTTAAAGTTGAAACTAAAAAAGTTGTTTGCAGTAAGGAAAAACTGTTTTGTTCTTTTACTATAATTCAGATAATCAATTTTAACTGCCAATTCTAATTCAATTTCCTTAGAAAATATTTTACTCTTGACCAAAAGGATACTTTGGTAGTTGAAATAAAAGAAAACAAAACTTTACAGCAAATATTAGAGTACTTTTTCAATCTTGTTTTTTTTATGAATTTTGTACTTTATAAATTTTGTTTTTAACATTTGCCTACTAAAATTGAATAACTGTACATCTCACTAACAAATCCAGACTTCAGAAGTTTGGTTAATGAATAATTCGTTACTATCTTTTTTATATCTCATTTTATATTTTGCTGATTTGTATCAAATATGCTCAATTATGAATCAAATAGCCTTAATTCCATACTCATAATAGCCCTTCATATAGGCATATTCTTGACACAAACCTGTACAGACCTCCACAGTCCCAGTTGCTGCAGATCGCCTTGCTCATGTATTTAAATGACTACATTTTAGCTCCTGCAATGATCTGTAGACTCCCAAAGCTGTGTACTCCCAGCCACTTTTGAGTTGCATGCTGTAGCAAAACAGTCAGCACCTCTCAAGATATTGCTGCAGAGAAAGATCTAATTCAGCAGAGGCTCTTTTGTGTTAAAAGCAACATTCCCGCTTCGAACAAAGCAGCTCGAGATAGCCAGCCAGCCCCCAACTAAGCACCTACTATCTGCTGGGTGCTCTCACCACCTACCTATTGTGATGTCAATCATATAGGTGTTCTTTTAAAACTTCAAAGTTTATTTCCAAATGACTAGGTAGCAGAAATAAAGCTCTGTGTTTTCTGGGTCCCATTTTTCTTTTCTTTTTGAGTCCTACTTCTATTTAACATAGTGCATCCTACGAAAATCTTCCTACTATTATCTAAACTATCAATTTACAATTGATTGTGTATGCTTACAGACTCCAGAAATAATTTTTCACCAGAAGTATAGCTTAATATAACATATACATCTCTGACCACACATTTGTTTTAAAAAGTAAAGATCTGGTCTGAGCACAGCACCACGTGTTATTTTAGAGGGAGAGATTAACATTCTCTAATAAGCAAGACTTAAGCCGACTCTACTCTTACTCACTGAGATTACTCGGCAATGATTACACAAGCAAACTGTCTTGTCACAGTGCTTTGCTTACGAATACGACATGTCCAAGAAAAAAAATCCTGGGCACTGTGAGGAAATAGTATCATTAGTCTCATGTCATAAGAATGGCTTAAAAAATTATAATATGGACCTACACAGAATTTAAAAGGGCTAAATGTCAATGCTTTAAAAGAAATACTCATTAAGTACATTAGGAATGAAGCAGGCTACAGTTTCAGGCTAATGAAACTTCTTGATATTGACAAGTCAAGTGCTCAGCAGAAACAACACATCTGTGAGCCTCACACAATGATACTGGGAAGCTTTAACAACTAGGGATTTTGCTCTTAAAACTGATGCAAAGAAATATTTTTAAATTAAAATGGAAAACTAAATTATTTAAGTACAAATCATGTATCTTGCCTACGGATTTCATTATAAAATTCTGCCTAATGATAATCTCTGATACAGAACAAGGCACAAGCCTTGGTGGGCTTTAACCTAGCAGAGTGGGCTTGGCATTTTAATCTTACGTTCAAATGTAAGACTGGACTTTCAGCACATTATCAGATGTGAACTCTCCCTCTGCAGCATTATCGCATGCGTCATCGATTACCGCCATGCCTAGTCTAGCATCATGCCAGCACATTAAGACAGAAAGTACTATATGCAGTGTTCACTGGACCAGAAAGACAGAAATAAGAAGGGGAGGTAGGGAGAAAGAAACCCTAGAGAAGAAATTAAAAAAAGGCAGACCGTGCAATACAAACCAGATCATGGCTGCTTAGCTAATATGGGCCAACTGCTGTGGAAGAAAAATGTCGAACACCCCAAGTTGTGTAAATTTCTGTAAACATCTAAACACACACACAAACACACACGACACCAACCTAATTAGGAACATAAATATATGTTGATCCTTTACTATGTCACAGCTTTGACAGCAAAAGCTAAATTATCGATACTTTCTCAACTGCTTTATTATTTCACAAAAGAAAAAGCTAGTGTTTCTTACAGGGAGAGGGGGTCTATCTTGACTGATATAAAACTTAGGATTTCTGTCTGACTTTTTGTCTACTCAAGTTTTTCCAATGCCTCATGAAATCTTTTTAAGTATATACACGTAAGAACAGATTTTAACTACTGACAATAACAAGCTCAGACAATTTAACAATGGACAGTTGTTTTAAATAACATGTTTTACGTCCAAAACTTAAGACTGTTTCCCCCCCCCCTCCCAGAAACAGGGTTTTTTCTGTGTATCCCTGGCTGTCCTGAAACTCACTGTGTAGACCAGGCTGGCCTCATACTCATAGAGGTTCACCTGCCTCTGCCTCCCCAGGTGCTAGGATTAAAGGCCTGTGCCATCATCACTCGTTTTAAATTAAGAGGCAGAGAAAAATCTCCTGTTCTATGGCTTGGTATCATTACTGTCATAGACTAAGAGTGTGAAAAGACAAAAGCAACTAACTTTTGACCTGGAAACCAAAACCCAAAACCCAGCAGACATTTCTTAAGCGGAAGAGACCAAGCTGACCATGTCTCACAAGGGTCTAATGTTTGCTACTTCATAACTGTTTCTACTACAACATTTCACACGTGACTATGGTGCCCAAAAATGGTATTAAAGGATCAAAATACATTTTACTCCTTTATTCGATTTTAAAAAACATTACACCCAACTTTCTATCTTTTATCAAAGTTTAATATGGGCCAAAAATGACATTTTTTTCCTTTAAATCCTAACCTTTTCTCTGGTTTACACTGATTTTCTAACATTATTAAATCATACCCAAAGTCCACCTGATTGCTCTAGGGCATGCAAGAGAACGGCTCTGAACTGTGCTGTCAGTTGTACATAGTTTAACCTCATTCACATCAAGTGTCACACGAGCTCTACCTAACTAACTGGCTAAGACCCAAAATAAGCAGGGGTCATCTTACCGATTCTATAGGCTTGTCAAGGGACGCCTGCTCAATCTCCAAGTGCCCTTCTTCGTACTGATCAAAGTGATTACCCTGGAAAAACAAACAAACTGCAGTTAGTTTTCAAAAGTAATTATTATCAAAGTAACTGATAATCTAGTCAATTACAAGTTACTTTATCTTTTTTATTTTTGGTATAAAAACAAAATTGACCTACAAATTGAGAATCTTAAAAAAAAATCTACAAGGCCCAGTGAAATGGCTCAACACTGTAAAGGCATGTGTCACCATGCCTGACCACTTGAGTTTGATTGCTAGCACTCATGGTGGAAAAAAAAGAGAACCTACTTCAGCCAAGCTGTCCTCTGACAGACACATGTGTGCCATGGAACACACATACCCCACATACTGCCAAATAAATAAAGTTATTTTCTTTAAAAACTGCCACCAGAGGATGTAGTTCAGTGGTAGAGCTCCTAATCAGCACACAAAGGTCCTTGATCAATCATGGGGGATGGAAAGTATAAACTCACCCATAAAAAGCAGCTCAGGAGAGGAAGGATGGCTCTGAAGGTAAGTAAGTCTTGCTGCCCAAAGATGCAAGCCTGATGACCTGAGGTTGACCCCCAGAACCCATCCATGTAGGGGTAGAAAGAGAAAATGACTCCATAAAGTCACCATCGGACTTCCACATACAAGCTATGTCATGTGAGTCTACACATGCAAACACAGAATCTTTACTACAAGGTAAGGGATAGAGTTCACTGATAAGGGCCTAGTAAGACAGGCACACACCTTCAATCCCAGTACTTGGGAGGCAAAGGAAGACAGGTTTCTTGGGTTCAAAGTCAGAGTGCGTTCCAGGATAACCAGAGCTACCTGTCTTGTGGGGTGGGGTTTGCCTAATATGCACAAGATTCTAAGAACTAAGAAATTCAACCACTAGCACAGACAGGAAAATAACAAAATGAAAGGAAGAAACTGTTAAAGGCAGGCAGGCAAAGCAACACAAAACAAAAAGCTTCAGCGTCTGCCTTGGGCTGGAGACATAGATGGTTCAGTGGTTAAGAGCACTGGCTGTCTTAGAGGGGTTCAGTTCCCAGCACTCACATAGCAAGTTACAACCATTTGTAACTCCAGTTCCAGGGATCCAGCGTCCTCTTCTGGCCTCCCTAAGCACTAGACATGCACGCAGTACATATACAGACAGACAGACAAAACATTCAAACAAATTTAATAAATATAATAAGAATTTAAAAGAGTCTGTATCTGGGGGCTGGAGATACTCCTCAGAGATTAAGTATATGCCTTGAATGCAAGAAGTGCTACACTCAATCACAAGACCTGGAAATTAAAAAAGGAAAAAAAAAAAGGACTAAATCTAGAATTCTGAACCTCTTTTCCCCTAACAACTGTCTAATCGTTAACAAAAAACATTATCAAGCACTGTGACACCTATCTTAAACTGGCTGCACGGTGTCCTTTTACTTTCTTCTTCTCTTTCTCTTTCATTGTGTGTGCACTGGTGTTTTGTCTGCAGGTACTGAGGGTGTCAGTTCCTGGAGTTACAGATAGTTATAGCCAGCTGTCATGTAGATGCTGGGAACTGCACCGGGGTCCTCTGGAAGAACAGTCAGTGCATTTAACCTCTGAGCCATCTCTTTTACTTTAATAGACAGTATTTCTTTTTAAAAAATTTTTATGTTTACTTATTATATGTGTGTGCCTGCACATTCATGAATGTGCTATGCAATATATGTGGAGGTCGGAGGCCAATTTCCAGGGGTTGGTTCTTTATTTCACTAGGGTTCTAGGGATCAAACTCAGACGATCAGGCTTGTCTGCAAAAGTCACTGTGTTGGCTTTGTTTTTCTTTGTTGTTTTCAATATTTATTATAGTTGGCAGGGGGGACCCTCTAATCACAACACTTCAGGGGCAGAAGCAGGCTGATCTCTAGGTTCAAGGCCAGTCTGGATTACAGTGAGTTCCAGGACAGCCAAGGTACACAGTAATACAAGGGGGTGGGGTGGGGGGTGGGGAGTGGTGGTTAGGGGTGTATTATTACTTTTAATGGTGTGTGTGTGTGTGTGTGTGTGTGTGTAAGAGAGTACAGTTGTCAACGAGGCCAGAGGTGCTTGATACTGGAGTTGTGAGCTGCCTGATGTGGTTGGGAACTGGACTCCATCAAGTGCTCTGCAAGAGCAGAGCACACTCTTAACCATGGAGCCATCTCTCTTTCTCTAGCCCTATTTCATTTTTCTTTATCTTGTAGGTTTGGTGGAGTACACCTGTAATTCTAGGAGGCAGAGAGAGAGGCAGAAGGATTGATAATTCCACCCCATCATCCTTTACTGGGCTACACAGCAAAACCTTTTTCAAAATATAAGACAAAACAAAACAAAATGTCCTATTAGAGGAAGGTACATAAAAGTTGGATCCCACTGTTTGATTTGCCAGCATTGTTCTTTGCAGAAGATCTGCTGAGAGATAAATGTGCCTTTACAATGTAATACGCAGCCATAATCAAGCTAATTGTCACTGCAATAAGACAGCGCACTTCAGATTTCTTAGCAGGCACCCTACCTCCAGCTCCGCCCCTAAAGCACTGATGAGGGCTGTCCTGATGGCTTAGAACAGTATTCTCAACACGTGGGTTGAAACTCTTTTTTTGGGTAGGAGGGGGTCAAATGACCTTTTCACAGGGGTCACCTAAGACCTTTCGAAAACATTTACTTTAAAACTCATAACAGCAAAATTATAGTTATGAAGTAACAACAAAAATAATCCTATGGTTGGGGTCACCACAACATGAGGGACTGCATTAAAGGGTTGCGGCATTAGGAAGGTTGAGAACTGATGGCTGAGAAGGCAAAAGCACTTAGTGCACAACACTGATATCCTGACTTCATTTCCAGGAACATACAGTGAAAAGAGAACCACTTGCCAAAAACATCACCCTAACTTCCACAAACCCACTGGGGCACATGTACCTTCACATATAAACACATAAATAAAATAAAAATAAAAAACAGTAACGAAAATGTTGCTTATAACCAAAGTCAGGGGATTCAAAGTGGATTTGTTTTTTGTTTTTTGAGACAGAGTTCTCTCTATTTAGTCTACTGAGCAAACCAGTTCCAGCTCAGTAGACCAGGCTGGCCTCTAAATCAGAGATCCTCCTGCCTCTGCCTTCTGAGTGGTTAAAGGCTTGAGGCACCATACCTGACCCCCCTCAACATGGTTTTATTACTAAATTAAAGCTTTTAGTAATTTATTTTTAGTTCATTTTATTTGTGTGTGTGTGTGTGTGTGTGTGTGTGTGTGTGCGCGCACTCACTCGAAGGTGTAACAGAGAGCAAATAAATACCCATGATCCTCATGTGGACAGCAGAGGGTCACTGTGAAGCTGACTCTTTCTTCCCACTTTATTGTAGGTTCTGGCAATCAAACCCAGGTCATTAGGCTTCCCAGCAAGCGCACTGGTTAAACCATTTCGCTGGCCCAGATTCTAAGTTTCTGATGAATGATCATATCAATTATTAACAAAGCTGTAAACATCTGACTTTCTCCATCTAGATGAGGTCCATGCCAAGTTTAAAGTGATTTTTATCTTTGGCACACCCCTTAGTCTACCTTTGACAAGACTCTGGCTTAAGTATATTACACAGATGTCCCTGTCTTTCTCTGTTCTCACCAACTAAAATTTCTTTTTTGTTTGTTTGCTTCTTGAGACAGTCTCCTGTGGCCCCACACTGTCCTTGGACTCACTCTAAGGACCTGAGGGTGACATTGAACTTCTGATCTTCTTGTACTGTTTCAAGAGCTGGGGCCACTGGCAAAAACTGCCACACCCGGCTTTACCTTTTCTACCTCATTTATCAACATTGCTTAGAGATTACCTAATACCTAACATGTAACTGTTGCCCTACCTCACAATTCAAATATAATGATCTATATTTTCCACTTTTAAAATTACTAATGCATTTATTGGTATGTGTACCTGTGTGAAAGTGTGCACATTTGTGTCGCAGCACACATATGGGGGTCAGAGGACAAATGGATGAGTCAGTTTTCTCGGGTTGTAAGGCTGGTGGCAAACATCTCTACCCACTGAGTTATTTGCTGACCTTAATTGGGACTTCCTAAATCCAAACCATATAATGATGGGGGCAGAGGAGCAGAGAAACAGCTCAGTTGAAAATAATGTTTGCCGGGGTTGGGGATTTGGCTCAGTGGTAGAGTGCTTGCCTAGCAAGCGCAAGGCCCTGGGTTCGGTCCCCAGTTCCGGGAAAAAAAAAAAAAGAAAATAATGTTTGCCAAACATGCATAAAGCTCTGGGTTCAAGCTCCAACACCACACAGAATGAGTGTGGTGGCATACACCTGTAATCCTAGATCTCAGTACTTGGGAGGCAGAGGTAGGAGGATGAGAAATTCAGTCATCCTTTGTTATATAGAAAGTCCAAGGCCAGGCAGGGTTATGAGACTGTTTCAAGAAGAAAAAAAATTATAACAATGATTTTGATTTCACCTTCCACAGATGAAAAAAGGAAGGAAGATGAAAAAACAGGAGAAAGAAAGTTTGATTTCCATAACCCATGAGCTAGCTAGACTACCATAGTTGTGCTCTGACCTCCACAAGCATACTGTGGTACTCACAGCCTGCACTCATCCAAATACAACTTAAAAAAATAAATAAATAAAAGGTCTTCTTCAAAAAAAAGATTTATTTATTTTATTTATATCAGTATATTACACCTGTCTTCAGACACACCAGAAGAGGGCATCAGATCTCATTACAGATGGTTGTGAGCCACCATATGGTTGCTGGGATTTGAACTCAGGACCTCTGAAAGAGCAGTCAGTGCTCTTAACCTCTGAGCCATCTCTCCAGCACTAAAAAAAAGTCTTTTTTTAAAAGCCAGTCTCATTATGTAGACCAGGCTAGCCTTGAACCTCAAAAGATCCACCTGCCTCTGTTTCCTGAGTGTTAGGATTAAATGTATGTGCCATCACACCTGGATTAAACTTCAAATTTTGAAACACGAAACAGACCCATACAAGACAGCTTCATATTTAAACTATGAACAAACCAATCCCCCTCTCTTTTGTCACCAAATAAATAAAACTTTATTGCTTGCAGCTTCTTTACACATTCCTAAGAAGTAAATTTTACTATGGAGACAATGGAATTGAAAAGGAATGTCTCAAGAAGAAAACATAAAACCAGTCTTTGAAAAAGAACATGGGGGGGGGGGGTTTGCTGGAGAGATGGCTCAGTGGTTAAGACGACTGCTCTCCCAGAGGTCCTGAGTTTAATTCCCAGCAACCACATGGTGGCTCACAATCATCTGTAATGAGATCCGATGCCCTCCTCTGGTGTGTCTGAAGACAGCTCCAGTGTACTCATATACATAAAATAAATTAATAAATCTTTTTTAAAAAAAGAAAAGAAAAAGAAAACTAGGCCAAATGATGGTGGACTACACAAACCCTGTTTTGAAAAAAAAATTACATTCTGGACATTAATGGCATTGTAGTATCAGTATAAAGTTTACTGCAATTTAAAGTGAACAGAGGTGGTACATGCCTTTAATTCTAGCACCCAGAGTCAGAAAGGCCATGTCCCAGAAAACCAAAATAAACAAACAGCATAATAATGAATCTTAAAGGGGGTGGGGGCAGGTGTGTTGATGCATGCTTTTAATCCCAGCACCTGGAAAGTAACCCCAGACAGGATCTCTGGAAGCTGAAGGTCAGCCTGGTCTACAAACAAGTTCCAGGGCAATTGGGGCTATACAGTGAGATCCTGTCTCCAAACAAACAAAACTAGTGTAATACATTACACTACCCTTTTTTGGGGGGAAGAGGTGGGGAAGGGGTACTGAAGACAGTGTTTCTCTGTATAGCCCTGGCTTTCCTGGCCTCAAACTCAAAGATCCACCTGCCTCTGCCTACCGAATGCTAGGACTATAAAGGCATGCGCCACTGTTTTTTATCATGAGCACATGGAACTTTCTACTGTGACTAATACAATATACAATAAGCATATCTGGTTACAGTTCCACAGTCAAATGGTCAATCAGAGGTAAATCAACACCACACCTTCTGGTATCTGCTGTAATAGCAATGACTTGTTTTAGTATCTGTGTAGTCATTTTTAATTCCTTTGGTGATCCCCGTAAGTCTTTCTCACTTAAGTCTAAATGGCAAGGCTAACATGGCAAGGGAAGTAAGGGCAGACACACAAGCAAGTGTTTCAAGGGAGAAACCATAGCAGAATTCAAGAAATAGACATAGACCTCAAGCTAGAATACATTTTTTTTTCTTTTTTTTTTTTTTTTTTGGAGCTGGGGACCGAACCCAGGGCCTTGCGCTTGCTAGGCAAGCACTCTACCACTGAGCTAAATCCCCAACCCCTTAGAATACATTTTTATTAATAATATTAGAATTGATCAAATCACAAGAAAAAGACAAAAACCTCTATATACACCAGATTCACAACTCAAGACACTACAAATCTAGTGTGACATATGCCTGTAATCCTACATTCCTAAAGCAGCAGGGAACAGCCTCAAGTTCAAGGTCAGTCAGGGCTACAAGTCCTTACTTGTCTCAAAACAAAACAAAAACAAAAAACAAGGAAATCAAAATAAGACTTCATTAATTACCATGCTCAGAGAACAGGTCTGACTCCTAGCACTTGGGAGTTAAAGGTAGAAATATTCAGAACTGGGGGTTCTAGTCCAGCCTGAGCTACATAAAACTACCTTTAAAAAAAAAAACCAAACCAGGGGTTGGGAATTTAGCTCAGTGGTTTTGGTCCCCAGCTCCGAAAAAAAGAAAAAAGAAAAAAGAAAAAAAAAAAAAAAAAAAAAAAAAAACCAAACACAAACTTCACCACTCTCTTTCAGAAAATAAGTATTTTGCCCCCCAGTACTAGGGACTGAACCTAGAAACTTAAGAATGGTAAGCAAGCATTCCATTGCTGAACTCTATCTCCAAACCAAAATAAAAATCTTTTGTGACTATTTTTGTTTAGAGATAAATTCTCTAGTAGCCCAGGCTGGCCTTGAATTCCTAATCTTCCTGATTCCACCTCCCAAGCCTAGTGAAATTAGAGTGTATCCAGGTAAAAATGGTAATCTTTTTTTTTTTTTTTTTTGGTTCTTTTTTTCGGAGCTGGGGACCGAACCCAGGGCCTTGCGCTTCCTAGGCAAGCGCTCTACCACTGAGCTAAATCCCCAACCCCAAAAATGGTAATCTTAAATATGTCAAGAAAATAAGATGTTCTTTCAGCTTTTTTCTCCTTCTCCCCATCCACTTTGGATCATATTTTTGACATGACAAAACCAGCATTGTACCACTGAACTCTCTTTCCCTTCAAGACAGAGTTTCTCTATGTAACAGTCCTAGTTGTCCTGAAACTCACTTTGTAGACCAGGCTGGCCTCGGACTTCAGAGTGCTAGGATCAAAGGCAAATGCCACCACAACTGGCTTCCACTCCTTAGCCCCTAAAAGGTTTTAAGGAATCTAAGACTCTAACTCAGTCATGGAGCATGTGTTCAACACGTACGACACCCTGTGTTTAACCCCCAGAACAAGGAAACTTTAGAACACATGACCCAAATAGAAAGTGTATAAAGGGCTGGAGAGATGGCTCAGCGGTTAAGAGCACTGACTGCTCCTCCAGAGGTCCTGAGTTCAATTCCCAACAACCACATGGTGGCTCACAATCACCTGTAATAAGATCTGATACCCTCTTTAATAAATAAATAATTCTTAGAAGAGAGAGAGAGAGAGAGAGAGAGAGAAGAGAGAGAAAGTGCATAAAATGTAAGTATCCCAGGTGTAAAGGAGCAAATCAGGATAGTTAACTGTTTTAAAAAACATTTTTAAGGGGCTGGAGAGATGGCTCAGTGGTTAAGAGCACCCGACTCCTCTTCCAGAGGTGCTGAGTTCAATTCCCAGCAACCACATGGTGGCTCACAACCATCTGTAAAGAGATCCAATGCCCTCTTCTGGTGTATCTGAAGACAGCTACAGTGTACTTATATATAATAAATGAATAAATCTTTAAAAAAACAAAACAAAACATTTTTAAGTCATTGGGCTAGAAAAATGGGTAAAGGCACTTATTACCAAGTCCAAGAAGAGATCCATTCCAGGAATCTGCTTGGCAAAAGAACTGTCTTCTGATCTCCACACATAGATGTGATATGTATGTGCCCACAAGCACATACCACACTAACAATTAATACATAATTAAGTCAAAACTTTTACCTTGAAGGACTAATCAGTTGGTAGTGTGCTTGCCTAGTATGTATAAAGCCCTGGATGCAATTTGCAGCACCACATAAAGTGGATATGGTGGTACACAGTGGTAATCCTGGCAACCAAGAGGTGGAGACAGAAGATTCAAGGTTACTGTGACAAACAGTCCCAGGCTATGTGAGACCCAGTATCAAAAGAATATTTTTCTTTTGAGTCAGGCTCATAATTATAATACCAGACTGAAGTACGTTGACAAAGAGACTGCCAAGAGGTCAAAGCCAATCTGGGATACACAGTAAATTTTAGGAGAACATGAGTTAGTGTTGAGATACTCGCTCAAGAAGAAAGTAAAACAAGGGCCAGGCTTTAATCCCAGAGAGAGAAATGTGGATTTCTATGAGTTGGAAGCCAGCCTCATTTACACAGAGTTCTGGGTCAGCCAAGAACCATAGAGACCCTGTCTCAAACCAAAATTGTATTTTGGTTATACAATATAATTAAGACCTAAGAAGCTAGGTGTGGGGGCATGTATCTAATCCTAGCACCCAAATCAAGTAGCAAGGGAAGGGGGATTTTGAGTTTAGGACCAGGTTGGGCTACATAAGAAGTCCCTATCTCAAGAAGGACAGAAAAACAGAAAAGAGAAGGGAGAAGAGGAAGGGAAGGGACCAGAGCTGAGAATATAGTCAAAGAATCCCTCTACAGTACTCTAATTAGAATTTTATAACAAAACAACAAAAGTACTAGATAATATAAGGCCTTGTCTTTTTTTTTTTCCCTTTTCTTTTTTCTTTTTTTTTGGAGCTGGGGACCGAACCCAGGGTAAAGCCTTGTTTTAACAACAACAACCTCTCTCTCTCTCTCTCTCTCTCTCTCTCTCTCTCTCTCTCTCTCTCTCACACACACACACACACACACACACACACACACACACACACACACACACACAAAATCAAGGGAAAAAAAGAAAAGTACAAGAACATCTATTTTTTCTCTGATCTTTATCATACAAGAACAGCCTTAAATAAGGATCAGACTAATAGTACAGTTGCCCCAGTCTACTCTGAGACTCCTACGCCAGGGTGAGACAAAGTAAACACCACCACAACAGCATTGTAGCCATAGTTCTTTCTAAACCCATTCTCCCATCAAAAGACCTCTTTTAAAAATAAGTATCTTGGGGTTGGGGATTTAGCTCAGTGGTAGAGCGCTTGCCTAGCAAACGCAAGGCCCTGGGTTCGGTCCCCAGCTCCGAAAAAAAGAAAAAGAAAAAAAAATAAGTATCTTTCTCTTTACTACTCATATAGAATTAGAAATGTGGCCTTTGGGGCTGGGAAGATGGCTCAGTGGTTAAGAGCACTAACTGCTCTTCCAGAGGTCCTGAGTTCAAATCCCAGCAACCACATGGTGGCTCACAACCATCTGTAATGGGATCTGATGCCTTCTTCTGGTGTGTCTGAAGACAGCTACAGTGTACTTATACATAATAAATAAATAAATCTTTCTTTTAAAAAAGTGGCCTTTGTATATAAATCCTTATTTGTTTTGTTTGTTTTGCCTCAATTATATACTCTATGTTCTTTGTGAGTTTTTGGTTTGTTTTGATCTTTAAAAAAAAAATTGTCAGGCAATGATAGCATATACCTTTGATCCCAGCACTGGGAAGAAAGAAGCAGGTGGATCTGAGTTCAAGGCCTGTCTGGTTTACAGAGTAAGTTCCAGGACAGCCAGGGCTACACAGAGAAACACTGTCTTAAAAATTAAAACAAACAAACAAAAAAAATCTCACTATGTAGTCCAGACTTGCCTTGAACACTTAACAGTCCTGCCTCAAAATCTTAAATCCTGAGATTATAAGGTGCAACAGGGACACACACCAGCATGCCTGACATGCCTTTATTTTCTGAATCACTTCTAGGGAACCTTCAGGTGACCTTCCCTTTGTCACTCTTAACATTCTTCATTTGTTAAGAATCATATCAATTCATTATCACTATTTTGAAATTGGTTTCATCCCTGAATCAAATTTTCCCTCTTTAATACTTTGGGAATGTGAACAGCAGTGATTAGTGTCCCAAGCATACCTGAAGTCCATTTAGTGCTAAGGCATTTCTCCCAATTGAAGGGGGGGGGGGGGGCTGTTGAGGTTTGGTTCTCCCAAAATCACACAGGAATCTGCATATCCAAATGCTAAGGGTCCCTGTCCCCAATAGATTTTTTTTTTTTTTGGTTCTTTTTTTCGGAGCTGGGGACCGAACCCAGGGCCTTGCGCTTCCTAGGTAAGCGCTCTACCACTGAGCTAAATCCCCAGCCCCCCCAATAGATTTTTGATTGATCAATAAGGAGCCAGTGACCAACGGCTGGGCAGGGTGAAAGAGGCAGGATTTTTAGGATTCCTGAGCAAGAAAAAAGGGGATTCCACAGAGAAAGGCATAGGAAGGACCACACCAAGATGGGGGAAGCAGAGACCAGAAACAAGGGCCTGCCAACTCTTAAGTCAGGGAAGCAGCCCCAGGGCCACTCCCCTGCTTGGGTTAGGCAGCAAAGATAAAATATAGATTTAAAAAGTGTTAACTAAAGAATACTGGAGGGAAGTGTGTGCTAGCTTTGGGGAGGTTTGGAAGTGCCCAGCCATTGAGCTAGTCAAGGCATATCAAAATTAAGCTGGTGTAGAGAACTCTGGTGTGTGGCTACAAACATGATCACCCACTGGGAGCTCAAGTGCTGATTAACAGTCATTCACCACTATAGAAAACAGTAATGAAAACCTGTCCATTTGTTATCCTTTGCACACTTGCATTGGAATAGCAACTCTAGTCCACAGTAGTAGACACAGGTACACACATACATACACACAAAACCTGTTTCTGTGACCTAAATAGATAACCTCTTTTCAAGTAAATGTCTTCTCAGAGTCCTATTCTATTATCACAAATGGCTCACAAAAGATGCTAGGCTCACAACTCAATGGTAAAAGGCTTTTATGGCATGATTGATCCCTAATTTTTGATACCCAGTCTAAGGGGAGGGAAGGGAAGAGGGCCCCCAAAAGGAATCCTATAAACATACTACATAAGTAACAGATGGCTTTCTTACTGCTATTTAACATTGTGATCACTTAAGCAGATTCTAGAAAGTTTCTTGAGCAAATGTTACTTTTATTATGATCATTATTTTATTTCCCCATGCTAATAGGTGAGAAGGGCACTCGGTCTGGATCTGCTTAGTAAACACCAGGCTCCCAAATCCCTCTCCCATCTCCAAGCCAGCACTCTGAGGATAAAAAGGTGGGCCCTGCTCCTTCAGTCCATCTGGGTAGGCCTACTCCTATCCCCTGGTACTGGACCAGTCCAGGGCTGTTGACAACAGGATATCCACACTGGGCTCACTTCCTGGTCTCCGCAGTCTTAGTTCAACTGGCTACAGAATGAGAGGTGCATACATAGTGGACAAACTGAAATACAGACTACAGTGCCAGATTATTTTCTGTTCAGTCAAAAATCAAGGGAGGGCTAGCAAGATGGCTCAACAAGTAAAAGCCCTTGTGTTAACAAAGCTGTTGAAATGGGTTCGATCTCTGAGATCAGCATGGTGGAGAGAACTAACTCTAACAAATTGACTTTGCATGCATGCATGCATGCATGCACGCGCACACACACACGCCCCAAACACATGCACTTGTATGATCAGTTTGGCCAAAGTAGAAAAACCAGGATCTATTTGGATTTCCAAAAAAACACCAGGATATTTGTGAGCAGTCAGTAATAATCTCTTAAACAATTTTTTTAAATAAGTATTCTTCTGAAGCCTGCCACACACAATCCCACCACTTGAGGCAGAGACAGAGGCAGGCACATTTCCATTGAGTTTCAGTCCAGCCAAGGCTACATAGTGAAACCCTGTCTCTAAAAAACTCAAGAATATTATTATTCTAATTATTCTAATCTTTAAAAAATATGCCTATGAACCAAATGTGGCAGCTCATGCTGCAATCCCAGCACTTGGGAGAACTGCCCTGAGTCTCAGGCAAGGGTAGACTACAAAGTAAGGCCCTGACTGGAGGAAAAAAAAAAAAAAAAAAAAAAAAAAAAGATGTATTTTATTTTCACATTCCCATCTACTGTTGTAATACTGTTGTAACCTTTTTTCTTTTCTTTCTTTTTTTTTTCCCTTTTCTTTTTTTCGGAGCTGGGGACCGAACCCAGGGCTTTGCACTTGCTAGGCAAGCGTTCTACCACTGAGCTAAATCCCCAACCCCACCTTTTTTCATTAAAAAAATCTAATGCACATAACAAGAACCATTAGTCCTCTATAATACAAAACTAAAGAAGACTTGATCACTAGTATTTTGCCACATCACCATTAAAAGCTGCACAATCACAAAATGCTAAGCTCAATAGCACTTTACAGCTACATATACTGTATAACTAAAACTGTAATGATTAGATACAAAATGTTATCTTACTGTTGATTACATTATATATTTTCATTAGTTTATGTAAAATTTGAATCTGTGAACAAATGTCTTATTTTGTAAACGCAGAAAGAGGTGATGTCTCACTCAGAAACTGAGGTCAGATTCTAAAGGAGTCATTAAAGCTTTATTAGACAAACAAAATCTAGTTTAAAGATTTCCAAAGATAAAATTCCACTTTGAAAAGCTACACGTGTGCAGCACTTGACTCAGTACCCAGCATTGCCCACCAAAACCCATGACTGGTAATGCAGGCCTGCAATCCCAGTAATTTGGAGGCTGAGGCAGGAGGACTACAAACTCAAACAGAGCCTGCTGAGACAACAGAACAGTTAAAGGCCATCCTAGGTAATTAATTCAGTGGAGTGGTGCATGCTGACCATCTGTAATCCCAGCCCTCTGGCGGCATAGGCAGAATTAATTCAAGGCCATCCTGGGCTGCACAGTATATTTGAGGCCAGTTTATGCTACTTGAGATCCAGGCCCTGATCCTGGGGCTGGGAGTGGGAAGCACAGTCAATGCGAGAGAGTAGAGGGTAAAAGTCTAAAACTGAAACAAAACAATGTATCCTTTATACTAAGTGCTACTTGGTAAGAAGCCGGTCAAGAAGTCCTTGAAAAACAAAATACAGATCTGGACAAAACAGAACAGAGAAAAACTGTAATTGTATGGCCTGTCTAAAAAGCCACTTATTTGTGTGACCTAATCTACCCTTCATAATTCTTGATTCAATTATACTTGTATAAAATATAAAATCCAGGCTAGAGATACAGTTCAGTTGGTACTATTAGTCTCACTCAAACAAGGCCCAGGGTTCAATCTGGACAAGTGGACATGGTGGCACATGCCTACAACCCCAGCATTTGACAGGCAGAAGAATTTGACATTTAATGCTACTCAGTGTGAGGCCAGCCTGAGCTATGTGAGCCTCATCTTTAAAATAAATAAATAAACAAACAGCAGATAAAATTGCTAGTGGAAAAAAATGGTCGTGAATACATGTTCAGGGGTTCAGCAACTAAATGCATTTGCCATGCAAGCCTGACTACCTACGTTCAATCCCAAAAGTCCTCATAAAGGTGGAAGGAGATAACAAACTCTGTAAGGCAGTGACCTAACCCTACCTTTATACATACACTGTGGCAAGTGTGCCCACACACAAGACACACAACACACGTGCATATGTAATTTTTTTAAAGGGCTGGAGAGATGGCTCAGCAGTTAAGAGCAGTGACTGAGGTCGTGAGTTCAATTCCCAGCAACCACATGGTGGCTCACAACCATCTGTAATGGGATTTGATGCCCTCTTCTGGTGTCTGAAGACAGCTACAGTGAAAAGGTGAAAAGGTCAATCTAGGGGTTAAGAGAGATGATTTGGGGGCTGGAGAGATGGCTCAGCGGTTAAGAGCACCCGACTGCTCTTCCAGAGGTCATGAGTTCAATTCCCAGCAACCACATGGTGGCTCACAACCATCTGTAAAGAGATCCGATGCCCTCTTCTGGTGTATCTGAAGACAGCTACAGTGTACTTATATATAATAAATAAATAAATAAATAAATAAATAAATAAATAAATAAATAAAAAGAGAGATGACTTGGTAGTAAGAACATACAGTAAGTACTCTTACAGAAGACTCAGAATTTGGCGTCTGCCACCCTATAAGGACACCGATGGTGCAACTCACAACTGCTTCTAACCCCACCCCCACCCTCTTTGGCTTCCACAGACACTGCACGCACCAAGCTCAACCCTCACTGATACTCACATATACATATCACTTTGAAAAAACAAAACCACAACCTTTAAAAAAATTATTTTCGGGCTGGAGAGATGGCTCAGCAGTTAAGAGCACTGACTGCTCTTCCAGAGGTCCTGAGTTCAATTCCCAGCAACCACATGGTGGCTCACAACCATCTGTAATGGGATCTGATGCCCTCTTCTAGTGTATATGAAGAAAGCAACAGTATACTCACATACATAAAATAAATAAATCTTTTAAAAAAAATTATTGGGGCTGGGGATTTAGCTCAGTGGTAGAGCGCTTACCTAGGAAGCGCAAGGCCCTGGGTTCGGTCCCCAGCTCCGAAAAAAAAAAAAAAAACCAAAAAAAAAAAAATTTTATTTTCGATGAGCAGTGGTGATACATCCCGCCTTTAATCGCAGCACTCAGAAGGCAGAGCTCTGTGAGTTGAAGCCAGCCTGGTCTACAGAGAGAGTTCCAGGCAGGGCTATACAGAGAAACCCTTGAAAAACAAAAAAATAAGTAAATGTATTTGGGTGGAAAAGCCAATCTAAATTTAATCCCTATGATATAACTGATATATTAACTAAGTTACTTAACTATCTAAGCCACAATTATTTCACTTAAAAATGGATAGCAGCTACTTCTTAGGTATTATTATAAAAACTGAGATATACACAGAACCTGAAGAATAATGCTTTTTTTTCCCTCATTTTCTTAATGTCTCAAAATTTGATTTGTGGTGTTTGTGGGAGCGCACATGTGGAGCTAGTCAGAGGACAACCTGTGGGAGTCAGTTTTCTCCTGTTATGTGGGTCTTGGGAATCAAATTCAGGTGATGAGACTCGGGAGGAAGTGCCTTTACTAGCTGAACCATCTTAGAGGTACCTCATTTAATTTTTGAGAAATGTGTCTCACAGAACCCAGGCTAGCTTCAAACTAGCTGATATAGCCAAAGATACTATGGAAACCTTAACTTTCCCTCTATCTCCAAAGGTCTGGGACTAGGGGAGCTAGCTTACCACCAGAAGCACCCTCCACTTTTTTTTTTTTTTTAAAGGAAGGGTCTTGTTATGCTCAACTACTTAAAACCTTAAAAGGCTACATTTAACTTCAATAATCTAAACTTGAAACATGTTTCAAGATATATTACTCAAAGAGCATCTTCCTGTTTCACTCCCTCTTCAAATAGCTGGCTCTAAACCAAAAGACAGTACTGACAGTTGAATATTTTCTTTTTTAAGATTCATTTATTTATTTTATGCATATGAGAGTACTGTAGCCGTCTTCACACACACCAGAAGAGGGCATCAGATCCCATTACAGATGGTTGTGAGTCACCATGTGGTTGCTGGGAATTGAACTCAGGACCTCTGGAAAAGCAGTCAATGTTCTTAACCGCTGAGCCATCTCTCCAGCCCCAATATTTTTTCTTTTATTAAAACATTCAGAGATATATATATATTAACATTTTATTAATTTGTTACTATTATTACTACCATGCTGCTAAGGATCAAGTCCTTCACATATTAGGGGAATACTCTACTACTGAACATATTATATCCCCAGCCCTGACACACACACACACACACACACACACACACACACACACACACACCCCCCATAATTTAAAATAAAATAACTCCATTTCTGAATTGGTGATTTAACTCAGTGGGTAAAAGTGCTTGCTAGTATCATGAGCAAAATCCTAGGTATGAAAGACTACACCTGTAATCCCAGCACTTTGGAGGTTAAGGAAGGGGAATCAGAAACTCAAAGTCATCCCTGACTACATTACAGATTTGAGGCTAGTATGGGATATATAAGACATGGCTTTGAGGGGTTGGGGATTTAGCTCATGGTAGAGCGCTTGCCTAGCAAGTGCAAGGCCCTGAGTTCGGTCCCCAGCTCCCGGGGGGGGGGGGGGGGGGGGGCACATGGCTTTGATTTTTTTTTTCCATTTCCAATGCAAAACACTAGGACATTTAGAATTGTAAGTGGGTTATGTCAGAGCAAGTGCAGAAAATACAATTAAAATGTATATACTAACATCAAAGAACTCAAAGGATAATCTATTTCTGGTTTTAAAAACTTTTTATTATTATTTACTTCATGGGGGCTGTCAGAGGTCAGCTCTGGGGAACTGATTTGGTTCTTTCCTTCCACCTTTTGGATCCCCAGGCGCCACTCAGGTCAGATTTGATGGCAAACTCGCTCAGCCACTCTAAGGCTCTTACTTATTATTATTATTATATTTTTAACTTTTTATCATTTGTATACTATGTGAGGGGACATACATGTTGGGGTCAGAAGACAACTTTTCAGAGTTGGGGCTCTCCTTCCACCTTCCAGGGGTCAAACTGAGGTGGTCAGGCGTGTGGGGCAAAGGCTTTTCACCCACTAAGCTGTCTCATTAGCCCATAAATCAGATTTTACATTACCTCAACTAAAGCACGGAAGAGTCACCCTGATTAGTTTCCAAATGATAACACTCACATCCTAATAGCCAGTTTTCAATATCTTCAATCAATCAAAATCCCGTTTGAGCCTGCTGAAATAGTTGAGGGCCATTTTTCCTCAAAACTGTCCATTTTCAATTTTATTAGGTCACCTTGAAATTCTCTTCTGTGAGAAGCATTGGAAGTTTTCCATCATCAGTATGTCTCCTAAACAATTTTAAATTAATAAAAACTAATAAAGCTTACATTCTTTATACCTGTTTCATAGAGCTTGCTATACAGGGAGAAAGAAAGGAAGACTGAGAGGCAGACAGACAGCATTCTCAAATGTCCAAAATGAATTACCTCAAACTTCGGAGGTTCTGAGATAAATCCTTAAAACACCTTGAGATGCCGTGCTGTGATGCAGCTTCTGCAGCAGGCACATGACCACAAGGCTTTTCCAGTAACTCCCAAATCCCTTACTACTGCAAAACTTCTCATAGCATTCTACACACAAGACTATTAAAGCGTTGATTTTACCAGTCCAATCGCCTTGTGTATTTATCAGCCCGATCATCTCCAAGAATCCAAACCCTTCAAAATGCCTTCTGACCCAGCTAGATAAGCTCAGAGGAATAGCAAAACTTGAGTTCGGAGGCTCATCCCTTGACCTAAATTGCTGTTGCCAGGAGATGCGGTAGTAATGCAGTGATTTTCAACTAAGGATGTATTTTTAAATACCCAAAGGCTACTAAATCCTTTATTGTCTCCAACTATTTCCACAGTAACAATTTCAACAGCTAAAAGCCGAATTATTCTAATTCGGCCTTTGTTTTTTGGTTTTTTGTTTTTGTTAGTTTGTTTTTGTTTTTTCTTTAATGCCTGCCAATCTACGGTCATCTTTCCCAGACTTCATTTGCAAATGAAGAAAGAAAAATCAAGGTTTAGGGAGTTATCTCCCGCTTGGAAAGGCTTCTTAACAAATCTTGATAGAACTCGAAGTTAAGTTTACACCAGTCCACAGAGCTATACCTTACTGTTTCCCAACCCAATTAACTGCCTGTAAACAACAGCAGTTATTATTTATGCCCAGAGAAAGCTCGATGGCTCCCCTCAACAAAAAAGGCGTCTTTGATAAGTAAGGGTACCCTTTTCCAGGGTGAAGACTAGGTTAAATAGACGATAAAGGGTTTGTTTATCACAACAAGAAAACGGAGAGAAGATTCCCAGGAAGATCGGTGCGAGCAAATCCAATGGCTCCATAGCCCTGGCCTGAAAACCGCTGGCCCAAGTCTTCCCAACCCCAGCCCTCTCCCCTGGGGGCCAGCCCTCCGACTGCACAGGCCCCGAGACAACCTAAGCGTCGTCCCCACCAAAGCGCCTGGCCGGGGAGCGGAAAGCCAGAGGCAAATAGGAGGAAACCCTAGTTTAAGAGACGACGTGAATAGGGATGAAGCCGGAGACGCGGCCTCATCTCAGGCTGGGAGGCCCCTAGAGAAATGAGAGGCAGAAAAGAGAGCCGGCTTGCAAGGCGGAGCGGAGAGCAGAAGGAGAGAAAGATAGGAGAACCGGAGGGAGGCGGCCCCAGGCTCGCTGCGAGCCCTCCGGGGGAGGGGTCCTCGGCGACGCCCGTGTTTACCTGAAAGTCTCTGTCCTCGTTGAAGCGGGAGAAGCGGTCCGCCATTTTGCCGCCTTCACTCCTCCTCAGGACGACGCTCTCCGGTTCGCTCCTTCCCTCCCGCGACACCCGCCTCCTCCCTGTTTCCACGCCTCCTCCCACGCCCACCGGGCGCGCGCAGCTGGCAGTGGAGGGGGGGCGGGAAGATATTGGGGGGGGGTGTTGGGAGGGAGGGAACAAGAATGCGTCCGGACGGGAATCCCGAAGGCGCAGGCGCCTTGCAGGCCCGGAGGCGGAACCTTTCCCTCACCGCTCGGTTTCACGCCCGGCCCCCAGCGACTTCAGCGGGCCGCGCATGCGCGCTCGCGCCGGAGCGCCTCAAGCGCTTCCGGAGGGAAAGTTCAGCAGGGCAGGGCTTGTATGGGACTGGGAGGTGTCCACTTGCTCCTTTAATGGTGCTCAGAAATCTTTCTTGTGCTCTTGTTTACAGTCAAACCCATCCTGTATTTGTAATAATACACAGTATAATACTATACAGTAGCATGAGAACGAGTACTTTTAAGTGTTTTTTGTTTGTTTGTTTTTGTTGTTGCTTTTGGACGGGGTTTCTTGTAGCCCCGGCTGGACTTTGTAGTAGAGGCTCGCCTCCGAAGTCCAAGGAGGGTATTTTTTACATTGATACATGATAGCATTACTTAAGAAGTAGCAAAAAAGTCTCTCTTCTCAAAGGGCTTCCATTCCAGACAGGAAGTCAGATAACCAATAAAATGACCTAATAGTTGTAAAAAATTAACGAGTGTCTAAAACTAGGTATAGCCCCGCTTGAGGCTTAACTTAACTCAAGCTTATCCTTGGCTACGTAGGGAGTTCAAAGCTAGCCTGGGCTATATAAGAACTTGCCTCAACAAATCTAAGTGAAACTACAAGAGAGGGAAAACTAATGAATGACCTATCTTAAAATTACCTATAAATCAAGGCATAGCAAGGAAGGGGTCCACAATCTTGAAGAGAGAATCTCAAACACATGGCTGCCAAGAGCTTTTTTACTATTTTTCCATATATATATACACACATACATAGATACAGATACAGCTCTTAACAGCTAAGTCATCTCTTTAGCCCCCTCCACCTTATTTTAAGACAAGGTCTCTTGTTAAACCTGGAGCTCTCCCCAGTCAACTAGCAAGCCTCAGGGGTTTGTACCTGGCACCGGGGAAGGTGAGGGTGTGGGCAGAGCTGAAAGTCCAAGGACTCCTTCCAAGGCAGTCTAGAGAGCAGTTGGCTCCTAAACCATGTCCTTTACTCCGGTAGCAGCTGGAGGCTTCCTCTAGAAATGCTAACCAAACAGACTTTGGACTTCTAACATGCCAGCTCTAATCAAGAAGTAGATAATTTGCTGAAATGCGAGGATCTGTTAAAAACCAACTGTCTAGTCACTGTTTCAGTGTTGGCAAGAGACGCCATAACCAAGGCAACTCTTAGAGAGCATTTGATTGGGGGGGGGGGGCAGGGGGAGCTTACAATCGCAGAGGTGTAGTCTGTTATTAGCATGGCGGGGAGCCTGACAGAATGCAGGTAGGCACTGGAGCAGTATCTGAGAGCTAGAGCACTCCTGACTCACAGCAGGAGACGGTTGGAGGAAGCGGGGAGAGGGAGAGGGAGAGAGAGGGAGAGGGAGGGAGGGAGGAGTGGGAGGGGGGAGAGGAAGAGGGAGACTGGACCTGACACTCCCTCTGACAAACCCACACCTCTTTCTAATCTTTTTAAGCAACTCAGCGTTCTGGCATCTAAGCATTCAACTATATGAGACTATGGGGGCCATTCTTATTCAAACCAACACACCAATATTCTAGTCAGAGTCAGATTTCCCCTGCAAACTATTATAGGTACCTTCTGTGGGAAACTGGCTTACAGAAGCAAGGTCTTCCTTATTCACCAAGGGATGGAAGGAGTATTACCCCAACATAAAAATCACAGTCTTGACCAAATACCTCATAGAAAAGCTATTCTGGAAGCCCCCTCACAAGGAATATTTGAAGAGTAAGATAGAAATCTTGGAGGATGGAGAGGAGGCTCAGAAGTTAAGAATGCTTTCGAGCTGGAGAGATGGTTCAGTGGTTAGGAGCGCTGACTGCTTGTACTTCCAGAGGTCCTGAGTTCAATCCCAGCAACCTCATGGTGGTTGTAATAGGATCTGATGCCCTCTTCTGGAATCTGAAGACAGAGACAGTGTACTCACATATATGAAATGAATCTTAAAAAAAAAAAAAAAGAAAGAAAAGAAAAGAAAGAAAGAATGCTTTCTGTTTTTTGCAGAGGACCCAGTTTTGATTCCCAGCACTCACGTAGGGTGTAATTCTGGTTCCAGGGGATCTTATGCCCTTTTCTGGCCTCCATAGGCACTGCAGGCATGTGGTACATACTGTGTGGCATTGCCCCTCAGGAGACATGAATAAGCATCTACTTACCCCAGATAAGGAACTGAAAACAGACCAAAGTACAGATACCTCCCAAGTCCAACTTGGTAAACACATGAGTTTTATTGTGATTACTTACTGGAGTATGGGTGAGGGGTAACTATACACAGCTGTAATGCGGAAAACCTATCCCAGCATGACTGATAGGTCACAAAAGCTGGGTACCTGGAGCACACACACTACATAACACACAGGCAGTTCAGCCAGTCCCAGCCTCTTCCATGTGGATACCTTGAGACTCTTCTAGGTAGCTGGTCCAGTCTTAGCATGTTGCTCAGCAGTCCTTACTGCTTATATATGCTTGGGGCAGGAGAGGTGAATCTCATCTGTTTCAGGAACTTCCTAAAGCTGATGGAGCTTCCTTGCAGTGTTGAAGATTTTCAGAGGAATTGCTATCCAGCAGTATTCAGCCATATATAAAGACACACACAGGCAAGCAGTCATGACGTAAAATAACATAAATGATAAAAAGAAAGAAATTAAAATATTGGGGTTGGGGATTTAGCTCAGTGGTAGAGCGCTTGCCTAGCAAGCGCAAGGCCCTGGGTTCGGTCCCCAGCTCTGAAAAAAAATTAAAATATTTATTCCATCCACTTTGGTCACCTCTCCTCATGTTAATGTTTTGTTTTGTTTTGAAATAGGGTCTCCTGTATCCTAGATTGATGTCAAAGTCACTAAGTAGACAAGAATGAACTTGAATTCCTGATCCTCCTGCCCAATTTGCTAGGCTCACAAGCATGCACCACCCTGCCTGTCCTGATATTGGAAACTTTTTTTTTTTTTTTTGGAGCTGGGGACCGAACCCAGGGCCTTGCGCTTGCTAGGCAAGAGCTCTACCACTGAGCCAAATCCCCAACCCTTGGAAACTTATTTTAAAGATAAAACTTTCACTTTATGTGTGTGGGTGTTTTGTCTTATGGATGTCTTTGCACATACTTGCCTGGTACCAAAGGGGGGCAGAAGAGGGCATCAGATACCCTCAAACGGAATTGCAGACAGTTGTAAGCCTCTGTGTGGGTGCTGGGAATTGAACCTGGGAAGAGGAGCCAGCTAGTGCTCTTGACTGATGATTTGTCTCTCTTCTCTCATATCCACCTTTTTAAGATAGGGTCTCCTATGTCCCCGGCTAGCCTCCAACTCATTATGTAGTGAGTTTATATTAAATTTCTGACCTTTCCCAAGAGCTGGGAGTGTTATCCATCACACTTGTTTTATGTAGTGCTGGAAATCAAGCCCAGGCTTTCACACATGCTGGCCTCAAAATTTTCTGCATCCCCAATGCCAGGATTACAGGCACTCCATCAGTGGGCCCCCTTCCATTATTCTTTTGTTATCTGGTTGTTTTTGGAAGGCTGAGACAGGAGGATTACAAGTCAAGGCCAGGCTGGGGTACACAGAGAGTTCCAGTCAAGCCTTGGAAGGAAGCATCATATTGAGACTTTGTTTCAATCAGTAAGTAAATAGATACTATGTTTCGGATACATTTATTAGTAGGAACTCTTTCAGAGTTTCACAAGGACCGATAGCTGCTGATAGCCTCTTTTGTTTGGCTTTGGTACACTGTAAGCTTTTGTTTGGTTTTGTCTTTTTGAGACAAGAGTCTTATTATGTAGCCCAGACTGACCTTGTACTCTCTAATAACCCCAGCTGGCCTCAAATTTCTCAGCTTCCCCAGTGCCAGGATTAAAGGTAGGAATCAGTAGGCCCATTTTCTTTGCCATTTTTTGGTTTTGGTTTTGGTTTTTCTTCAAAATAGGGTCTCACTGTATAGTACTCTCCTGGTACTCACTGAATAAACCGGGCTGGCATCAAACTCACAGAGATCTCGTGCTTCTGCTTCCCAAGTGCTGGCCCTAAAACACCATCATTGGGCCAGTGGTGGTGGTGCACACTTTTAGTCCCAGCACTTGGGAGGCAGAGGCAGATACCAAATCTTTGAATTCAAGGCAAGCCTAGCATACAGAGTGAGTTCCAGAATAGCCAGATCTACACGGAGAAACCCTGTCTCAAAACAGCAAGAAAACAAAACCAAATCCACCATTGTTGTTCATTTTGATACTCAGATTGCCCCACACTTGACTGAAAGAGCAATTGTTCAACACTCTTTTTAAAAGGTTTATTTATTTTATGTAAGTGCACTGTAGCTGTCTTCAGACACACGAGAAGAGGGCATCAGATTCCATTACAGATGGCTGTGAGCCACCATGTGGTTGCTGGGAATTGAACTCAGGACCTCTGGAAGAGCAGTCGGTGCTCTTAACCACTGAGCCAGATCTCCAGCCCTATTCAACACTTTTAAAATGCATCCCTACATTTATTACTGTAATAGCAAACTGTTTGACTTTTGGTTTGGGTTTTGTTTTGATATAGGGTCTGGAATAGCCCAGGCTGGGCTTCAACCCAGAACTTGAAAGTATGGCTAAGGACGGATTTGAACTCCTGCTCCCCCTGCTTCCACCCCACAGAGCAGCATTGTCTAAGCTATTCTCTACGACAGACACCATGCTATTTTTTTTTTTTTTAAATACAACTACTTGGGGTTGGGGATTTAGCTCAGTGGTAGAGCGCTTGCCTAGCAAGCACAAGGCCCTGGGTTCGGTCCTCAGCTCTGAAAAAAATAAAAAAATAAAATAAAATAAAGCTGCCTTGGTCATAGTGTCTGTTCACAGCAGTAAAACCCTAACTAAGGCAGCCACCCAGAGGTAGACACAACAATTGTTTTCACACATTTTCCAAGCAAGGAAATAGATTTATAGGACTGTGTGTAGTAGCACAAAGCTTTAATCCTAACAGCTGGGAAGCAAAGGCAGACAGATCTCTGTGAATTTAAGGCCAGCCTGGTCTACATAACAAGTTTCAGGCTAGCCAGAGCTACATAGGTGAGACATTGTCTTAGATAGGAAGAAAGAAAGAAAGAGAGAGAGAGAGAGAGAGAAAGAATGAAGGAAGGAAAGAAAATAGAATTGAGTTAATCAAGTCTGAAAGTAAGCACATACAATTCCACCACTGAGGCAGGAGGCAAGAGGATTGCTGTGCATTGAAGCTAGTCTAGACCATGTATTGATTTTCAGCCAGGCTAGCCTGGGCTACAGAGTAAGACTTATCTAAAACAAAACAAAACAGAAAAGTTGAAGGGTAATAAGTATGGGAAGAAACTTAGAACTCAGGATTGTTTTTAAAGTTTTTTACTGGGAGAGATAGCTTAGTGGTCAAAAGCACTGGCTTCTCTTCCAGAGGACCCAGGTTTGATTCCCAGCACCCACATGACAGTTCACACTTGTCTGTAATTTCAGTTGCAGGGCATTTGACACCCTCACAGAGACATACATGCAGGCAAAACCACCCATGGATATTAAAAAAACAATCAAAATAATAAAAGGGTAACTTTATTTACCGTTTTGCAGCGAGAGAGGAGTAGAAATATCTCACTGATCTGTAGACTCAAACTTTTATTATTATGGGGAGCAGGGTAGACATGGTGGACTCAAGCTCTGTGTGCCTGCCTGCCAGGGCCCTGTGTCCCTCAGGTTCTCTTCTAGGTGGGTCTCTGTTGCTGTGATAAACACCACGACCAAAGCCACTTGGGGAGGAAAGAGTTAATTTCATTTTACAGCTTACTTCAAGAAAGGAAGTCAGGGGCAAGAACTCAGGGCTGAAACCTGGAGGCAGGAGCTGATGCAGAGGTCTTGGAGGAAGGCTGCTTACTGGCTTGCTCCCTGTGGCTTGCTTAGCTTGTTTCCTTATAGAACCCAGGACCACCTGCCCAGATCAACAAATCATCAATTAAAAAAAAAAAAAATGCCTTGCCTGCTTGCCTATGGACCAATGTGATGGAAGCATTTCTCTCAATTGAGGATCCTTCCATTGACTCGACCTTGACCCTTGTTCCCCATGGTCAAATTGGAAAAAAACAAAGCAAAACAAAACAAAAACCCAAAAAAACAAAACCAAAATTAGCCAGCACAACGATCCTCAGGCACAGTCCTTATAGAGATAATCTCTTGGGTGCTGTGTGGAGAGGTTGCCTATCAATAAAAAGTTAATAGCCAATAAACTGAGGCAGGATTAGAATGTGGGATATATCCGGCAAAAGATGGGGAGTGTGGGAAAGAGTCAAGACGGAAACTCCCTCTCCTGACTCAGAGGGAGTTGGAGGTATGTAACTGAGGAGAGGTAACTAGCCATGTGGCACACTTAGGATCGTGTAAACAGGTTACAGGCTAGTGGGAACAGGCCTAGTTTATGATCTAGGCATTGTTTACTAGATGATAAGCCTCCTCCAGGTCATTGTTTGGGAACTGGGGCGTGGGTGGAAGAGCCCACAGTTACAGTATTAACAGTCATATGAAGGCCTGTCCTGGTGACCTCCGATGGCCTCCTCTTGTTACTCCTCTAGGTAAGTAAGAAGACACCTCCATTTGAAGCTTTCCTGTGATAAGGACAACTTATACTGTAAGTCCTGTTACCGCTCACAAGCTAGGATTGGTCATTAAGACACCGAGTCAAAAAAAAGTCATAGTTAAAAGGAAGGTTAACTCAAGGTGGCCACACTGGAAGATGAACAAGTGACGAGACCCAGCACCTGCCAAGCCCATCTTCAGGGTACTGACATGCTTTCATTTTAAACAGAGGACAAGAGGTTCATATAACAAAGTAGTGCTGGTCAAGGTGTGGCCTAGCATGTGGCCTAGGCATTTTTTAATAGATAATAAGTGTAGTGGCTGTTCCTGGTTGTCAACCTGACTATATCTAGAATGAACTACAATCCAGAATTGGAGGGCTCACCTCTAATCCTGATCTTGAGGCTGGGAGATACAAGTTTCTGACCTGGATCTTGGCATGGAGATCTTGAGGCAAAGTGGCTATGAATCCCAGGAGGCGAAGACAAGGAGATCTCTAAATTCAAGGTCACCTGGGACAAAACATGGTGGTACACATCTTTAATCTGGGACACATCTTTTGCTGAGACTTACATAAGGACATTGGAAGAAGGAAGACTCTCTTTTTCGCCTGCCTGCCTGCCTTGTGGGACTGGGCCACTGCTAGATCCTTGGACTTCATTCATAGCTGCTGCTGATCATTATTGGGGAGTTGGACCACAGACTGTAAGTCATCAACCAATTCTCTTACTGTATAGAGACTACCCATAAGTTCTGTGACTCTAGAGAACCCTGACTTAAGAAAATAAGCTACCGGGCTGGAGAGATGGCTCAGCGGTTAAGAGCACTGACTGCTCTTTCAAATCCCAGCAACCACATGGTGGCTCACAACCATCTGAAATGGGATCTGGTACCCTCTTCTGGTGTGTCTGAAGACAGCAACAGTGTGCTCATATACATTAAATAAATAAATCTTTAAAAAAGAAAAAGAAAATAAGCTATCAGGGGTTGAGGATTTAGCTCAGTGGTAGAGCGCTTGCTTAGCAAGCACAAGGCCCTGAGTTCTGTCCCCAGCTCTGAAAAAAAGAAAATGAGCTATCATTGTCTAAGTAAGCATTATACTTTCCTACAGGGCAGTCTTAAGGTGGAAAAAGCAAAGCAAAACAAACAAAACAACAACAACAACAACAACAACAACAAACAAATCCAAACCCCCAAATCAAAAAGAACTAGAAAAATGTTTGGGGGACTTGCAAAGGTAGATTAGTCCCTGTCCCTTACTTCATGGTCTAATCGAAGCCTCTTACCAGCTGTGAATGAAGAATTCCAGCTTATTAACATCTGTTTAATGCCAGCCAGGCATGGCAGCTCATGCGTTCACTCCTAACACTCGGGAGACAGAGGCAGGTGCATCTCTGAGTGTTCAGGGCCACCCTGGTCTACATAGAGAGTTTCAGGATGGCTGGGACTACATAGGGAAACCTTTCGAAACCAAAACTAACCTAAAACCGTTTGCCTAATGTCTTTCTCCTCTCTCCACTGTAAACCTTCTGTATTTTAAGAATCTCACCAAAGCCCCATTGCAGAAAAAAAATAATGTCCTAAGCTCCCTGAATGACCCTAGTGGCTACAGGTTTTACTGTATCGGAGTATAATCCCATCCAAAGCATGCCCTGGAATTACCCATAGTAATCTCGCTTATTAAAAGAGAGAGAAGGTTGGGACCTAATAAAGGACTCAGTGGTTAATAGCTCAACGACTGTTCAGAGGCGTTTTGCCCTCTCCTGGCCTCCACAGACAACTGTACTGAGTACACATACACAGCCACACAGACAGACAAGGACAGACATCCACACATGAACAAAACAGTAAATCTCGTTTTTTGTTTTTCTTCCTTTTTTTTCCTTTTCTTTCTTTATTTCTTGGATATTGTATGTATTTACATTTCAAATGTTATCCGCTTTCCTCCTCTCCCATCCCCCTCCACCTCCCCCATCCTCTATGAAGATGCTCCCACTCCCACCCACCCATTCCCACCTCAATGCTTTGGCATTCCCCTATGCTGGGGCATCAAGCCCCCACAGGACCAAGGGCTTCTCCTCCCACGGATGTCAGACAATGCCATCCTCTGCTACATACATATGCGGCTGGAGCCATGGGTCCCTCCATGTGTACACTTTAGTTGGTGGTTTAGTCCCTGGGAGCTCTGAGGGGTATGGTTGGTTGATATCGTTGTTCTTCCTATGGGGTTGCAAACCCCTTCAGCTCCTTCAGTCCCTTCTCTAACTCCTCCATTGAGGTCCCCACACTCAGTCCAATGGTTGGTTGCAAGCATCCACATCTGTATCAGCAAGGCTCTGGCAGAGCCTCTCAGGAGACATCCATATCAGGCTCCTGTCAACAAGCACTTCTTGGCATCAGCAATGGTGACTGGGTTTGGTGGCTGCATATGGGATGGATCCCCAGGTAGGGCAGTCTCTGGATGACGTTTGTTTGTTTTTCAAGATAGAGTTTCTCTGAGTAGCCCTGGCAGTCCTGGACTCCCTCTGTAGATGAGGCTGGCCTCCAGAGTGCTGAGATAAAATATATGCAAACACCTCCCAGCCAGATCTTTTATCTATCTATCTATCTATCTATCTATCTATCTATCTATCCATCCATCCATCTATCTATCTATGTATCCATCCATCTATCTATCTATGTATCTATCCATCTATCTATTTTTATTTATTATTTGGGAATCTTACATCATGCACCCTGATCGTGCTCACCCCCCAGTCCTTCCATGTCAGTCTTCCTTCCCTGTGGTTCCTTGCTCCCCTCCCTCCCCAAAAAAAGAAGGAAAAAAATAAAGAAAAGAATGTATTTTATTTTTTGTGTATTTCCAGGTGAAATGCACATAGCTGTAATCTCAAAAATCAGAAGTCAGAAGCAGGTGGATCTCTGGTGGCTTTGATGTCAGCTTGATCTACATAGGTCACCCAGGGCTGTATAGTAAGGGCCTATCTCAAAAGAGAGTGGTCTAGAGAGATGGCCCAGTGGCTAAGAATAGTTTCCTACACAATCATGAGGACCAAAGTTCCAATCCCAGAACTTACATAACAAGCCAAGCATCTTGTAGATGCCTGTAACTCCAGCTCTAAGAGAGTTAGCACCCTCTTCTGGTCTCAACACACACGCGCACACACACACACACACACACACACACACACACATCATCATCATCATCATCATCATCATCATAATAATAAATTGTAAGACAAATTAGCCTGATAGCTGGAGGCTAGGGAAATGGCTTAGTAGTTGAGAGCACTATTGGCCCATGCCTTTAGTTCTAGCTCTGGGGAGGCAGATCTCTATGAGTTCAAGGCCAGCCTGGTCTACAGAGCCCAGAATATCAGGGGCCACACAAAAATAAAAACAGAAACACAAAACGTGGGAGGGGAGGGGGGATGACAACTAACACCAGGCCTTGTGATGAAGAGAGACTAGATGGTCTGGCTTTAAATTTGGCCGGATCAGTGAGACTTGTAGAGAAGGGGCCATTTTGAACTGAGAGCTGGGAGTCCAAACTGGGGTAGAATGTTCCCAGTCAGAGGGTCAGCAGGAGACAGCCGCAGAGCCATTGTGGACTGGCCCTTCAGAAGGACTGCCACGCTCAGTAGTGCCTATGCTTGCTTTATATATGTCGGGTACACCACACAGAAATCCTTGTGTGTATTCTCATTCTCTCTCTCTCTCTCTCTCTCTCTCTCTCTCTCTCTCTCTCTCTCTCTCTCCTGTGTTTTCCTTGTTTGTTTCAAGATAGGACCTTACTGTGGAGCTCTGGCTGTCCACTCACTCGGGAAACTAGGTTGGCCACGAACCTAGAGAGATCTATCTGCCTCTGCCTCTGAGTGCCAGGGTTAAAGGATTCAAAGCATGCAACCTTGGAGATCTGGTAAAAACTTGTCAAGACTATAATAGATTAGATTGGGGCTGAGAAGAAAAGCTAAGAAAGACTACTCAGAACCGGGGATGCTCTTCCAGAGGACTTGTGTTAGATTCCAACACTAATATCTCGTGACTCACAGTGAAATTCTGTCTCAAAAAATATTTAAAAAAATTTTTTAAAGATATTTTTAAAAAGATTTATTTATTTCATGTATGTGAGTACACTATTACTGTCTTCAGACACACCAGAAGAGGGCATCAGATCCCATTACAGATGGTTGTGAGCCACCATGTGGTTGCTAGGAATTGAACTCGGGACCTCTGGAAGAGCAGTCAGTGCTCTTAACCACTGAGTTATCTCGCCAGTCCCCTCAAAAAATATTTTTAGGGGGTTGGGGATTTAGCTCAGTGGTAGAGCCCTTGCCTAGCAAGCGCAAGGCCCTGGGTTCGGTCCCCAGCTCCGAAAAAAAGAAAAGAAAAAATATTTTTAGATTTTTTTTTTGTTTGCTTAAATCTTTTCCTGAGGCAGTTTCCTTGTATAACAGCTGCACCCGCCCAAACTTTTTAGATTAATTTTTAAAATGATTAATTTTTTAAAATATATTGAGTACTCTATTTGCATGCACACCTGCAGGTCAGAAGAGGGCATTGGGTCACTTTACAGATGGCCATGAGCCACCATGTGGTTGCTGGGAATTGAACTCAGGACCTCTGGAGGAGCAGTCAGTGCTCTTAACCACTGAGCCATCTCTCCAGCCTGATTAATTTCTCTCTTTCTTTTTTTTTTAAAGATTTATTTATTTATTTATATACATGAGTACACTGTAGCTGTCTTCAGACACACCAGAAGAGGGCATCAGATCCCATTACAGATGGTTGTGAGCCACCATGTGGTTGCTGGGAATTGAACTCAGGACCTCTGGAAGAGCAGTCAGTGCTCTTAACCTCTGAGCCATCTCTCCAGCCCTCTCTCTTTCTATCTATCTATCTATCTATCTATCTATCTATCTATCTATCTATCTATCTATCTATCTATCTATAATTTTTCTTTCCAAAACTGGGTTTCTCTGTTTAACAGCCCTGGATGTCCTGTAACTTGCTTTGTAGATCAGGCTGGCCTTGAATTCACAGAGATCCGATCTGCCGGCCTCAGTCTCCTCAGTGCTGAAATTAAAGGCATGCATTGCCACATCTGGCCTCTTTTTTAGTTAAAATACAAAATAAATCAAACAAAACTTTTTTCTCATTTATTTTGAGAATGGATTCACTCACTAGCACAATGCTGTCCTGGGACTCACCGCGTAGACTAAGCTGGCTGACCCCCGAACTCAGAGATAAATCTTGCCTCCACTAAGGCTGGTGTCCCCTGCAGGGCAGGGGTAGTATAGGATATTACAGAATCTGTGATGATTGTCTGTAGGTCGCTCATGTTACTCTGCCTCCCTGGGATCGAACTAGGGTCCTCGGTGGAACTCCAAGTCATCTGGTTTGCAAAGCAAGCATTTACCCGCTATACAATCTGCCACAGGAAGACCATGGTCAATTCGAGAATCAATCAGGATGTGACGACATAACTGGCGCCCGTCTAAAGTTTAAGAACAGTCAATGAGGTGCTCCTGTTGGCCGAGCGTGGTGGCGCGCGCCTGTAATCCCAGTAGCTTGGGAGGCTGGGGCAGGATTGTGCTTGAGAGTTCAAAGCCAGCATCCTGGGTGTCAGGCTACCCGGTGAGAGCATTGGCATTGCAAGACTAAGATCCTGCCTCTTTTGGAAAATTATTGTTTTATTTTATTAATTTAATGTTTTTGAGCCATGAACGGCCAGCATAAGGTCTTGAGAGGGCCTTTCAGAAGCTGGTATACCATTTGTAAAGGAAAGCGGCCAGGAGACGCTGTATTGGATGGGGAACTAGGCTTTGTTAGGTTCTCTGCTGCCTCGGCTCCATCCAGAGAGAAGGTTGGAGAGGTCCTCCCCATGTTCTGCTTCGGATCTGAGGACCCAGAAGGGTTCTACTTGGGGGAGTCACGTTCTGGCCTGACCCCAAAAACGTGACTCCAGGGCCGTACAGGGACCTAATGCTGCCTTCTACTGGCCAGCTCGAAGCAGTGCAGTCACCTTCGCAGCTCCTTTCCTGCCCAGATGATGTGTGAAAAATAGGGATTTCCTGTTCCAATTCTTTCTCTGTCATAGAACAGGCTAACAAGTGGCCCAGCAGCCGAGGCGCCAGTCTCTGGGCTCTTTGTTTCTGTTTTCTTGTTCTTGCGTTTTGTTTTTACCGAGATGGATGTGGTGGCGCACGCCTTTCATCCAGCACAGACATTGGAATATCCCTTTGAGTTTGATGCCGGCTTAGTCTACACTGAGTTCCAGATCAGCTAGGGGTACAGAGTGAGACGCTGCCTCAAAAACTAACGGGATAAATAAATAAACAAAAAACAAACAAATATGATTTTGTAGAGCAAGCAAGGGTCCTTGTCCTTACCAATAAGCACTAGGAAAACCAGGGATGTTGAACATGCAGGCTTGTCACTTCAACAGAAGGGATGTCTATGCCTGTTTTCCAGAAGGTCGGGAGTGGATGTTGGGGTTTTTTTTGTTTGTTTGTTTGTTTTGTTTTGTTTTTGTTTTTTTGTTCTTTTTTTTCGGAGCTGAGGACGGAACCCAGGGCTTTGTGCTTGCTAGGCAAGCGCTCTACCACTGAGCTAAATCCCCAACCCCGATGTTGTTTTTTAATAGCCTGGTGTTCTTTGTTATCTAAAGGGATGAGTCACACCGGAATCCCCCAGACTATTGTGTTTATCCCAAATTCTTCCTCCCTAGACCTTCATCTTGAGCATTGATTTTCAGTCAATAACCACCACCATCACCAACCCCCACCCCAGGGGAAATGTCACGTGGACTTTGTAAGAGTTTTGATGTAGTCATGCCTTAAGCTTTATTGTATACCATCATTGAGATAACTGTTACCAGGAAACCTTTTTCCAAAATTATACTGTATAAGGATATGTTTAAAACAGGGCTGGAGAGATGGCTCAGGGGTTAAGAGCACCAACTCCTCTTCCAGAGGTCCTGAATTCAAATCTCACAACCACATGGTGGCTCACAACCATCTGTAATGAGATCTGATGCCCTCCTCTGGTGTGTCTGAAGACAGCAACGGTGTACTCACATGTGTATACACACACACACACACACACACACACACACACACATATATATATATATATATATAAAATCTTAAAAATATGTTTAAAATAAGTTTTCCCATACACTGGATGTAAGACAATTCAATTTTCTGGTCAGGAAAGCTCCGCGGGGGACAGGGAAGGGCTAAAACCAGAGGCGGTTCTTAGCTTCCGTGTGGGCTAGCAAGGGAGGCAGAGTACTCGTCAGGTGGATAAGATGAGGAGAGAGGAGCTTCTGTTTCCTTTCGTTAACTGTTCATTTATTCTGAGACAGGGTCTCCCTGTGTAACTCTGGCTGCCCTGGAAGTTGTTAGTATAGACCAGGTTGACCTTGAACTCACAGAGATCCATTCCTCTCTGTTGTCTAGGACTATCCTCCAAGCCAAACTACTAATCGTGACTCTTGTGAGTTCAAAAATGCCAGGACTATGCTATTCCCCAAAGATATCGTTCCTCTGCCTTCTCTGGCTCTTCTCTTCTTCCTGCCCTATCTACCACCCTGTCCCCTGAGCCTTCTGAAAGCAGCCCTGATTGGTTTTTTGTTTGTTTGTTGTTTGTTTTGAACAGGGTTTCTTATATTCCAAGCAGGCTTGAGTTCACTGGGTAGATGAAGATGGCCTTGAATTTCTGATCCTTCTCATGCTGGGATTACAGGTGTGGCCTCCACACCTCAGTCTATGCAGGCCTAGGGGTCAGGCCTAGGGCCTATGTGTGCCTAATTGAACTGCATCCTCAACCCAGTTCCAATTACAGAAAGAGGGGCGGGCAGCATGGCTCAAATGGTAAAGGTACTTGGTCACCAAGCCTGATGAGCTGAGTTTAATCCCTGGAAAACCCACATGGTGGAAGGAGAGAGCTGACTCTTACAAATTGTCCTTTGACCTTCCATGGATACAAGCACACACCAACACACACACATACACACACACACACACACACACACACACACACACACACACACACACACACACACCAATGTAATAAAAAAAAAAAAAACTTAAAAAAAAACCAAACCCAGTGGTTTGAAAATCAGAACCAGAAGTAAAAAGTTTAGATTCATGAACAACCACTTTACCTCAGGTAAGAGTGAGTGGTATTGAATACATGTAGCTGTGAGTTTCGGCTACACCTCTTTGACTCCTGGTGGATCACAAGCCCCGCCCAGGAACTACTTTTGGATCCTTGAATGAAAAACACACGGGAATTGGTTTTTCCTGAAAATGCATTGACTCTCTTGAAGACTGGGTACCCCTAAGCCTTTCCCTGCAGGTCCCCGGGCCCAGTCAGGGAAGTGGCCAGTGGCCCCTTACCCGAGATCTCACGTGTCTAGTTGGCTTTAGCTCCTGCAGCTTCTGCATCCCTTCCCTCTTCCCAGAGTCATGGTGATTCTCCCCACTCCACTCTTCATCCTACCCTCACCCTAGGAACTCTAAGTGTCCGCCCCTTGCCCAGCCATTTGCCTTTGGTGTCTTTATTTTTTATTTTATTTTTTTAAGAACCATCTTTTATTGGGGGAGGGGTCACCAATCCTTCTTGGCCGCCGCCTTCCGCATGGCTGCCAGCACGTTGCTCAGCTCCTCCCTCTTTCTCTTGGCGCGGATGTGCGCGCCCACCCTCTTCTTGATAAACTTGAGTGCTCGCTTGTCCTTGGACACCTTGAGCAGCTCCATGGCGCGCCGCTCGTAGGGCGCGAAGCCGCACACCTCCCGGATCATATCTTGCACGAACTTGGTGTGCTTAGTGAGGCGCCTGCGGCGGCGGCTGTGTCTCGGCTTGCTGATGTTTTTTCGTCACTTGGTGGCCTTTGTTGAGGCCCACGGCCATGGGGTAGCGCAGGGCCATGGCTGCAGCTTTCCGATGGCGGCCGGACAGGAAGCTGGTGTCTTTATTGGTCGATCAGAAACCAATCGAGGACAAAGAATTTCAGCATCTGGGGCTGGAGAGATGGCTCAGTGGTTAAGAGCACTGACTGCTCTTCCAGAGGTCATGAGTTCAAATCCCAGCAACCACATGGTGGCTCACAACCATCTGTAAAGAGATCCGATGCCCTCTTCTGGTGTGTCTGAAGACAGTGACAGTGTATTCGTCATATATAAAATGAATAAATAAAATCTTTAAAAAAAAAAGAATTTCAGCATCTGGACACGCAGTTTTCTGATTGAGTCAAAGCATTAGAACCAATCTCCAACAAATATATATGTGTATGTGTGTGCATGTATGCATGGGTATACATGTGTATGTATGTATTTATACATACACACACAATGTGTGTGTAGATAAGGCACACATGTGGAGGTCAGAGGACAACCTGCAGGAGGTAGTCTTCACAGCTGTCTTGAGAGTTCCTTCCAACGTGCATGTGAGGGTCAAACTCAGGTCCTTACGTTTAGCATCGGGGCCCCTTTACTCACCGAGGCATCTCTCAGGGCCTTTGAATTATTATTATTATTTTTTTTTTTTTTTGGTTCTTTTTTTTGGAGCTGGGGACCAAACCCAGGGCCTTGCGCTTCCTAGGCAAGCGCTCTACCACTGAGCTAAATCCCCAGCCCCTGAATTTATTTTTAAAACCTTTAGAAGTTTTACTTATCGCCGTGCCACATGCATGTATGATGCACGGGTTTGCATGCTGGCACCCACACACCACAGCACACATGTGGCACCCACACAACATAGCACACATGTGGAGGTTGGGCTCAGGAGTCTTTTCTCTCTCTTTGTCTTGAGATCCGGGGAGCAAACTCAGGCCTTTAGGCTTCTGAAGCTCAGATTATTCTGACTCTTCTAGTCCTGTGACTTTGGGCAGGTGACCTGGATATGTACCTCAGTCTCCTGGGTTGTAAAACAGCAGAGAGTATCTGGCCGTATTGTATGTCAGGTTTCAGTTCCATTGCTAATTGTGTTTGATCTACTGCCCTAGAACTCCGAGGGGCGATGAGGGAAAGTGCATGTCATACAGCACACGTTACAAACACCGACTGTGAGTAATTAAAAAATTAACCATCTGCTGAACATATTTCACGCGTTTCTCATTTTTAAAATCATATATTTACTTTTATTTTATGCACACTGGTGTTTTGCTTGCATGTATTTCTGTGTGAGGATGTTACAGACAGTTGTGAGCTGCCCTGTGAGTGCTAGGAATTGAACCCAGGTTCATCTGGAAGAACAGACTCTTAACCCCTGAGCAATCTCTCCAGCCCCGGGTGGCTTAGCCCCAGGTTGTCCCCAGGTTGCTCATTCTGTGTGTGTATCTTTCTCTCCCTCCCTCCTAACTTCCCTCCCTCCCTCCCTCCCTCCCTCCCTCCCACTCTTCCCCTCCCCCTCCCCCCTCTCTTTCTCGATCTCATTCCCAATGTAGCCTCCTGCCTCTGCCTCTCAAATACGGGGTTGTACCAGTGTACACCGCCACGCCCCGCTGTTATTTAACGCACTTTTATTAAAAGATTCCACGTGCGTGGTCTCCCAGAGAATGAGGAGTGGGAAGGACCACAAATGGACCTGAATGTACTTCAGTTCACCCACTTCCCAAATCATCCCGCACGGTCACTCGTGCTGGGGCCCACTAGGACCTCAGTCCAGCAGAGGGCGCTGTGACCTCAAAATGCAATTCTCAGCCTGCCCCTTGGCACAGACGTGCGGAGATGGAAGGAGGGAACCCACTGGGGCATTTTGGCTGCACCCCCTTCAGGCCCTTTGTCCCAACCAACTTCTTTCTCCAAGCACTCAGCAAATCTCCTCAGCCACGCTGCTTGCTGCGGTGTGAACATCACCTCCCTTACTCAGTGAAGCGATCGGCTGGAGATTTCAGCCTTCTGTTACTCAGTGAAGTAACAGATCGGCTAGAGATTTCAGCCTCTGGATCTTTTTTTTCTTTTTTTTTTCTTTTTTAAAAAACCCTAAGAGCCTCATTTCAGCGGTGAATCATCGGCCTTGTGCTGCTTGCTCTCTTTCTGTTCCAAATTCCAAGGCGGCAACTTCTGTCTTAGCCTTCTGGGCACCCGCAGCCATCTTTATCGCAGCCCAGCTCCTCAAAACAAAATTCATTCACTCTCCAGTCTACTCTTGTTTCAACTGTGCTGGAAGACAAAGAGCCTCTTCTCCCAGTCTTTCATCAAACAGTTCTTTGGGACCAAGATTACTTTCATGCAGAGTTGAAGAGAGTTAACCTTTATTGAGGGCATACGCTGCGCCAAGCACTTGACATTACCCTCTCAATTACTCTGAGAGGTTTCTGGCCCATTTAGTAGGTGACACAGTTAAGGCTAAGGGACATTCTAAGGTCACACAGTATGGAGCCATTTTTTTTTTAAATAATAATTTTTGGAGAGGGCAAAAGGTTGGAGAAATGGCTATGCAATTAAGATTACTTGTTGCTAGGGGTTGGGGATTTAGCTCAGTGGTAGAGCGCTTGCCTAGGAAGCGCAAGGTCCTGGGTTCGGTCCCCAGCTTTTGCAAGAGGAGCCAGGTTTGGTCCCCAGACCCCTCATTGTAACTTACATTTGCCCACACTTTCCATTGGGAAAGATTTCACACGCTCTGGCCTCCTTGGGCAACAGGCACACATATGATATACAAACCTAAGGTTTTAAAATTAATTAATCTATTGTGCTGCACTGCATACAGAAGAATGCATAACATGCCCAGGACACTGTTCTGAAGGGTCAGGTTTCTTCTTCCACTGTGTGCACTGGGGACTGAGCTCAGGCAAATGCTATACCAATGAGCTACATCCCCAGCCTTCCAATAACATTTGTTTGTCTGTTTTTTCCAGATATGGTTTCTCTGGGTAGTCCTGGCTATCCTGAAACTCACTCTGCAGGCCAGGCTGGCCTCCAACTCATAGATCCACCTGCCTGTGCCTCCTGAATGCTGGGATCAAAGGTGTGCACCACCACCATGAGAGATTTTTTATTTATGAGCATGTGTGCCAGTTGAGTGCACTGGACTTATAGGCTTTTGTGAGCCGAACTAAGCTTGGGTCCTCTCGAAGATTGGCACCCACTCCTCATTACTGAGCCATCTCTCCAGTCCCCAACAAACTTCTTTGTATTACATTTATTTGTGAGATGGGGGAACACGCACACCATAGAGGATGTGCGGAGGTCAGAGGACAAGTTGCAGGAACCACTTTTCTTCTGCTGTGTGGGTCCCAGGGATGGCGGGCAGGTCATCAGACTTGATGTCAAATCCCTCTGCCCACTGAGCCATCTCACCAGCCCACTAACTCTTTTTTGTTTAATACCAAAGTACTTTATGTGTGTGAATTTTTGTCTGTGCACCATGTTTTTGCAGTGCTCACAGAAGCCAGGAGAGGACACTAAATTCTCTGGAACTGGAGTTTTTTGCTTTTTGTTTTTTTTTCCGGAGCTGAGGACCGAACCCAGGGCCTTGTGCTTGCTAGGCAAGCGGTCTACCACTGAACTAAATCCCCAACCTCAGGAACTGGAGTTTTACAAACAGGTGTGAGCCACCATGTGGATACAGGGCTGGATGCTGAGAATGGATCAGCCCGGGTTCTCTGGAAGAACAACCAGAGTGCTCTTAATTGCTTAACAAGCTCTCTAGCCCCCTAACAATGTCACCTCAGCTAACCTGGACTTGCTATTTTGACCAGGTTGGTCTAGAAATCATAGAGATCCTCCTGACCCCGCCTCCTGAGTGCTGGGATCAAAGGTGTGCACCATATGCACAGCCTAACGATAACGAAAGCAATAAAAATATTTTATTTGTTAATTTTAACTGTGAATTTGTGTGTGTCTGCATGTAGGTACACACACACACACACACACACACACACACACACACACACACAAACACGAGTATAGGTAAATTTGGAGGCCACAGGCATTGGAGTCCCTGGAGCTGGAGTGACATGTTTGTGAGCTGCCATGGTAGTGCAGGGATTCGAACTCAGATACTCTGGAAGAACAGCCAGTGTTCTTTATCACTGATCCATCTCTCCTGTACCTCCCTCAATTTTTCAAATGGTCTTTGAGTGCCTGGACTTGTGGGACCCAAACAGGCTCTACGGATTGTTCAATATCCTTTTTTAATTTCATTGATATCTTGCATATGCAATGCCTGCGCCTGTGTGTGTGTACATGTCACAGCATGTGTGCGAAGGTTAGAGGACCGCTTCATGTAGTCAGCTCTCTCCCTCTACCTTTTACATAGTGTAGAGGACTTGTCTTTCATGTGTATCATAATGCTAAGTGCCGGCCGCCAACGCCTGGTTACCCCAGAGACAAGAGACTCTGCACCTAGACCCAAGTGACACTATGTGCCCTGGACCCAAGTTATTTCTGATTGGTGAATAAAGATGCTCACAGCCAATAGCTGTGCAGAAGAGCTGGGGGGTTTTAAGGTTTCCAGGCTAGGGGATAGGGGTGGGGTAGGTGTTGAGTGAGAACCAGGAGCTGGAGAAGAAGGTGAGGGGAAAGGAGAAGCCACCATGGGTTAGGTGAGTCATGAAGACGTGGCCTGGAAGGCTGGCCAATTGGAATTAAGAGCAGCCCAGATGAGACATAATATTAACTCTGGGTTATCACTAGGAAAGTAGATTTTAATAGGATAGAGGGTAAATATCTGCCCAGCTCTTGTGCTGTTTAATGTTTATTGTAAACAATAAAAGTTGTGTGTCTTTTTTTTTTTTTTTTTCCGGAGCTGGGGACCGAACCCAGGGCCTTGCGCTTGCTAGGCAAGCACTCTACCACTGAGCTAAATCCCCAACCCCAAGTTGTGTGTCTTTTGTCTGGAGAGTAAATGGTCAAAGACGGGGTAGAAACCTGGGATTGAAATTAAAAATTTTGGGGACTGGAAAGATGGCTCAGTGGTTAAGAGCACTGACTGCTCTTCCAGAGGTCCTGAGTTCAATTCTCAGCAACCACATGGTGGCTCACAACCATCTGTAACAGAATCCAATGTCCTCTTCTTGTGTCTGAAGACAGCTACAGTGTACTCATATACTTAAATATATCTTTATAATTTTTTTTCAAAAAAGAAATTAAAAATTTCTACAACAACATCAGCTCCAGGTATTGAACTCGGGGCCTCAGGTTTGCCTGCCGGCTGCCTTTACCTGCTGGGAGCCTTTTTTCGAGCCCCACAAGTGCAATATTTTGGGTTTTTTTAGTTTTTTGTTTTTTTGTTTCGTTATAGTGTTTTGTTTTGTTTTTGAGACAGGATACCACCATGTACCCTTGGCTGTCCTGGAACTGTCTACATAGAGCAGGCTGCCCTCAAACTCTCTTACAGAGCCTCTGCCTTCCCAGAGCTGGGATCAAAGGAGTGTGCCACCACACCCAGTGACTATCCAGTATCTGAACCACTTGTCATATCTGAGTCATGAGCACACGACTGACCAAACTGAGGTGCTACTGTAAGCTAAACTCCAAAGACAGTTTAATGAAGGAAAAAAGAAGCAAATTTAGCCCCAATTATTTTATCTTGATTACACATGGAAATAATCTACATCACTGGATTAAATATTGTTAAGATTCATCTCCCTTGTCTTAATATTTTTTATGTTAAATTATGTGGCTACTAGAATATTTTAAATATCCTGGGTGACTCAGATTCTTTCTCTCTGAGTCAGCGTTGTTCTGGGAGCTGCCTGCTCACTGTAGAGGGTCAGGATGACTCAAATATGGGCATCGCTTGGTCTTCAGAAGAGCTGCTTCCAGCCACCATGTGGGTATCAAAACCTTCGGATACTGAAACCCTTTATATCAAAATGATATGCTATTTGGGGGTAGCCTATGCAGATCTTGGAAACTTACAGTCCCTCCTGCCCATGAGTGCTGGGTAATAACCGTTACTGTTATGGAGAAATAACGGCGAAAAACAGGATGTTTGATGCAGACACACACCTTTTCCCCTCATAATATTTTAGACCCATGGTTGGTTGAATACTTTGTAGGGGATCTGGGGATAAAAGATCTGGGGTGACTGTCATTAAGACCAGGGAATTAAGACCTGAGAACTCCTGGGGGAAGGACGCTGCTGTCATTGTTATGAGGCCCAGGGTGTTCTAAAAGCCCAAATATGGCTCTGGGAAGAAAAGCAGAGGAACGGAAGAGGGGCAAAGCCAGCAGCAAGCCCGGGCACCTGGGGAGGTCACACAGCCTTCATACACTTTTTTTTTTTCCCCCAGAGCTGAGGACGAACCCAGGGCCTTGAGCTTGTTAGGCAAGTGCTCTACCACTGAGCTAAATCCCCAACCAGCCACACAGCCTTCAGACTGTCTTGGCAGCATGGAATTTCATTCTTCCCAAGTGAGATGGGGGCTGGGGGGTTAGGCTGAGCCATGCTAGTCAGGTGGAGAGGGGCCAGTGGATGACAGAACCGACCTTCTTTCTACCTCTGCTCAGGCTTGCTGTCTCAGGTCCTTCTTCCAGCCTCAGGGGAATGCACTCTGAGGGATGCTGTGAGTGCTTTCTTCTAGGAGGAGCCTGGAGGACAGTTCTCCAGACAGCATCTCCCGTAGTCTCACAACTGCTTCCTGCCCAAAGCTCCCAACACTTGATCCCCTTAAATCCCTTCCTTTCTGGGGAGTCAGGTGGCCATGAAGGCTTCACAAGACCTGAGGCACCCAGTTGCTCAGCAAGCTGAAGGGTCCCAGACCTAGGTGGATCTAGTCCACCTGGGACTTTCTGAGGCACTGACCTCTGGGAGCTCCCTGGGCAGGTTTGGAGGAAGGAACTGAAGCTTCACTTTCCCCTAAGGTTAGGGCATCAGTCCCAGCATGCCTTCCTTCCTTTCTAGTTTTTCTCTTCTACTCCTCACCTGTGCCCACCCTAACTTGTACCTGCCCTCACCTCTGTCCAGCCTCACCTCTGCCCACCCCTCACCTTTGCCCAGCCTCACCTCTGCCCACCCCTCACCTCTGCCCACCTTCACCTCTGCCCAGCCTCACCTCTGCCCAGCCTCACCTCTGCCCAGCCTCACCTCTGCCCACCCTCACCTCTGCCCACCCTCGCCTCTGCCCACCCTCACCTCTGTCCAGCCTCACCTCTGCCCACCCCTCACCTTTGCCCAGCCTCACCTCTGCCCACCCTCACCTCTGCCCACCCTCACCTCTGCCCAGCCTCACCTCTGCCTGCCCTGCTCAGGAGCTGCCTTCCTTCTTTCACCAGTGCAGCTCTGTTCTCACACTACGCTTGAGAATTTCTGAAGAGAAAGGGAGTCTTTAAACCCCACAGGAAAGAATCCTGAGGGCTTCCTGGGGCTGCACCCACCTCTTCTCTGAGGGTAGAGCTGCAGTTGTGTCGTTTCTGATTTGTGAGACCGGGTCGCAAGGCTGTAACGTTTTATTGTTTTTATTTTGACATTTTAAAGATTTTACTTATTTAGTGTGTGTGTGTGTGTGTGTGTGTGTGTGTGGTATGTGTATGTACAACCACACACATATGGAGATTGGAGGACAACTTGTGGGAGCTGGTTCTCTTTCCTACAGTGTGGGTTCAAGGGATCAACTTCTAGTCATCAAATTTGACAGCATCTCTCCAGCTCAGAGTTCTGAGAACCCATCAGAGGTTGGCAAAAAGGAGCCAGACCTCAGATGAGCACTTTGCTATACACTGTGATTCCAGCATTTGTAGGCGAAGGTTAGGTTGCCCGACGTATGGAGACCTTGTATCAAAACAAACAGGTTCAAGATCCGTTGTCAAAAATAAACCCTATTCCCCAAACAACCAGACCTTTCTTTTTTGTTTCCTGAACCTACCTGATGTCCACCAAAATAGGCCATCCCGGGGTTGGGGATTTAGCTCAGTGGTAGAGCGCTTACCTAGGAAGCGCAAGGCCCTGGGTTCGGTCCCCAGCTCCGAAAAAAAGAACCAAAAAAAAAAATAGGCCATCCCATCCTCAGTCTATCCCCATGGGGTTTCCGCTGGGCCTCAGAGTCAGCTCTGCCCTTATTCCTGTTATAAATTCTAAGGACCCTTTAGAAAATGCTCGACCAGGAACCCTGACTTCTCTTACAAAACTGTACTCGAGGCTGATATGAACTCAAGGAGGTTAATTCCTCCCCTCCCCCAACTCCACCCGACACACCCCTTTATTGACCAACAGGACCACAGAGTATTGTGTACCTCGGACACTTCACCTCTGTCCTAGCGGTAATGCACACCCTCGCCTAGACACGCGAAGTTCCCACCATACCGAGGGCTCCCCCTAGTGGAGACAAGAAAAACCTATCAGAGACTTGGAGGGAAAGAGAGGGAAACCCTGGAAGGAAGCAATGTGGGTCAAAGGCTTGGAGACCCACCTAGTAAGACAATCCTTCTTCTTCGCTCTCCTCCCTCTAGATTGGGGGTGAGCCTAAAAAGGGACGGGAGATCCTGTCGTCTCCTTTCATTCGCCGAACCTGGCCCACCCTACGGTTCCCTGTCTGGTCGAAATGAGAGAGATTGAATTTTCTGTGCTCAAGCTGCGAGGAGAGAAAAACTGAGTAGTCCCCAGTTTCTCCCACAGACAGCCTCCTCCCTGTACCCCCACCTTCCCCACTGGATCTCTTACTAAAAACCTCTCTTTTTCTTCCATCATATCCAAAAGCTAGGCCTGGTTTGGAGAAGGGATGGCCTAAGAAGGGTTGCGACAGTGTGCGTTTGCTTTGGGGTCCTCCAACTTGAGCAAGCCCAGCCTTCCCTCTCCTTCCCCACCCCCACCCTCCGGAGTTCTTGATTTGGCTCCTGTTCGTGCTTCCTTCTTTGGAGAACTCCTAGGAAGGCCCGTGTCCCGCCAGGACAGGGCAGGAAAGAGAAGAGAGGACTCGGGGAGAGGCGCAGGGAGACTCCAGAAGGTTGAAGGCTGGAATTAGGGGGTGAGGACCCGCGTCCTTCCTGCCTTGAGGGGCGTATGCAAAGAATTGCTAATTGCAACTAAACGAGGCCTCGGCGTGGGGGAAGGGGCAGCCCGGGCTGTCAGGGGCTACCGCCTCTTTGAGTGCCCGGGTAAGGCCAGGCCAGCCCGCTCTTCTCATGTAAAGCAGCTTTTTGTCTGGGGGAGCCAGGGCTGGGGCCAGGGGCTGGGGAAGGGGCCCAAGCCTTTGGCAAGTTTCTTGTTCCCCAGAAAAGGAGAAGGGTGCCGAGGCCTCCTCAGAGTGAGGACGCCCCCCCTCCGCCCCCGTCCCCTCTCAAGCTTTTTATGTGGGGGTTGATGGGGTGCTGCCCAGCAGGAGGGGGTGGGCCTGGGATCCTAGCACCCCCCTTGCTGGGCTGTGGGAAAGAACTGAGCACAAAGAAAGGGGCTGGCCCAGTGAGTTGGGAGACAGGGCAACTCTTATCCAGGGACATCCTGAGCTTGGAGAATCCGGCATTGAAGCCCCTTCTCCCCAAGGATGTCCTCAGAGGTTGTCTACGTCTTATCGGGTTGCCTGAGTCTCGTCCGATAACTGGACCCTCCTTGTTTGTCCCCAGGAGATGGAGTAGGGACAGGATTTTAGTTTGCTTCCTAACAGCCTATCAGAGAAGATATCTTTGCTCTCAAAACTGAACTTGAGCTGCAAGCACTTAATCCCAGATACTAGGAGGACTGAGGCAGAAGGATCATTTGACCTAGTGGCTAGAGCTCTGCCCAGGCAACTTAGCACGATCCTAGCCTTAAAATAAAAAAATAATAATCATGATACTGAGGCTTCGGGTCTCTGGGACCATATAGCCTTCAATATGATTGATGGTTTGGTTTTTGTTCTGAGTGATAGGTTCTCACTATGTAGCCTCTAACTCGTGATTATTTTTTTTCTCTTTTTCGGGGCTGGGCATCGAACCCAGGACCTTGCGCTTCCTAGGCAAGCGCTCTACCACCGAGCCAAATCCCCAACCCCCTAACTTGTGATTCTATTGCTTTGGTCTGCCTGTTAGAGGCCTACACCATGCACTTTTGAGATATTGGCTGTCGTAATCCAGAACTCAGGAGGTAGAGACAGAAGTATCTCAGTGAGTTCAAGGCCTGCCTGCTCTGCATGAGTTCCGGACTAGGCAGGGCTACCTATCGAGGCTCTTGTGGAGATAGAAAGGTATATCCTCGCCCACAGGTTGCCCGTAGAGCTGTCTATCAGTGTATGCCTAGCATTCACACAGCCCCACGTTTGATCTCCAGCACCACATATAACCAGGTATGGGGAAGCGTACCTTTAAGTCATACTTTTTTTTTTTCTTTTTTTCGGAGCTGGGGACCAAACCCAGGGCCTTGTGCTTGCTAGGCAAGCACTCTACCACTGAGCTAAATCCCCAACCCCTAAGTCATACTTTTAAGTCCAGCTTTAGGAGGATCTCTGGGAAGCTTTGTGAATTCAAAGCCTACCTGGTCTACATAGCGAGTTTCAGGCCAGCCTAGTCTACGAAGAGAAACCCAGTCTTGAAGCAAAATCATACAAACCAAGATTCACTACTTATCCTGCTCCCAGTGTGGCCTAGCGCTCCCATCCTGCAGACTAGAGAGACAGAGTCCAACAGTGAACCAGCCCTGAAGAACAGACGTGGTTCAAGGGCTCAGGGAGATGGGGTGAAATCACAGGAGAGGTTGTTTATTTTCCTGTGAGATATCCACTTCACTCAAGCAGCTCCTTTCCCTTCCTCAGTTTTGGTGCTCTTCGGTCAGTCTCCTCGTCACCATATGTCACTCTGTCTAGGCCCCTCAGCCAGGTGGAAGATGTGGACTTCCAGCCTGCCAGATACCCAGAGATTCTTGGTCTCAGAGTGTCTTTGGCCAAGGGGCTCTGGCATCTGGCCAGTGCCTTTCTCCCTGCTGGACTCACTCCCCACTGGCCCCTAATCCATCTCACCCAGCAGGAAGCCCTTAAGCTCCCTTTTCAATGGCCTTCCCCAGCCTGCTGTGGGCTCTGAGCCTTTCTATATCACCCTTGGCAGGAGCTATGTTGTACAAGCTGGAGAGAGCTGCCCTTAGAAAAGAGGTCATCTTGCCTCAAACAGCTTCCCGCTCCTGGCTGGCTGGCTGCCCCTCTCCTCTCCCCAGGGTCACCCTTCTACTACGTTGCCTGGGCGTCTTGTGGCACGGAGAGCCCTGGCTAAGTCACACGGCAAAGTTCTACACGGTTCAGGTGGTGTAGAGAGGAAGCTACAGAGACGGAGGGCAGGATGCTGGGGTCTGGGGGAAGTGTGGCCGTCAATAGTGGCCTCGGCTCTGTGCCATATCTTCTTAAAAGACCACTCTTCACTTTCCCTGACGCTTCCAGATTTTCCAGGGCATTCTCAGGCTGTGATGCAGCCCAGATAGCACCAGGAGAGCCCAGCCCTTGGGAGAAAAGAGCCAAGCTGAGGGGTGGCAAGGGCTGGGGCACGGGCCCTTTCTTTCTAGAATGTATTACTAATTGCTTGTCAACCCTGGTATTGAAGATTTGACAGCTTGAATCATTCTTGAGTGGGCGTGGCTTCAAATCCCCAGTCCCATGACTCCAGCACGTCGACTTGTAATGGTTTTAATTTTTGGTTTGGAAAATACGATCTTTTTTTTTTTTTTTTTTTTTCCAAGCTGGAAGTACCAGCTCACATCTAGAACGCAAGCCGAGACAGGAGGATTGCCAAGAATTAGAGCGGCCTTGCCTGGACTAGGTTGTGAGTTACTGGGTGATTGGATCTCAGAGTGAGACCCGACCCCTTACAGCTTGTGCGGCCTCTCTATCCTCGGCTTACTTCTGCACCCCTGTTTCTCCAGTGTCTCTGTGTGGGGTCTTCCCACCTAGGTCCCTTTTAGCCTGGCCTGGAAGTCTGCAGCCTAGGAGTGGCTGGAGAAAAGTTGGGGACGCCGCCAAGAGGTCTGTTTGTAGTTCAGATTCCTCTCATTCCAGACTCAGCAGGCTCTCGAAAGGAAGGACTGGGATTGGGAGGAGGATCCTTGGTGCACCAGCTGTGGGGGGAAGAGGGGGGGTTCATCCTCTGCAGCTGACCCCCAACCACAAGTAAGAGGACCCTAGGACCTGCATGTACTGACTGCAGCCCTTCGTTCCCCAGCAGCCTTCACTTCCAGGCCCCTCCCAACATGGGGGCTGTAGTCATGGCTGAATTCCTTGCATCTTTTCGAGTTCCTCTTTCTCCTGGGCACGGTAGGGAGAGCATTTAGATAGAGACTGAGTAAGGAGGAATTGCCTGGAGAGTGTTGCTGGTTCAGCCTCAGCTTCAAAGAAGCCACCAGTCCTCCCCCCCCCCCCAACTGAAGTCTGCAAAGTTTTATTTTAACCCAGCAATGGATTTGTTATTCTATCCTGCAACCCCTAGACCAAAGAATTTCTCAAGGGTTATCTGGGGTGACCTTACCCTGGGGGAAGGCAACCTGAAACCCCCAAGCCTCCCTTCCCAGTGACTTCAGGGTTTAGAAATCCCTGTACCTGCACCTCTCCCTGGGAAACACCCCTCTCAGGGTTTCTTCCTGACCCAGGCAGTGGAGGGAAAACAAACATTGCCGGCAAGGGTTGGGTGTCCATCAAATGAAGTGACCACTTTGTCTGACCTTCTCAACCCTTTGAGGAAGAAGATTAATGTCGCCTTTTGTCACTGAGTGACCTATGCCAGGAAGGACCACGTTGGCCATTGAGTTTAGGCTCAGTTGTTGAGCTTCAGGAGTCTGAAGAGGGAGCCTGGGGGCATTGAGGGACTTGGAGAGGCTGTGAAGACTCCATTGGAGTTGCAGGGTAGTGAAGCTGGCAGGTAAGAAAAAAAAATCATTTGTATATGTGTGGGGATGGGGGTTTAGACAGGGTTTTTTTATTTTGTTTTTCGTTGTTGTTGTTGTTGTTGTTGTTGTCTCCCCCCTCCCCCCCGCACTCCCCAACATGGGTTTCTCTGTGAAGCCCTGGCTGTCCAGGAACTGAATCTGTAGACCAGCCTGACTTCTGAGTGCTGGGATCAAAGGCAGGAGTCACCACAACCCCGCACATAAATTACTGGTTTAAAGAGAAGTCTTTACTAAGGAAGGGACTTCTATATAGGATCCTGTAGGGTCTGAGAGCTGGGTATTAAGGAACATTTCTAATTCAGACCAGGGTCAAGGAGAAAAGAGAAGTTCAGGGGGGAAGAAATTCAGGGGGCCAGTTTCTTGAGACAGCATCCTTCAATTGATCGAGTGATGATTGATTTAAATTTAAAGAATCTAGTCCTTCCTTCTGTTTTTCCCTCCAGACACCACAGAGATTCAGATGAGTTTCTAGGGCATTTGACACATCTTCTGTCAGTGAGGCCTTCTGTCAGCGGGCACCCATTATTACTTTGAATGTTTCCTAAGCAGTCCACATTTCTGGATAATTTTATGAACTAAGTCTTGGTCTGTGCCATGGCCTGAGCCTAGTGGGTGTACCACTTTAATCCCAGCACTTGGGAGGCAGAGACAGGAGGATCTCTGTCTACTCAAGAGTTCTAGGTCAAGGGCTGGAGAGTTGGCTCAGGAACAGTACTGGTTGTTCTCCCAGGGGACTCAGGTTTAGTTCCCAGCACCTACCTGGCAGCTCACAACTGTCTGTAACTCCAGTTCCAGGGGTCAAATGGCCTCTTTTGGCCTCTATGGGCACTGCACGTATATAAAACACAGACATAGGTGCAGGCACCCCCACACACACATAATAAAATAAAATAATCTAAAAAAAAAAAAACAAAACCCAAAACCTAAAAACTACCTCAGAGACCATCTCTGTTTATCCTACAGGGAAAGGTGTTTACCCACACTAAGAGGAATTAGATGTCCCGACTTTAGGGCATGCTGGTGGTGAATCTTGTCTTTTGTATTTTGGAGAGCTGAGCCAAAATACAGCCAAAATACAAATTACTCATTTGTATGTCACCATCACTATGGGGTTGATGATTTCTGTAATACAAATAGTCTTTTTGGAAACTGTACGCGTCCATCCTTGCCCGGAAGAAAAGCTTATTGGAAGGTCCTTAAATTTTCCTATCTGGAGCTGGAGATTTGGCTCTGTGGTTAAGAGCACTGGGGTTTGATTCCCAGCACCCACGTGGTAGTTCACAACTATCAATAACTCTAGTCCCAGGGGATCCGATGCCCTCTTCTGGCCGCTCCTGGAATTGCATACACATGGTACACAGACGAAACACCTATACACGTTAGATAAGTACATTCTCCCATCTATCTGTGGCAGGAAGAAGCAATCTCTAGAATGAAGCTAATATGATAGTGGTGCCATTCACAGCCTTTTTATTTTTATTTTTTATTTTTATTTATTTATTTATTTTTTTGGTTCTTTTTTTTCGGAGCTGGGGACCGAACCCAGGGCCTTGCGCTTCCTAGGCAAGCGCTCTACCACTGAGCTAAATCCCCAACCCCGCCTTTTTATTTTTTTTGGAGTGAGTGAGTTATGAAACCCAAGGGATTCCTACAAAGCCATGGGAAAAGGAAGAAGAGCTGGGATTCCTAAAGAAGCCACTCCCCAACTCCAACCTTTGGGGTTCCCAGTTGCTCTCATTTTTGGAGGGAAGCCATGGGAGAGAGGCCATGGTCATGAACTGATGCCACATCCGTGGCTGTCCTGTCAGCCTCTGTTCCCTTCAGAGCCCTCACCTGTTCCCTTTGATGTCCTCTACAAAGGATGACTGTCACCCCCTCGGCTGGAAGTATGGCAGAAAGCAGCACGTCTGTTTCCTGGTACTTACGGGCTGCCTACAGCTTTCATGCTTTCTACACGGACACCGAGGACTCATACTGCTTCCTGGGAGTGAGTGTGGACTCTAAGTCTCTTATGGTGACTTAGTCCCAGAGTTCTAATTGTGGCTCTCAGTTCAGCCAGCTGAGCCTTAATCCCTAGAGGGAAGGCCTCACCTTGGAGGTGTCAGTAAGGGTTATTATAGGTTATCTGGCTCAGGGAATCCTTCATTCATCACGAAACTCCCAAGGAAGATCCCATGCCAGGGAGCATCTTTAAGACTTTTCTGGTGAGCATTGTTTGTTCACGGTTATGTTTGGGACCTTGAATTTCTAGTTTTATTTATTTATTTATTTATTTTTTGCATTTAGTTATTTTGTGTGATTGCATTTCTCTCTGTCTGTCTCTCTCTGTCTGTCTCTCTTTCTCTGTGTGTGTGTGTCTGTCTGTCTCTTTTAAATTTTATTATCTATTTATTTACTTACTTTTTGTTTGTTTGTCTTTGTTGTTGTTGAAACAGGGTTCCTCTGTGTAGCCCTGGCTGTTCTGGAACTCTGGAACTTATTCTGTAGACCAGGCTGGCCTCAGACTCAGAGGTCCACCTGCCTTTGCCTCCCAAGTGCTGGGATTAAAGAAAGGCATATGTCACCACCACCTGGCTTGTCCTTTCTTTCTTCTTTCCTTCCTTCCTTCCTTCCTTCCTTCCTTCCTTCCTTCCTTCCTCTCTCTCTCTCTTTCTTTCTTTCTTTCTTTCTCTCTTATAGGGTTATTTATCATTTTATGTGTGTGACAGTTTTGCCTGCATATATACAAAATGTATACAAAATGCCCTGAGTGCCTGTTGCTTGTGGAGGTCAGAAAAGGGCATCGGCTATCCTGGGACCAGAGTTACAGACAGTTGTGATCCAGCACGTGGGTGCTGGGCGCTGGGCACTGCATCGAGGTCCTCTGCAAGAGCAACAAATACTCTTTCACTGCCGATCCATGTATGGACTTACCTTCCTCTGAGAGGAAGGTAACAGGGTTAAGGAAGGAGCAGATTTTTATTTGAACAGCTGAGCCTTCCAAGAGTAAAGCCCCGATGTTTCAGGAGTCCGTTATGACTTAACTGGCGCCTCCCTTTGGATTTCAACAGCTCGTCTATGTGGTGCGATGATAGTATATTCCAGCCCTTTCCCAAGGTCAATTTAGCTGCCTCTGGAATTAGCAGAGCAGCCTCAGGTCTGGTGCTAGCTTTCTCCATGGGACCTACCTCTCAGCTAAGATAGGATGTTGAGGGAAAACCCACAAAGCCATTTCTTTCCTTTCAGTTACATAGAGATGCAAGTCGTTCCCAGTTAGGAATCTCAAAGCTGGGGCTCCAAGAAACACCTACTTATGAAGGCCTTAAGTCCCTCTGGCCCCCTGATGAGGGTTTGTGTTTTTCTTGCCTGGGTTTCTTTTATTGGCTGGTTTCTTTTATAGCTGGGCAAATTCCCCATACACTGGAATTTAGAGCCTGAAGAATCTTGTAATTCCCCCTAAAAACCCCCTAAGTTGTTAAATTTATTTTATTATTATTTTATTTTTGTAATGGAAAAGAAGAACCAGATGATACCCAGTCCTCGCTGAATCCCCTTCCCTTTAGCAATTATTTTATTTATGTAGTTATTTTGTGTGATTGCATCTCTTTCTCTCTCTCTCTCTCTGTGTGTGTGTGTGTGTGTGTGTGTGCGCACTTATCACATGTGGAGGTCTAAGTAATTGGTTGACAGTTAGCACAACTGAACTTTATTTTAGAAACCTTATAGCCCCCTGTCAGATGAGGACTAACTCAGTTCCTTCCTGGGAATCCTCTGTAGGGATACAAAGGATCATTCACATATTGGGGGACCCTAGATAAGGTCTGGCCCAAGAGGTGGGAACTGTCCTTGGATCCCAGAGGCAGGATCATTCACGCCAGCTGGGTACGGGGATGGGGGGTGGTAGGGGTGGGGTCGAGTCCTCAATGACAAATAGGTACTGGGACTCAGAATGTAAGGGTTTACAGAAAAGAGAATCCTGTAAGTCTAGTGCAATAAACCCTTCTGGGGTCCTTTGGGGTCTGGGCTCCGAGAGTGTGTAAGTCGGGGCTGAAGGGGTGAAGTGGATTCCACCTTTATTAATAAATCTGAAGCCTTGGAGTAGTCTCCACTCTCTATTGGATTTTGAATTTCAGGATTAGGAGCATTAGCTGTTGTTTTTCATTAGCTGTGATGTTTGGTGAAGCCCTGCTGTGTCTGGTTGAAAGGTTACTGTCATTAGTAGGGAAATAAAAAGGAAACTGTTAGCAGAGGCAGCCAGATTTCAAGGCCAGCCAGGACTGTCGCAGTTACAGAGTGAAACCCTGTCACAAGAAAACAACAACAAAAAAACAACAACCCAGTAACAAACAAACACCGGGTGTTGGTCTCGTGCCTTTGATCTCAGCACTCAGGAGGCAGAGGCAAGAGGATCTCTTGAGTTTGAGACCAGCCTCATCTGCAGAGTGAGTTCCAGGACAGCCAGGGCTACACCGAGAAACCCTGTCTCTAAAAACCAACCAGCCAGCCAACCTACCAAACAAGGGAAACGGTTTTGCATGGAAAGTGTCCCTCATAGGCCCGTGTATCTGATTAATCTATCCCCAGCTGGTTGTACTGTTGGAGAAGGCTATGGAACTTTTAGTAGGTGGAGCCTTGTTGGAGGAAGTAAGTTACTTGGTAGGTTTGAGGGTTTATAACCTCTTTCCGCTTCCTGTTCAATCTCTTGCCCGTTTCCTGCTCCTGCCCTGTTTTCCCTAACTGTTGCCAGGCCTTCCTTGCCAGGTTGGACTTCATGGCTCAGGAACCGTAACATGAAATAAACTCCTGTATTTCCTCACAGCATCAGGAAGTAACTGGCAGAGAGCCTCCTCGGTGGATTTTAATAGGTGAGGCTGTAACTGCCTTTCCGATCTGCCCCCGTGGATAACCCGTACCCTAGGATGGAGTTTAGTTTCCATTAAGTGGAGAATGAGGTCCTATCCCAGGGGCATAAGAATGGTGGTCCCACGAATGGTGATCCCACGAATGGTGATCCCTAGGAGAGTGCTCCCAGGCACTCTCAGGAAGGTATGGGGAAGAAGGACACGTTCCTAGTTGAAACTGAGAAAGCAGATAAAATATCATGGGCTTTCTAGAAACGCTCACCACAGTGGCGCTACTGGATGAGGGAGGACCAGGATGAGAGTGGATGACTGAGAAGCATCACTACCTACTAAGTAAGAAATTTGTCTCATCCCTCCACTGTCTGACACCCTGTATTTACAGAAAGACGTTTGGTGTTGGGTCTGAGGTGGAAAGGATACCCTAGGCCCTTCGGTCTTATTCTTGTTAGACCAGGGCAGGCTTAGATTCTGTCCCCCTGAACCTTTGCCTCTGGGGACAGCCTGCTCTCCAGTGGTTCTGTGGAGAATTACGATGAAGTACAGGTAGAAAGCCTTGCTTTCCGTTTGGGCACTGTGTCAGCTAGGACTTTACTGCTGTGAACAGACGCCATGACCAAGGCAACTCTTATAAGGACATTTAATTGGGGCTGGGTTACAGGTTCAGAGGTTCAGTCCATTATCATCAAGGCTGGAGCATGGCAGCACCCAGGCAGGCACGGTGCAGGAGGAGCTGAGAGTTCTACATCTTCATCTGAAGGCTACTAGGGGACAACTGAGTACCAGGCAGCTAGGAAAAGGGTCTTAAAGCCCATGCCCACAAGGACACGCCCACTCCAACAAGACCACACCCACTCAGACAAGGCCACACCTACTCTGACAAGGCCATGCCTCCTGATAGTGCCTCTCCCTGGGCCAAGCACATACAAACTATCACAGGGATTCCCTTCTGAAAGCTCTTCCTTCAACACTCAGAGCATTGTCCAATTGGAGACACTTGTCCTGACAGCACTCTGGTTTGGAGGGAGGATGCTAACAAGGCAGTATTCCTTTTGTTTCATGACTCTCCTTGGCTTCCTCCTGGCCTTGGTTATAGACTAAACAGGTGACACTATTGAGAAAATTGACGAGCATAGGGGTTGGAAAGACAGTTCAGCTGATAGGGGCATTTGCTGCTCTTCTGAAGGACCAGGCTTCAATTCCTAGCACTTATATGTATGATTTCTTATAACTTCATAACTCCATTTCCAATAGATCCAGTGCTCCCTTCTGGCCACTGATGGCAATTTTTAAGGGACTGGAGAGATGGCTCGGAGTTTAGGAGAATTGGCTGTTCTTTCAGAGGATCAGTATGACATCTAACACCCACATGGTAGCTCATAACCATCTATAAATCCATTCCCAGGGGGCCTGACAGGTTCTGTGGGCACTGCACACACCTGGTACCCATATACACTTGCAGACAAAATACCCATACACATAAAAGATCTTATATTTAAAAAAAATTAACAACAAAATTCTTATAGGATGTTATTAGGTCCGAGAGGGTCTCTTGCCTGATATCCAGGGTAGCCTGAGGTATAATGGTGGTATATCAAGATCGGGAGTTCCTTGAGGCTAGAGAGAAGGCTCAGCAGTTAGGAGCTCTTACCCAAATCAGCCTTGGGCTTGTTCCCAGCACCCACATGGACGCTCACCATCAGTTACTCCAGTGTCTGGGGCACTGACGCCCTCTTCTGCCCTCTATGGGCACTTGCATGTATATGGTACACATGAACTCATATAAGCACACAGATGTACACACAATAACAAATCGATCTTTGTTTTTGTTTTCTTCCTATCCCTGGCTATCCTGGAACTTGTTCTGGAATCCAGGCTGGCCAGGAACTCAGAGATCCAGAGACATGCCTACCTTTGCCTCCCCAAGTGCTGGGAATTACAGGCATGTGCCACTACTGGTCTGGCTTTAAATATCAAATAGAGAAAATGGGGGCGGGATGAAAACAGGAGGAATTCTTGTTTTGACGCAGGATGAGATGTGATCTTTTATCACGGCCTCTTTGGGTGCTCTAGGAAGGCTGTAGGAGTCTCTGTTCTTTGCACACGAGAGAGCTTGGGGTAATGGAAGGGTTTAGTGCAGGTTCCTTTTCAACCTTCTAAGATGCTCAGTAAGAAATGCTTTTGTCTGAGTCTCCCCATGACACAATCCCATTCGGGGTCACTCACAGGGACTGCCTGCCATCAGCAGGGAGACCATTTCCTTCCTGAACCATTAGTGTTAGTCTCCTGCAGAATTTACCTTATCCATTCGATGCCTCTTCCCATTCCCAGTTTCCCAACTGTGGTCTGCTGTGGTTGTCAAGTTTCCATTAAACATTGGTACATCTTTTCATGTCAAATCACAGGGCCGGGCCAATTCCCAGGAAATTACTCAGGAGACTCTGGGAGTTTACTCAGATCAGGTTTAATTTGTGCGTGCATGCGTGTGTGCGTGTATGCATGTATGTGTGTGCATGTGTGTGCATGTGTACCATGTGTGTTCCTGGTACCCAGAGAGGCTAGAAGAGGGTATCATATCCCCTGGAACTGGAGTTCAGTTGTGAGCTGCCATGTGGGTGCTGGGAACGACATGCTGGCCCTCTACTAAAGCAGCAAGTTTTCTTACCATCCAACATCTCTTCCAGCTTCCATGCAGCTTAAAATATTATTTTTTGAACTTTTTAAAAGAAGGCTTATTTATCTTATTTACATGATTACACTATAGCTGTCTTCAGAAACACCAGAAGAGGGCATCAGATCCCATTACAGATGGTGTGAGCCACCATGTGGTTGCTGGGAATTGAACTCAGGACCTCTGGAAGAACAGTCAGTGCTCTTAACCGCTGAGCCATCTCTCCAGCTTGATTTATTTTATTTTATTTTATGTGTATAAGTATCTTTTTTTTTTTTCTTTCGGAGCTGGGGACCGAACCCAGGGCCTTGTGGTTCCTAGGCAAGTGCTCTACCACTGAGCTAAATCCCCAACCCCTGTGTATAAGTATCTTATCTGCATGCACCTATGTGTTCTATGTGCATGTCTGCTGGAGGTCAAAAGAGGGCATCAGGTTCCCTAGAACTGACTGTGAGCCACTGTGTGGGTGCTGGTAGCCAAACCTAGGTCCTCGGCATAATAAGAAGCACTTTCACCTGATGAGCTCCTCCGGCCATCTCTTCAGCCCCCCATGTGGCATTTTTGATATGAATCAGGTTTATCTCTCAAAGCAAAAAAATCTTGCACACAAGGAAGGTCAGACCATTTCCCTCCTCCTAGAAATACAAGTTGTGTTGTAATATGGTATGATAATTAATACTTCTCTCTGGGCTGGGCGATGTCACACTGTCCTTTTTTTTTTTCCCCCTTCTTTTTTCCCCAGAGCTGAGGACCAAACCCAGGGCCTTGCACTTGCTAGGCAAGTACTCTACAACTGAACTAAATCCCCAAACCCGCCCCCCTTTTTTAAAAAGATTTATTTTATGCATATGAGTACACTGCAGCTGTCTTCAGACACACCAGAAGAGGGCATCAGATCTCATTACAGATGGTTGTGAGCCACCATGTGGTTGCTGGGATTTGAACTCAGGACCTCTGGAAAAGCAGTCAGTGCTCTTAACCGCTGAGCCATCTCTCCAGCCCAAGCACTATCCTTTAATTATTTGTTTGCTTTTCCTTTAGGATCTGGAGGTCAAAGTGGTCCAACTTCTGTTCTGTTCTTTTTATCCCCCCCTTTCTTTTCTTTCTTTCTTTCTTTCTTTCTTTCTTTCTTTCTTTCTTTCTTTCTCTCTTTAGACAGGGTCTGTCTATATAGCCCCTGTTGTCCTGAAACTCACTATGTAGACCAGATTGGTCTCCTACTCATGGATATCCTACTCATGAGCCATGAGTCAGGACACCACATTTTTTTTTTCTTTTTCTTTTTCTTTTTTTTTTTTTCGGAGCTGGGGACCGAACCCAGGGCCTTGAGGTTTCTAGGCAAGCGCTCTACCACTGAGCCAAATCTCCAACCCCAGGACACCACATTCTTAAGCATACATCCCAAAGGAGAAGAAGCAAGGGGCAGCCTTTGGCTCTGAGTTGCTAATGGGCATTTGGTGGGTGTTCTGTGGAGTCCCAGACAGGCCTCCAGGCTGTAATGGTTATTATAGCTATGGTCTGTGACCCGAGGACCATGTCCTGTGGGTGACAAAGAGAACCCACAAACTGAAGTAATAGAGCAGGTGGCCAAACTCTCTATTAGAAAGTGAAAGAGGAATTTTGAAACTGGAGGGGTCCAAGAATAGATAACGTCCAAGGAAGGGTTGTGCTTCTAAATGGTTACAGAACAAAGAAAATTATGTCACCACACTTAGTAGCACACGCCTTTAATCCCAGCACTCAGGAGACAGAAGTAGTTGGGTCTCTGCGTTTGAAGCCAGCCTAGCCTACGGAGTGAGTTCCAGGACAAAGAAACCCTGTCTTGATAAAATTAATTAATTAATTAATTAATTAGTTAAGCAGAGAAAAACAATATTGGGATAGACTGTGAAGGCTGACTTACCTTCTCCTGTTGCACAAGGTAACTGGCTGCTTTTGCAGCAGAATTTTGTCATAAGCTAATACAACTATGGGAAGATTTTCAAGCAGTGGCCTGTGACCTTGTTGAACATCAGCAAAAGGTGCCATGAGAGCTTGTCTAGGTGACGAGGGTCTCCAGGCATTCAGCCTCTTGGGTCTGGCTCATGACTGCCTAGATTGTCTCTGTCTCTTTCCTCCAATAATGTTTGGATTCTGGAGCCCATACTCCAAGAGAGGCCAGAGGATGATGCTTCTGTCTTCCAGAAGCTGCAGTCCTGGAGCAGCCTGGAATAGACACTTGTCCACCACAATGCTTGCTGAGAGCGTGAGTACAGAACAGAGCTGAACTGGGCCTCTGTCGAGAGTAACCAGGCTGTGAACACCCTGAATAGACTGGGAAGCGGATAAGTCCAGATCATGCACCAGAGTTATTTGGAGAGTATAAGTTTGGATCAGCAGGCAGGGCCAAGAAATGACACCAGTCTCCTTCCTCAATTCTAATGTATGTAGACACTAGGAGTTCTAATGGCGCAGCTGAGCTCTAAAAAAAAGTTCTATTTGACCTGGGCACAGTGGCACTTGAGAAGTAGAGGCAGGAGAATGAGAAGGTCAAGACCATCCTTGGCTACATAATGAGTTTGAGGTCAGTCTGGGATATATGAAACTCAAAGGAATGGTCGGGATTTGTGGTGAGCACATGCTCAATTAGTTCTTTCTTCTCATTTGTCCGGAAGTTACACGATGAACCCTACAAAAAATACTGGCGAGACGAAGATGCTGCCTGGAATCCAAGCATCTGGGGCTGGATCCTCCCATCATGTCCCCTGAGAAGGTCCAGCTGGAGAGACAAGCTAACATGAACATCCCCTCATGTTAGGACTCACTGTTCTTTCTACTCCTGATGCTAAGGTTGGGCCTCTTTGAGACTTTATATCCACCGTAGAGCCTGAGCTAGAGAGTGTCTAAAGCCTTTAGGGGGCTAAGGCTGTGATGAGAGAAGACAGGGTGTAGGGGGTTGGGAGAAGTGACTGAGAAAGAGAGGGGAGAGAGGGTAATAGCTTTGTGTTCCCACTGGAACGCAGCATCCTCCATAATTCACACTGAACTTCAGCATGAAGAATCTACAAGGGGCTGGGGATTTAGCTCAGTGGTAGAGTGCTTACCTAGGAAGCGCAAGGCCCTGGGTTCGGTCCCCAGCTCCGGAAAAAAAAGAACCAAAAAAAAAAGAATCTACAAAACTATTTTTGGTGCATGTGTTACGTGGTGGGTATGTGTGTAAGTGTCCGGAAGTGAGCCTTCTTCAAATCAGTGTCTATGCAGCATGCATGCACAATAAAGCCAGAGGCGGACCAGCAGGGCATTCCTCCATAGCTCTCTACCCTCGTTTATGTACTTAAAAAGTTTTATGGGCTCAGCAGGCAAATGCATCTGCTGTCAAACATCACATCCTGAATTCCATCCCGAAGACCACATGGAGGGAGAGACAAACTCCTGCAAGTTGTCCTCTGACCTACACAGGCTGGCTGCCTGCTGTGGTGTTACTTAGCAATTTCCTCCTAGAGAAAACATGCCACCCTGCAGGGAAGCCCTTCAAAACTAAGGAAGTAAACAACTCAAAAGCATTAGGAAGTCCCTGAAACTGACCAGATTCACTAGGCTCTTATCTCTCCAAGGTTATATAAACGATAAAGTCTTCTGAGAGAGACACTGAGAACAGATGAGCTGTCTGGAGGAGACTCCAGCCATCTAAGCTGCCTGCAAAATTGTGCAGTGAGCACTATGCTTCCAGGTTCTGTGCTCATCATCCATGCTGGGATAAGCTTTTGGTGATGCAGCCATCTTTGAGTGATTTCTGCTACTCCACCCATACTCCGCATGTAGTCACAATAAAACTCATTGGCTTACCAAGCTGGACTTTGTGATATCTGTACTTCCATCCACTGTCAGTTCCTATACAGAATGAGTAGACATGTTCACACTTCCCCAAGAATGTATGCCCCACCCCCGAAAAGAACAAATAAGTGTAATGCAAATATTTTAAAGATCAAACATTACATTTAAAAATTATTTTGAATAGTAATAATACAAAATTAATTTTTTTGAGACAGTTTCTTTGTGTAGTCTTGGCTTCCCCGAACTGGCTCTGTAGACCAGGCTAACCTTGAACTCACAGAGATCTACCTACGTCTCCTTCCCCAGTGCTAGGATTAAAGCTGTGCACCATCATCGCTTGGCACAAAATTAATTTTGTAATAGTATTACAGATTCACTGGGCATGGTGGCACATGCCCTTAGTCCAAGCACTCAGAAGACAGAGACAGATGAATATCTCTGAGTTTGAGGCCAGCCTGGGCCACATAGTGTGTTCCAGAACAGCCAGGGTTATGTAGGGAAACCCTGTGATAAATTAATTAATTAGGAAACACACACACACACACACACACACACACCCCACACACACACAGAGTTTATTTTGTATGAACGAGCAGAGGTAGAGGAAGAAGATACTTACAGGAGTCAGTTTTCTCTGTTCACCATTCAGGGTCCTAAGTATCAAACCAAGGCACATTAGTTTTTTGAGAGAGGATCTCTCAGTGAACCCAGAGCTCACAAATTCAGCTTGACTGGGTGGCCAGCAAGGAGCCCCGAAGTCTCTGTGCCTCTTCACCCCCAGGGCTGTACCTGGTGTTTTACATGTGTGCTGGGGATCCCAACTCAGGTCCTCCTGCTTGAATGGTAAGCGCTTTACCTAAAGGAGTAGTTTTCATTTCTGTCCTCATATATCTTCTTATCTGGGGTCTTAACATCAATTTAGAGGGACCATAGGCCATAGATAAATAACCAGAAAATATCCACAGCTCCCCGCTGTAGCATCCCCCAACTCCGGATCTCAGAGACAAAACTTGGCTCAGTCAGACAGGGTTGAAACCGCCTAGGCTGAGGACCTTGTACACCTTACCCAGTTCCTGGGAGGGATGCTGGACCACCTTAAGAAGTGTGTGCAGCTGGGCAGGACATGCAGGATTCCCCATGCCTGCTCCTGCTGTGGTCCTCCCACAACAAGAGGTGGTTTTCAGGCTGGGGAAAGAGGCCAGTTCCCATCCCCCCAGTTATCCCCGCAAAGCCCAGAGAAGGGAAGGAGGGGGAGTGGGAAGGGTGGGGTGGTGGGAGAGCCAGGTCCTTGCTAGTAAATCAAAGTTGGCTTCCCAGATGGAGCTGCAGCCGCGGCTTTGATTTCTCTCTCCCCTCCCCCTCTGTGTTACCCCACAAGCTCAGCTCCATGGTTTCAATTCCACCCTGAAAAAGCAGTGGGGCCTCCTCTCAAACCCGCCCAGCGCCTCCAACTCCCAACAACGGCTTAAGTTACAGGAAAGAGAGGGGGCGGCGAGGTGACCCCCTGCCTGGAGGCAAAGGGGAGAAATCCTGGGAGAAAGGAGGGAGAGAAGGAGAGGCAGCAGAGTGAATTAAGAGATGGCCCCTCCCCAAATGGGAAAGAAGTGACATTGGGGGAGCCTAAAGTGAAAAGCCAGCTTTCCCAGCGGGGATCCAAAAAACTCCTCCCAGGGCTCTTCCACATCTACGATCTACAATTCAGGTTTCCCCTTTCCTGTCCTCTTGGTGATAGTTTCTAGAAGGTTCTGCGAGTCAGAATGCTTGATGTATTTATTACCACGGTCCCTAAGTTTTTCAATACAAGAAGTAGACTCAGCCCAAGAACTTCTCTCACCAAAACCCAGCATAGACGCCTGAGCCTCCTTTTTCCTAGTCTACCCTGAGCCACCCACGCTTGTTTCTGCTCAGGCGAGGGCCCAAACTAATTAAAGCCCTTAATTAATAGATTCTCTGTAATATCTGTTTAATCCTTTTATAGCCCATTTTGCTTTCCAGAAACATAGGGGTAAGTGCTGGAGAGATGACGACAACGGGCTAAGCAGCCTTGGAGTTTGGCCGTGCTGGGGTGTCAGGCACCGAGGACCTGAGAGAACAGGAAGCAGATGCCCTGTAACCTGGGTCTTTGGTTATTCTAGAGCGGGTTCTGTCTTTATAATCCTTTTTTTTTTTTGGCAGGGTCTTTTAACTACTTAATTAATTTTATTTTACGTGTATGGGATTCTGACTGCCTGTGGAGGCCAGAACAGGCTGTCAGAGGCCCTGGAAAAGTTGGAGGTGGTTGTGAGAAGTAAACCTAGGCCCTCTGGAAAAGCTCTACCATGGATCCATCTCAGCCAGTCCCTTGACAGGGTTTTATGTAGCCAGGATAGCCTCAAACTCCACATGTAGCTGAGGGTGACTCACTGATTCACTGATCTCCCTGCCTCAGCTTCCTGATGTGTTGGGTTTACAGGCATGAAGCATCACTCCTGACTTAAACCCTGGCCTCTGCACGTGCTAGCCCAGCACTCTACCAGCCTAGCTCAATCTCTTTCCTCTCTCTCTCTCTCTCTCTCTCTCTCTCTCTCTCTCTCTCTCTCTCTCTCTCTCTCTGTGTGTGTGTGTGTGTGTGCCCGCGTGCGCATTGGTGGGTATGTCTGTGTGAAGGTCAGATCCCTGAAACTAGAGTTATACACAGTTGCGAGCTGCCATGGGGGTGCTGGGAATTGAACCTAGGTCCTTTAGAAGAACAGCTGGCTTCTCTGCAAAGAAGCTGGTGTTCTGCCTTAAGGGGGCAGGCTAGATAAGCGCTTAGACAGCTGTTTGTATGGAAGAGTAGAGAGGGAGAGAGGGCCCTGGGCAGCACCCCTCAGCTCCTTAGTTGTGCATTGGCTACTCGGTCTTTTGAGCATGTTTATGGTATGTAGGATACCACAGGTAGGCTGTCGTTCACTTAGCTATGTGTGACACAAAAGCCTTTAAGCTGGCCTGGAAGGCTTTGAACTCAGTCAGTTCCAGAAATCCAAACACTGTATTCTCACAGGCCTTCTAACATCAATCTGGAGTTTTAGAATTCTTTCTCTCTCTCTCTCTCTCTCTCTCTTTTTTTTTTTTTTTTTTTGGTTCTTTTTTTCGGAGCTGGGGACCGAACCCAGGGCCTTGCGCTTCCTAGGTAAGCGCTCTACCACTGAGCTAAATCCCCAGCCCTCTTTCTCTTTTTTTTAAAAAAAATTTCTGTTTATTATTAGTCCTGAAACTCACTTTGCAGATCAGGGTAGCCTCCAGCTCTCAGAGATAGTTCACCCTCTGCCTCCCATGTGCTGGGATTATAGGCATGTGCTCAGGTGTAACCTTATTCCTTTGCTCGATTCTGCAGTGTGTCCTGACCCTCAGGCCTGACCTGTGGACAAAGTATTCACTCAAAACCTCCTTTGCCACTCCCACGTCCCAAGATGCACACGGAGCTCTATCAGGGCCAGGACATCCAGTCTATCCTGCTATCCGTCTACTTGGTCTCATGCTGCTGCACTGGCTGATCACGCTCTGGAACGCCTCCCTATTTCCCCACTAGCGTGTGAATTCATTTCTCTGCATCCGAGATCCTGCAGAGCTGAGCCCTTCTGGCCTTTCTTATCTCATCCACTCATTCCAACTCCACTTCTCCCACTCTCCTGACTCAGCCAGATTCCCTCCCCACTATGCCTTCACAGTCCCAGGGACCTTCTCTCCATCGGGCTGAGCCTCTGGGGTTTATCCTGGTGACTGTGTGTTGAATAGGGACTCTGCCTCCCATCAGACCTAAGCTCCACAGGAACAGGGCTGGCCGGGCCTAGTGCTTAGTACATATATTTGTGAATAAATGCACGGGGTTCTTAAGGCATTAGGGGCTGTGGCATGGAAGCAGCGACACTACAGCTTTAAGAGCCCGGAGTGGGTACACGCCTGTGATACCAGGATTTGGGAGATAGAAGGAGGAGGCTCAGGGGTCCTACTTTACTATGTAGCGAGTGAGTTTGAGGCCACAGTGAGCAGCATGAGATCCTGTCTCAAAGCAAAAGAAAAATCATGGAGTGGCACGGGCCTGAAGTCCACGCTGCTCAGGAAGCTGAGGTCAAAGCACAGGGTTATGGGCTACTTGGTCATAGAGTGAGTTCCCGGGCACCGTAGTGAATGAGAACCTGTCTCAAACAACAACAACAACAGCAACAACAACAACAATAACAACAGTCAAAAGAGAGGACTGGAGAGATGGCTCAGTGGTTAAGAGCACTGACTGGGGGTTGGGGATTTAGCTCAGTGGTAGAGCGCTTACCTAGGAAGCGCAAGGCCCTGGGTTCGGTCCCCAGCTCCAAAAAAAAGAACCAAAAAAAAAAAAAAGAGCACTGACTGCTGCTCTTCCAGAGGTCATGAGTTCAATTCCCAGCAACCACATGGTGGCTCACAACCATCTGTAATGGAATCCGATGCCCTCTACCGGTGTGTCTGAAGACAGGGACTGTGTACTCACATACATAAAATAAATAGATACATAAATAAATAAATAAATAAATAAATAAATAAATAAATAAATAAACCTTTAAAGAAAAAAAAAAGAATACTTGCTGCTCTCAGAAGAGGACCAGAGATCAGTTCCCAGCACCCACATGGTAGCTTACAATCAGTTCAAAGGGATCAGGTATTCTTTTCTGGCCTCTGAGAGCTCCAGGCGTGCATGATGTACACTTACATACATGCAATACTCATACACATAAAATATAAATAAAGAATCTTTTTTAGCAAAATAGCTTGGCACGGTGGCCCTTTTAATTCTACCACTCAGGAGGCAGAGGACCTGGTCAACATATGAAGTTCCAGGCCAGTCAGTGCTACACAGTAAGATCCTGTCTAAAACCAAACAAAGAAAAGTGAAAACCAATAAAAAATAATAAATATATCTCTATATGTTAATATTTAGGTATTAAAAACAGGGCTGGGAATATAGTCTAGTGGTATAGCACTTGTCTAGAATATTTAAGACCCTGAATCTAGACTCTGGCACCACATTTAAAATAAATGAACAAGTATACATACATACATACATACATACATACATACATACATACATCTCCATCCAAGCAGGCCCAATTTTCGTTTTTGGGTTTGTTTGCTTGCTTTGAGACAGGCTCTCGGGGTTGAGGATTCAGCTCAGTGGTAGAGCGCTTGCCTAGCAAGTACAAGGCCCTGGGTTCGGTCCCCATCTCCGGAAAAAAAAAAAAAAAAAAAAAAAAGAGACAGGCTCTCACTATTTGCTCTCAATGCCCTGGAACCCATTATGTGTAAACCAGGCTGGCCTCAAAAAGATCTGCCTGCCTCTGCCTCCCAAGTGCGGAGACTAAAAGTGGGTGCCATCATGACCAGCCAAGACGGACTTTATTTATTTATACACTGTGGCTGTCTTCAGACACACCAGAAGAGGGCATCAGATCCCATTACAGATGGTTGTGAGCTACCATTTTGGGTGCTGGGAATTGAACTCAGGACCTCTGGAAGAGCAGCCAGTGCTTCCCAGCCCAAAATAAATCTTTAAAAACATTTTCAGCTCTGGTTCTTACTATATAAACTTGATATCAATTCTTTGTTTATAAACACAGATCAGTACCTTCTATTTAGGTGAGCACACATACAGCTTATTACACACTCAATATCTCCAAGGATACTTAAGCGAATATTTAATTCATGTAGCTTTTGATTTTGGAAGGTGCTATGATTATGAAATTTATTTTTTAAAGTAATTTAAAAGTTTTTATATGTACGGATATTTCGCTCACATGTATGCCTGTGTACCATGCTTGTGACTGGTACCCAAGGAGACCAGAAGAGGGCATCAGATCTCCCAGAACTGGAGTTATAGATGTTTTGCGAGCTGTTTGTAGATGCTGTGAATCAAATCTGGGCTTTTTATAAGAACAGCTAGTTCTCAGTTCTCTTGATTGCTGAGCCTTCTCTCTAGTCCCAATTTTAAAAATACTCTTTTTAGATTTTTTTTGAGACATTGTTTCAGTATATAGTCTTGGAACTCCATACACACACACACACACACACACACACACACACACACACACACTGGCTACCCTCAAACTCATAGAAATCAGCTGCCTCTGCCACCCAAGTGCTGGGATTAAAGTCATAAGCCACCATTACCCAGGCCCTTTTTAAGTTTTAAAAATAATATCTATTTATTTTGTATGTGAGGGCATGTGTGTAAGTCCAAGAACAACCTGTGGCATTCAGTTCTCTTTTTCCTCTCTGTGGGTCCGGAAGACCAAACTCTAATCATCAGGCTTGGCAGAGAGTGCTCTGAGCTACTGAGCCATCTCACCAGCCCTACAAACCACTCTGTCATCCTGGAGTGACTCTGTGCGTGGTTTGCACTGTAAACGGAATTTGAGACCAGCATGAGGAGCAGCCGATCACCAGGAACCGCCAGGACGCTGCGTTTTCCTCTCAGCCCCCAAGCAATTATGTTCTGAAGCCAGAAATCCTGAGTATGTGGAAGGCATTCTCCAGGCCCTGAGCCTGAGCCTCAGCAGAGAGGGAAGGGGGGGGAGGGGAGGGAGAGAGAGAGAGAGAGAAAGAGAGAGAGAGAGAGAGAGAGAGAGAGAGAGAGAGAGAGAGAGAGAGAGATTGGGGAAGAGCTGGTTGAAGGAATGAAAAAATCCTCCGACTTCGTGAAAAAGGTCCTCTATTTTCACTTCCCAACTCCATCCCTCTGACTTAGAGTGGTCAAGGGATAACTGTCTGTCAGACTACCCTTTGTCTGGAAATATGTTTGTCCTGGATGGAAATCGAAGATGTATAACGTACACCAGAGGTTTGCTCTCAATGTCATGCCAGACCCTGAGGTTCCAAGTATTAGACTGTGAGGTGTAGAAACCTATCTTGCTTTTTTTTTTAAAAAAAATTGACTATGTTTTATTTATTTTATGTGTACTGGTGTTTTGCTTGCCTGTATGTGTATCACATTTACATAGTACCCAGGGAGGCCAGAGAGGGTGTCTGATGCCCTGGAGCTAGAGTTACAGAGGTTCATGAGTCCCTAGGTGGGTTCTGGGGATCCAGCCCAGGTCCGCACTCATCCTTTGAGCCTCTCTCAAGCCCCAGAACACGTTCTTCTTAAAAAGAGGGAGAAAGAAAACTTACTCAAGACTCCAGTAAGGAAGTTGAGGGTGGTGGCACGTGCCTTTAATCACAGTACATCTAGAAGAAGGCAGATCTAGAGAGTTCGAGGCCATTCTGCTTTACATAGAGTTTTAGATCAGCCAGGGTTATGCTGTGAAGCTCTTTAATAAAGTCCATTAAAGAGCATTCTCGAGTTGTAAAGAACTTGAATATTTCTGTTTGTTTCTTTTCTTTCTTTTCTTCTCATATTGAAGCCTGCTAAGGCTGGCCAGGAATGTCTGGTAAATTCCCCTGCCTCAACTTCAACTGAGATTACAAGTGTGAGGGACTGAAATTTTACAATAACTCATCTAGTCAAAAAAGCAAAAACAACAACAACAACAACAACAACAACAAAAAAAAAAAACCAAAAAAAAAAAAAGAAACAACAAAACCTCTTTTTTTTTTTTTTTTTTTTTTAATCCTGGGAGGCCAGGTTCATCTACCCTCTTCTCTCCTTTAAATTGCTCTTCCGCCGCCGTTTCTGAATACCGCCCAATCCCAGATGCGCGCTGGAAGCAGCGTCCACAGCTGGAAGGATTTGGTCGGTACTGAGAAGCAAAAGCGGCTTTCTAAACTCAATCGTCCTTCTTCTTTTCAAGTTCTCCTCCTCTTTCTCTCCAGAGAGACAACAGAAATAATTGATCCATCATCGGGTACCAGACACAGATTCCCATGCAAATTCCCTCCCCTCCCCAGACCCCAAAGTTACAATCCTAGTGTGGTGGGGGTGGGGGTGCGTTTCTTCGGGCCACCTCACCCCTCAGCCAGGTGAGAAGTGTGAGGGGAAATTCTCTACCACAACCCCAGCCTCCTCCCGTCTCTCCAGCCACACACACCATCTTTCTGGTGTGGAATCACTTAAAGTTTGGGTAAAACTCCCTTTTCTCCCAGGAGATCAAATCTGGAAGCTTTTAGGAGGCGGAGCAGGGATGGGGAGGGAGAAGGCAAATTCCCCAAAACATTCGTCAGACCTAAGAGAGTCGTTTCTTTACTCAAAACTGCCCATCACCACCCCCCCCCCCCCGCCATTAACTTTCGATTAAGACCTCCTCCTTATGGCAACTAAACTTTACTTTGCATAATTAAGATTTTCCTCGGAAAGGGGGTGGATTGAAACCTCAGTTCCAGGCCTTTCTCCTTCACCTCACCCCCCAACCCCCGCCCCAGCCCTGCAGCCTGGCCTCTGAGTTCCTGAATTTTCTCACTTTGAGGTGCCACTAAACACAAAGAACCATAATGGGCTCCTTTGTGCTCGCTATGGGGCAATTACACCCCGGAGTCCCGGCCCCTTTAAGAGCCTCTTAAAGAGACAGGCTCTCATTTTTCAGAGGGTTACTTTAGGGTGTGTGTAGGGGGAGGGGCGAGGAAAACTTCTAGGAGTCCTTGTTTAGGGCGAAGTGACACTTTTACCTCGACTCTCTGAGAAGGGTTGGGAGACGTCTTTGCAAGCTATTCGCTTACGTGCTTTAACAACACGTACACATTTCTGTGTATATATATATATATATATGTATATATTTTAAACGGGATTTTTTAACTTGGTTTTATAAATGGTACTGAAAAGTGGGGAGGGGGCGGTGAGCAGGGGCAGGGGCAGGGGCAGGAGTAAAGAGCCGTGTACCTCAGAGGGCTTGGGCTCCAGGGTCACAGATCAGGTTTGAGTTGCCTGGGTCGGACGCCACTTTTAGAAAACGTGTCTCCGGATCTTGCCCGGACGACTCCGAAGAAATCACGGCCTGAGCAAACAGCTCCTAATATAATAATAGCTTGTCTCTTTAAAAAAGCAGAAGGAGGGGGTGTAGAGTTTTCTTGGCATCTGGTTTCTGATCTCATTATGTTGTGGTCGACCAATCCAGCCCTCGGGGCTGGTCCTCCAGTTCAAATCTGATTGGCCGAGAGCACATTTTGGGATGGTGCAAAGCTCGACGGGGCGGTTTCAAGGATCCCTTTTGAGGGGGGCTGAGGAGAGGGCGGGGCCGTCAGCGGGGGCCCCCTTGAAACCGACTAATTGGGATCGGAGAGGCCGAGGTGAGGGCTGAAGGAGGCACAAAGGAGTCGCTGGGTGGAGGAGGGTGGGGAGAGGGGAAGCCCAGAGGCTAGAGGAGGAAGAGGAGCTAGGGCAGCGGTGCGCGGCGTCTCCGACCACTCAGTCGGATCTCTGCGAGCCAGCAGGCCGGTGCGCCGCCCCCTCCCCCGCCCGGCCTCCCCAACTCTGCGGCCCGGAGCAAAGTTTGCAAGGAGGCGCGGGAGACGGCCGGGCAGCTAGGCGGCAGCGGGGAAGGCGCGCGGTCTCTGGGTTGGGGGCGGGGGCTGGGGGGCGCCCAGGAGCCGAGTGGGGGGCGGCGGCCAGCATGCGGGCCCGCAGCGCCCTGCCCCGCAGCGCCCTGCCCCGCCTGCTGCTGCCACTGCTGCTGCTGCCGGCTGCCGGGCCGGCTCAGTTCCACGGGGAGAAGGGCATCTCCATCCCGGACCACGGCTTCTGCCAGCCCATCTCCATCCCGCTGTGCACGGACATCGCCTACAACCAGACCATCATGCCCAACCTTCTTGGGCACACGAACCAAGAGGACGCGGGCCTGGAGGTGCATCAATTCTACCCGCTGGTGAAGGTGCAGTGCTCGCCCGAGCTGCGCTTCTTCCTGTGCTCCATGTACGCTCCGGTGTGCACGGTGCTGGAGCAGGCCATCCCGCCGTGCCGCTCCATCTGCGAGCGCGCGCGCCAAGGCTGCGAGGCGCTCATGAACAAGTTCGGCTTCCAGTGGCCCGAGCGCCTCCGCTGCGAGCATTTCCCGCGTCACGGCGCGGAGCAGATCTGCGTGGGCCAGAACCACTCCGAGGACGGAACTCCTGCGCTACTCACCACCGCGCCACCGTCTGGGCTGCAGCCTGGCGCTGGTGGCACCCCGGGCGGCCCTGGCGGTGGTGGCGCGCCCCCGCGCTACGCCACTCTGGAGCACCCTTTCCACTGTCCCCGCGTCCTCAAGGTGCCGTCCTATCTCAGCTATAAGTTTCTGGGTGAGCGCGATTGTGCCGCGCCCTGCGAGCCTGCACGGCCCGACGGCTCCATGTTCTTCTCGCAGGAGGAGACTCGTTTTGCCCGTCTCTGGATCCTCACATGGTCGGTGCTGTGCTGCGCTTCTACTTTCTTCACGGTCACCACCTATTTAGTGGACATGCAGCGATTCCGCTACCCAGAGCGGCCCATCATCTTCCTGTCCGGTTGCTACACCATGGTGTCAGTGGCCTACATTGCGGGCTTCGTGCTCCAGGAGCGCGTGGTGTGCAACGAGCGCTTCTCTGAGGACGGTTATCGCACGGTGGTGCAGGGCACTAAGAAAGAAGGCTGTACTATACTCTTCATGATGCTGTACTTCTTCAGTATGGCCAGCTCCATCTGGTGGGTGATTCTGTCCCTCACCTGGTTCCTGGCAGCCGGTATGAAGTGGGGCCACGAGGCCATCGAGGCCAATTCGCAGTACTTCCACCTGGCCGCCTGGGCGGTGCCGGCCGTCAAAACCATCACCATCCTGGCCATGGGCCAGATCGACGGCGACCTGCTGAGCGGCGTGTGCTTCGTGGGCCTCAACAGCCTGGACCCGCTGCGAGGCTTCGTGCTGGCGCCGCTCTTCGTGTACCTGTTCATCGGCACATCCTTCCTGCTGGCGGGCTTCGTGTCACTCTTCCGCATCCGCACCATCATGAAGCACGACGGCACCAAGACGGAGAAGCTGGAGAGGCTCATGGTGCGTATCGGCGTCTTCTCCGTGCTCTACACCGTACCGGCCACCATCGTCATCGCCTGCTACTTCTATGAGCAGGCCTTCCGCGAGCACTGGGAGCGCTCGTGGGTAAGCCAGCACTGCAAGAGCCTAGCCATCCCCTGCCCGGCCCACTACACGCCCCGCATGTCGCCCGACTTCACAGTCTACATGATCAAATACCTCATGACGCTCATCGTGGGCATCACGTCGGGCTTCTGGATCTGGTCCGGCAAGACGCTGCACTCGTGGAGGAAGTTCTACACGCGTCTCACCAACAGCCGGCATGGAGAGACCACCGTGTGAAGCGGTCTCGCCTGCTGGGCGCCCCCCTCTCCCAGGTCCGGACTGCACCGTGCCCTCCTTCACTCGGGAGGGGGGTGCACCCTACGGACTCCTATTTTATTTTTTTAAATAAAGAACAGTGAAAACCATTTTATTTTAGGTCGCTTTTTAAAAAGAACTCTGCCCAACAACCCCCCCAACCAGGTTTGTAATTAAAACTGTAAATAGTCTTTGTAAATTTAATTATATATTTTCTATTTAAAAGAAAAAAGGAAAAAAAAAAAGATCAACGAGGGCGCCGGGGCTAAAGAATGGGGTGGGGGTTGGGGGAGGAGGTCTCGCCTTTTCTAAGTGCCCTTTTAAAAGCCGCCCTGTGCTCTGGTTCAAATTTTTTTTGGTGATTTGGCAGGGCTGGGCCTGCTGGGAGAGGCACCTAGCCTGCTCGCTATTTTTGTTGGCTTAAAGGAGTTGGGAGTTAGTTCCACTCAACTTCTATAAAAGCCAAATTTGCAAGCCTCCTCACCGATGCAGGGCCTGTGGAAGCTGTTGGATATTTTTTAACAAGACTTGGATTCGTTTTTGTTTTATTTTATTTCCCGTTCTCCCCGCTTCCCCCCACCCATCCCCCCCATTCTCCCTGCTCATTTGTTCTGTCTCCCCCACTCGGTATCTGGAAACCTCCCAATCCAGATGCAGACGTGGAAAAAACATACCGCTTTTAGGGAGAGGGCGGAGATGTGGGGAAGAGTGGCTTCCACCCCCCCAGCCCACTCCCCGTGGGCACGGAGATCCTTCTGTGGTTTCAGCTCTGGCCCACGCTCAAAGAATGGGCTACAAAACGCTTTGTGAAGTGTTTTGACATCCCCCCACCCCCACTGCACACTTTTAAGAAGGACCCTCGTTCCCTGGGTTTTGGGATGGGGGGTACCACTAGCCTCTGAAACGTGTATCTGCAAACCCCGGGATCTTTTGCGCTTCGGTTCCCTTCTCTCCCCCAGGTCTGTTCTTCCGCAGAGGAATCCAGGTTAGCTGTTTGTAGGGTTGGGTTGTGTGTTATGAGTGGGTTTTTGTTCGGATTGTTTTTCTTTTCCAAAAGCAGTAAAAAAAAAAAAAAAATAGGTTGGGTTGGAGGGAGGGAGGGAGGGAAATGGATGGGCTGGTGGGATTTTTAGTTTTCTTTTGACAAAAGACTGGCCTTTAAAACAAACAAACAAAAAACAAAAAGTTGTTCAGGAAAAACAACAAAAACTAATGGGTAAGTTTGCTTTAGAAGGCCTCTCTGGGCAGACTCTTTGTGGCGGTGGGGGTGGAGTTGAATGTTTACATGACATTCTATATCATAAGATATTGATATAATGTTTCTCACATGTTTCTTCCCCCGGCACACAAATAAAAGTAAGGATTCTTCCTAAGTTAGAGGCCTGAGAGATGTTCTATAAAGTATCTTTGCTGGTATCAGGATTCCAGCTCCCTCGGGTCCCTCAACTCTGGAGTATTTTACAGTTCGAATACTAAAGAAGCATTGTGAAGACCAGCGTGCCAAAGCCCCGTCCGCTCTCACCATCTCTCCTGTTTCTTGATAATAAATAGTGCAAATTAAAACCTAATAATCATCATAATAAAGTACATTTAATTATCTTCAGATCTAGCCCTTTAATTGTATTTAACAGGGTTGTAACACCACCACCCTTCACCAAACCACACCTCCTCCCCTCTCCCCTTCACCTACTTGGTTGGGGGTTGGGGAGAGTGGGCTCCCTGCCCAAGGCCCCAATTGTTTGACTAAATCGTTACAGGGAAAATTGATTTCTTATCATCGTTTGTTGGCCGACTTGGGGACAAGGGAGAAAGTAAGTTGGAACCCCTACTTCCCAGTGTTTGTGTTAGTTTATGTTGGGGGAGGGGAAGTGGAAATGTTTGGTGGTAATTGAAGTCATATGTGGGGCTTTGCTTGCAATTGTATTGAAGCCTGGGTATTTCAGCAAACCCTCCCCCCTTCCCAAACTATATAGTCTCTCTCTAAATTATTTGTGCCAAGTTCACTAAGTCTCAATATAAATTTGCCTTAACTGTCAGAGTGGTGGTGGGGACAAGAAGCAGTGTCACCCCCACAGGTCCCTTTCACATCTTAAAAGAACCCCACAAAGGCTTTAGAAAGTTCCACACCAAGTGCCTCTCCTGGCAATGAAGGTGAAACCCCAGGAATCAGGTGGGGTTTTCAGGGCCTGGGAACAAGTACAATAGAAAAAGGGATGATGGTTTCTGCTGAAGATTTGGGGAGAGCCTCCCCCACCCCTAAGGTTGTCAGAGTCTTGGCTCTGTGTGCTTCTGAGACATCCGCTTCTATACCCTCACCGGAATGGCTCAGAAAGAGGTGACAATTGCCTTTTCTTCCCAATTCCCTCCCCCCACCTCAAGGTCTCCTGCCAACATAGGGGTACAGATCCTGCAACAATAGACAAAGTGGCTTCGTGACGGGGCGGGGGAGGAAAGATAAATTAGCCTCTTGGAGAGCCACAGATCCTAAAGACGCAGCTCCCCCTGCCCCCTTTAAAAGGTGGCCATGGAACTGAGGTGCTTGAGAAAGCAGGGGGAGGTGAGGGGAACCCTCCCTACATCCATCCCACTCCCACTTTACTGAAAGGGCTCTGAGAGGAAGGGAAGCCTTAGACCACAGTGGGGAACACCAAGGATATGCTCTACCCAGAATCAGTGTCTCCTCTAAGTGGAAAACCGGATTAAATCGCGTGGTCCTGGAGGTCCACCTTTGCAGGCCCCAACCAACTTCCCATATTATAAGTGTGTTAACCCTTCCCCCTGCAGGGAGGCCGGGCATTTGACAGACTGAGGGACTGAAAAGGGAACCAGTCACAGGCCACAGGTGGGGTTTCTCTGTTCTCCCAGGTCCTAGAGCGACGTGGCTGCTTCCCTGCGGCCAGATCTCTCCTTGAGACGGTTTATACTGTTGTCCCCACCCCCAAAATCCTGGCCTTGCCTCAGAAACATTCCCATTGATACAAACTCTTAGTCCTTTAAGAGAATACTAAAAAGTTAGCCTCTAAAAAGGTCACTTACATTTCCTAAGACAAATTCCTCCATGTATGTCCCAAAGACTGATTAAGTTCTTTTTATTGGACCTGTAGCTGCCAACTCCTTGATTACTAAGAAGGAGGACAGGTCTCCAAGAGGTGCTGGGGTTCTTAACTTGGGTTGAATTCTAGATAGGCTGTCTGGGTTCTATGAGGCACGCATGTGAGTTCCTGGGGCTGTATTCCTGCCACTTGAGTTGACTTATCCCTTCTATTTACTGCTCCCGGATCACCTCAGACTCCTAAAGCTAAACTTTTGATGGCAGAATGCACTGAATCAGAGAATATGGAAAGTCCTTAGCTCTCTGCAGGCTTAGAGGGTGGGAAGAGGCCCATTTACATGAATGAACAATTTTGCATTTAAATTTAGGAGGGGTTCTGGGCAGTTTGGTCAGCTCCCCAGTCCTAGCTAATTCTCTCATGTCTGCTGTGGGACAGAACAGTGTGATGGACAGTAGCGCATACCTGAAATCTCAGCATAACGAAGGCTGAGGATTGTGCACACACACACACACACACACACACACACACACACACACAAATGCACAGTTTGGAGAGGGGTGACTAATGGACCTATGAAAGCAGAAAACACCCCCACACTAGATGGCTCTCTCTTTGGACGATGGGATTCTTCTGCCTCTCAGGTAACAAGTTATCAGCCACAGCACAGTGTGAAGGATGGGCAGTGTGTTCTGGAGGTGACAAAAGGCAGGTCCCTGCAGCTATGTGCGGAGAGAGATGCTTAAGCAAGGCAGGCCAGTTGTGCACTTCTGCAGGTTTTCTGTCTGGTGTCCCCAGGGGTAGGAAGGCCATGGTTCCTGTCAAGTAAGACTGCCATGAGGTAATATTGGGTCAGGTGATGAGACAGAGCCAGCCTGGAACGCACGTCCGAGAAGAAACCATAGCACTTTCCCAACTACTTAGGATAAATTCCTGAAAATAGAATTACTGGCTCAAAGAACACACATTTCCCGTGGGCTGTGTCACCTTTTGTTTCTGGTTCTTTTCACAGGTTAGCATGATTTCCCACGATCCCAGGTTCCACCTCTGATTCTGCCTGGTAGCCTACGGTCCAGAGGCTTCTCAGGGTGGTGATGGTGGGCAGCATTTATCTGTCTGTCTGTCTGTCTCTCTCTCTGATAAGGACACAAATGTCTTAACTTGCCTGAGTGAGCAGGGCACACACAAGGGTGGGACAGCCTCTCCACCAGCTTTGAAGCCAGCTAATTAGGGCTAGGGCTGTCACAGCTGGCTTCCCCTGTGCCTCCCTTGCTCTTCCTGGACCTCTGGACCTCCTGCCCCTTCCCTCACTAAAAGCCTTCTCCAGCCGCCTTGCCTGCTGTCTCTCCAGACAGGCTCTTGCAAGCCCACTGTGAAGGCACTGGATTTTGCAAAACAGAAGGAAGGGCTAAGGCAAAACTAAGTAAGATGAAGTTGGGACAGGGAACTCACTTTGCAGTTTAGAATCTCGACCGCCTGTTGCCTAGAATGTCTCTTCATTCCCAATGAGGCCTAGTGAGGAGCCAACCCAGTCTGAGGGGCTGAGCTCTGAGCCCTTTGTTTGAAAGCCAAAGCTTTCTGAAAGTTCCAGCTTTCCAGTCTGGCCCTTATAATTAGCCCCAATCAGAGTGTTTATGTCAGAGGCTAGTATGGAACTCAGAGCCCCTTGATTTCATTCAAAACCTGGGGTGGAGGAGAAGGAAAGGGAGTTGTGTGGGGGGCAAGCAAGAAGGAGGGTGGAGGTGGAAAGTGGTGACTAGGAGCCCTGGGAGGGGGAGGGATAAAAGGCTTCGGGGTGGGGGTGACAAATATCCTTTCTTTGGCCACGGCAGGGGTCAGGACATCTTCTCAGAGTAGCTGATCCCCCAAAACCCCCAGCATCCTGACTCACGGCAGGCTCTGTGGGTGGGTGGGCTTATGCCAGTCGGAAATGACTTGGATATAATTAACACAACTAACCACCTCAGCCCAGTGGGAGGGAAGGGTGCAGGCCAGAGCCCTTTGGCTGCCATCCTTCTTCCTCTCCCTAAGGGCTTAGGGAAGCCAGGCTGTGCAGCTGCCTAAGCTGCTGGAAACTGAGTGTGGTCTGGGAGGGGATGTGGCAACGGAGATGGCTTCTCCTTATCTCTGACCTCTTGGGTGACAGAAGAGAGTGGGCTAAGGGGACAGCAGGGATGATGGTTGAAAAGGCTATCGAGGGAATTCCTAGAAACTGCCCGCAGGTGACACAGCGCATGTCCTTCCTGTATAAGTATCCCAAGCCTCTCTCCAGTAGAGGTGGTTCATAGGAATTTCTACCTACAGGGCTTAGTGCTTTGGGCCAAGGGGGTTGGGAGAGCCATGGGGCATTGTGGAGACAGACTCACAACCCTTGCTTAGATCCTTCCAAGCCAGACTGGACTTAGAGTGTGACTCAGTAAAAGAGCACATGCCTACCATGAGTGCTAGTTCAATCCCTAGCACTGAACACAAAACCAAACCAAACCAAACAAAACCCTACCAACCCCCACAGAATGTCCAGAGTCCTTCACTCCCACGAATGTGAAGCACAGGTTAGATTTTATGGGCTCAGACCAACCTGTCTTTTGGCTTTGCAGTTTATACTCCCTGTGGTTTAAACCCCTCCCCTCCCCTCTTCTCCCTTCCCCCCTTCCTTCTCCTCCTCTCTCCTCTCCTCTCTCCTCCTTGTAATCTACAAGGTCTTCAGAACTGCCTTAAGTTGGCAGACAGCCATACCCCATCCAGTCTTCTTGACACCCACCCTCTTAATTATGTTTGGTGTGTCTTTATTTCTGAACGCCAGAGGCTAGCATGAGACCCAAGACCACAGGCTCTGGAGCCTGTCTATCAAGTGATGTGTGTGTGTGTGTGTGTGTGTGTGTGTGTGTGTGTGTGTGTGTGTATCCTATGAGAGACCATGTCAATATAACAGAATCAATTCTGTTATACAATCTCTTTCTTGAGCCCTTTGTAATTCTGTTATGGGCTCAGTAGACTACACTGGCACAGAATTCCAAGTTTTCCCGCCTTCCTCCCACCCACCCTCTTCAATGTTGGGATTACAGGTGTGTGTGTGTGTGTGTGTGTGTGTGTGTGTGTTCACACGTACATGGTAGGCAAGCTCTCTACGACTGAGCTAGCTCCTCAGCCCCTCCCCCGACCTTCTCTCCCCTTCTCTCCCTTAGTCCTTGGCACCTCGCCCCTCCTGGCTCAGGGTAGCATATACTATTCTATCACCTGACCCTCATATTTAGAGGGGCTTTTTTTTTGCTGTACATGTCTAATTCCATCTATTCTGCTGCTCAATATGATGTTGGTTCAATTCAAAGCCCTGCCGAGATATGAAGAATGGTGGAGGGATGCCACTGCTATGTTCTAGAGAATGAACATTCAGGCAGTGAAGCTGTGAGTCATCTTTCATTAAAAAGTCACACGTATTAAGAACTCGTGGGGCTGGAGAGATGGCTCAGCGGCTAAGAGCACTGACTGCTCTTCCAGAGGTCCTGAGTTCAAATCCCAGCAACCACATGGTGGCTCACAACCATCTGTAATGAGATCTGATGCCCTCTTCTATATATATTTTATATAAAATACATAAATAAATCTAGGAGGAGGAGGAGGAAGAGGAGGAGGAGGAGGAGGAGAAGAAGAAGAAGAAGAAGAAGAAGAAGAAGAAGAAGAAGAAGAAGAAGAAGAAGAAGAAGAAGAAGAAGAAGAAGAAGAAGTAGTGGAGGGTAGGGTGAGGCTCAGTGAGTAAGAGGCTTGCTGCACAAGCCTGAGGACCTGAGTTTGGATCCCCAGGACCCAGAGAAAAAGCTGAGCTTATTATGGTCAGTGAGCTTGAAGACATGGCTACTAGCAGCATAAGTGTTCCCAGGAAAAAGAAGGCCTCACTTAAAGAGGAAGCGGCCAGTGAACCCGAAGAGGCGGCAAGCCCCATCACCCCTAAGAAGAAAAGGAAATTTTCTGAGGAGCCTGAGGCTGCTGCTAGCTGCACAGAGAGTGGCACAAAGAAAAAGAAAAAGTTCCAGAAGGCACAGGAGGAGGATTAGAACGGACCTTATGGTGGCAGCCCCTCCTTCCCATGATAAACCCCAATAAAAACACAAAACCAGCAAAAAAAAAAGCTGAGCTTAGCTCCTGGGCCCATAAACCCAGCTCTGGGAGTAGAGAACAGGAGGATCTTCCAGTCCACGGGAGTCACAGAAAAACTAAGCACAGGTTGCTTACTGGCTTCCGGAAGTTTCTGGTCCACCATGTCAAGGAGCTGGAAGTGCAACAAATCTTGCTGTGCTGAGATCGCTCACAGTGTGTCCTCTAAGAACTGAAAAGCAATGGTGGAAAGAGCAGCACAGCTGGCCATCAACGTCACCAATCCCAACGCCAGGCTACACAGCGGAGAGAATGAATAAATGGCTTGGGTGCCTGTTTTGTGTTCTAATAAAAGCACAAAAACTGCCATCTTAAAAACGAAGAGGGGGTTGGGGATTTAGCTCAGTGGTAGAGCGCTTGCCTAGCAAGCGCAAGGCCCTGGGTTCGATCCCCAGCTCCGGGGGAAAAAAAAAAAAAAAAAAAAAAACGAAGAGAAGGGCTGGAGAGATGGCTCAGTGGTTAAGAGCACTGACTGCTCTTCCAGAGGTCCTGAGTTCAAATCCCAGCAACCACATGGTGGCTCACAACCATCTGTCATGGGATCTGATGCCCTCTTCTGGTGTGTCTGAAGACAGCGACTGTGTACTCCCTTACATGGAATAAATAAATTAAAAAAAATTAAAATGTTTAAAAAAGAAAAGAAAAGTCCCTTGTGTCAGATTCAGTGAGAGGCCCTGTCTCAAGGAGGGAAGAAAGAGCGATGGAGAAAGACACCCAGTGTCCTCCTCCAGCTCTAAGTGTGCATGTTCCCACTCACATGTGTACATACATATATACCCACACATACACACATACCTGAAAATATGTTGGCGAGGCTTACCTAGGACAGAGAATTCTGGAAGCCTACACGGTCTTCATTGCTAATGAGAACATTAAAAAAAAAGTTTTCCTATTAGCCAGAGTAATTATTCGAATATGCGGCGATCAACCTGTCAGAATTTCCAAATAGCTGATTAATGGGTGAAGGAATTAATGAGCTATTGAAACTTGTTCTAAGGAACCCAAAGCACAGACGTGCCCAGGCTATCTGGAATGCTGAAACGGGAACTGCGCTGGATGCCAGGCTGGGTAAGATCCACAGGCGGTAATCAATGGCATCCCCACTAGACTATCTGAATTGCTGCCGAGAAGGATCCCTACTGCTATTATCAGCTGGCTGAGCTGTACAATTGCTCAAGGTCAATAAAACAGGCACGGACACGCAGGACCTTTCGGCCCATTGCTAAGCCTTTCACGGTTTCCCCCGGTTAGAACTCTGAGCATAGATATCTCCAGGACAAGGGACACTCATCCCGTCCCATCAAAGACCTTCAGTTTCAGCTCAGCTCAGAGCCGTCCAGACAACGCTGATAAACCTTCCACCATTCCCAGGCTGGCAAAACCTTTGCCCTTCATCTTCCCTCACCCTGAGATCTCTGGTTCATCTCCCGTGCCTTTTCCTTGTTTCTTTCTTTTAAAATTTTATGTGTATGGGTGTCCTGAGTTGTGCAGCATGTGCATGCCTGGTGTCCCTGGAGGTCGGAAGAGGGCTTCAGATCCCCTGTAACTGGCCTTACAAATGGTTGCGAGCTGCCTTGTGGGTCCATCTCGGGTCCTCTGGAAGAGCAGCCAGCGAGCTTAACCTCAGAGCTCCCTCTGCAGCCCCTTTCTTGACTTTCTCTTTGAACTGTGCAGTCAACACATTTTCTTCATAGTAGTTACCATTTATTGTATATATATATATATATATATCAAACACTATAGAGCTATATCACTAATAATATTAGTAATAATATTAAGCTGGGTGGTGTGTGCTACCATAAAATTATAATAATAATGACAATAATAATAACAACACAATGAATATCTATGAAATGAGTACTCTCTTTACTTCAAATTATATATATATGTATATATATATATATATATATATATATATATATTTAAGTTCAAGCTCATGGAAGTGGGCGTCAAGACGACTGAGAGAGTCAGAGCAGAACAAAGCCATCCAGACTCTTAACTGCTAACCAGAAACAGCTAAAGAAGTCATTTCTTGGGGTTGGGGATTTAGCTCAGTGGTAGGGCTTGCCTAGCAAGCGCAAGGCCCTGGGTTCGGTCCCCAGCTCTGAAAAATAGAAAAGGGGGAAAAAAAAAGAAGTAATTTCTTGGGCAGTGGTGGTGCATTTCTTTGGTTCCAACCCTTGAGAGGCAGAGGCAGATGGATCTCTGTGAGTTCAAGGTTAACTTAGTTGACAAAGCGAGTTCCAGGACAGCCAGGGCTCCTACAGAGAGATCCTGTAGCTCCCTGGAGTACGGGTGAGAAGGATACTGAGGCATCACTTGGGTTAGCAGGACACAGTGCTGGGATCCATTAGTGATGTCTGACTTGGCCACAGACTCTTAGATGGTCATGGTTTTCCTGTCTTGTTGGGTATTTGTCAGTCTGGCTAACAAACACCATGCAGTTTCTTGGCCAATTTTAAACACTTCTCTCTCTCTCTCTCTCTCTCTCTCTCTCTCTCTCTCTCTCTCTCTCTCCCTGTCTCTGTCTCTCTCTGACTAAGTTGTTGTCAGACTCAAAGAGATTCACCTGCCTCTGTATCCCAGATGTTGGGATCAAAGGTGTGTGTCAGCATGCCTGGATACAGGCCTTCCTTTAAAGCTCACCCCCTGCCCCCCAATTCCTGGATCATTAACTTTTAGGCTTTTGTTTCTCAAGTTGTGATTCCATCTACCTATCCCCCCTCTCCAGTGGGGAGATATTCCTTGGGAGCTCCTAAGAAGAGCAGACTCTTTGGCCTGACCTCAGCCCTCAGAATCAGCAGCTGCTTCTTCCAAGGACTTGTTGCTACGTTCAAGGGTGAAGAATCCTGGTCCTCATTCTCAGCCGAATCTGCCCTGCCTCAGTTCAGCTGCCGGTCATCTTCCGGGAAGGTGCTGGCCGAGGCCCAGGTCTCAGTTTTCCCGGCAGACTCTGACTCTCTGACTCTCACCCCAGCAAAAACAGGTGTGTGTTCACGGACTATTTCAACTAAGGCATGAGGGCTCGAAACCATTTTGCCCCACACTGGAGAGGCCTTTTGGAATATTTTAGCCTGTTCTCTTAGGGTGTGAGGATTTGACTGTGAGTCTTCTTCTTTTTTTTTTTTTTTTTTTGGTTTTTTTTTTTTTTTTTTCGGAGCTGGGGACCGAACCCAGGGCCTCGCGCTTCCTAGGTAAGTGCTCTACCACTGAGCTAAATCCCCAGCCCCGACTGTGAGTCTTCTAGCCACACCTCTACAGCGCGACATTGGGCCTTTCCTATTTGGGAGACTTTCCTATCTGGGAGGAAGAGAAGCAGTCACAGCAGTGCTACTAAGAGGTGACTCTGCAGTCAAGAGCAATTGTTCTTGCAGAGGACCTGAGTTTGGCACCTGTAACCCCAGCTCCATAGGACCCAACATCCTCTTCTGGTTTTCTTTCTTTCCTTTTTTTTTCAATTTTTGTTGGACACAGCTGGGAGCCAGCTCTAAGGAACGCTCTACCCTCCACCCTGGCTGTTCAGGGCTGGGGGCAGGGTGGTTCCATCCAGCAGTCTCAGCCAACAGGAACCCCACAAGGCAACAGTCTACGAATGGTTACTGTAGAGTTGGGAGACAGGGCTGCTCCATAGACCCATGAATAGGTCAAATCTTTTATAAATAAACATCCAGTTGAAGAGAAAAATGACAACTCTAATTCATTCTTATACACAAGGCGCACTCTAGGGCGATGGGTGGGGTGACCAGAGGCTGACATCGTCACTGGTCAGGGGCCTGGGTGGGAGATGAGTGGGTCCAGATGTCCACAGCACGGGGCAGGAGGGGCAAGGCGGGGCAACAGACAATGGGCACTAGGACGGCGCACATTTACAAGACCAACTACTGAGGGGGCAGCTGCTCGCGCATGTGTCAGGCTGTTCCTGCTGGAATGAGGAGGGGGTGATCTTTACATCCTATCCTGTGACCGGTGGTGGAAGAAGACCACTTTGTGGGAAGGATTAGGGCCACGATGAAACCGTAGAGGCCAAGCACCTCCGCAAAGATGAGGATTAGGATCACGCCCACGAACAGTCAAGGCTGCTGGGCAGTGCCCCGGACACCAGCATCTCCGACGATGCCAATGGTGAAGCCAGCAGCCAGGCCACTCAGCCCCACACTCGGGCCAGCGCCCAGTTGAAGAAAACTCCTGTAGAGGGTGATGCCATCAGTTAGGGAGTTATCGCTAAGTACTGCCACCACCAGGCCGTGGATGGCGATGATCCCAGCCATAACCACTGGGATGATGGACTTTATGATCAGCTCTGGCCTCATGACCCGCACGGCTGCGATGTCAGTGCCACTCTTGGCTGTGCCATAGGCAGCTCCCATGGCGCTGAAGACCATGGCGTACGAGGCGCCCATGACACCGAAAAAACGAAGAATATTCGGGGGTGTTCTTGATGTCAGCCATGTCTGCAAGCGGGGTGAGGGCAAGCTCTGCAGGCAGCGGCGGGCTAGGTCGACAGGAGAGAGAGCGAGCAGACGAACGAAGGTTCTCAAAGCGGCTTATGCGACAGTGATTCTCTTCCGGTTTTCTCAGATGCCTGTATGAATGTGCAAAATACACTTAGACACATATATAAAAAAATGAATCTTTAAAAAAAAAAAGTACACGCAGGCTGGAGAGATGTTCAGTGGTTAAGAGCACTGACTGCTCATCCCAAGGACCTTGGATGGATTTTCAGCACCCACATAGCTGCCCACTCCAGTTCCAGGAACCAGGCTCTCCTCTGGCCTCTGAGGGCACTGCACACACTTGGTACACAGACAAAACATTTATATACATAAAGTGAAATGAAAGTATACATTTTAAAATCTCAATTTTAAAAAAGATTTTATTTATTTTATTTATGTGGGCACACTGTAGCTGTCTTCAGACACACCAGAAGAGGGCATCAGATCCCATTACAGATGGTTGTGAGCCACCATGTGGTTGCTGGGATTTGAACTCAGGACCTCTTGGAAGAGCAGTCAGTGCTCTTAATCTCTGAGCCATCCCTCCAGCCCCTTAAAATAACAAAAAGTTGAGTCAAAAACTACAATTTTCTTTTTAAACAGACCCGGGAAAAGTTACACCCACGTCCACATGTCAAAGGCACACATGGGCAAGGCTGGATCCACGCCTTCTCTCCCTGTCAATGGGGGACTGGATCCCAGCCCCGCCGACCCTCTGCTAACGCCAGGAGAAGGAAGAATGCTCAACAAATTCACATCCTGGACAAGAACTCTGGGGGAGGACTCTGGGTGCTCCTTACCTGAGATTTGACCGAGGCTGGGGGCACACTTAGTTCCACGTGTGTAGCAGCTCTCACCGTGTGACCACGTGTTCAAGGTGGGCTTAGCTGTATATGTGTGGGTTTGTATGTGCTTACCCTAGGGAAGGGAGGACACTGCTTTCCCGTAAGTCTCAGGAGAATCTTATTCTCTCTCAGAGAAAGAGTGGGTGTGGATTTCATTGGCAACCTTCTAGAATTCATACAGAAAACTTCTTTTAGAGGTTAAAAAAAAAAAAAAAAGAGGTGGTGTTACCCGGCTGTTGGTGCATCACTGTAATCCAGAATTTAGGATTCTGGATGAGAAGACCAGGAGTTCAATCATGGCCATCCTCAGCTACTATATAATGAGTTAAGGCCAGCCTGGGGCACCTTATGTCAAAGAGCTGAGAGGAGGCTGGCAAGATGGCCCTGTGGGTAAAGGCAGGCACTTGTCACCAAACCTGATAAACTGAGCTTGATCCCAGGATCTACATGGGGGAAGGAGAGAGCCACCTCCCACAGACTGTCCTCTGACCTTCACGGGAAAGTCATGGCGTACATGTGCCATTCCCTACCTCTGCCACATGCAAAATAAAGGTAGAACAGTCATATAGAAGGGCCATGTCTCCTTCCCTTGGTCTACTTTGACCAACTGAACACAGTAGACATGTTATGTGACTCACGGGTCCAGATTGTGAAGTCCTATGAAACCACAGCCCACTTCCTCGTGACCCTTCAAGCTTACGGGGGGAAACACACGGCCACACACACCCGGGGATGTCAAAGGTGATGTGGGAATTGTGTAGATGAGTTAGATCCCAACTTTATGGACCATGGAAGACTTCCCGGAAGAAAGGACATCTAAAGGGAGATCTGAGGGATGATGAGTGTAAGCAGCCACTTGTGCAAAAGCTACAAGGCAGGAGAGAGGATGTGCTTTCAAGGAGCTACAAAAAGCTCAAAGGAGTTCCGTTTGGCTGAGCACAGAGGTCAACAATGGGAAAAATGTCTGCAGGACCAGGTGGGGCAGACTTTGCAGGGTCTTCTAAGTCCTAAGAAGGTGTCTGTGTCAGTCAGCTTTTGGTTACTATAACACCCGAGACAGTCAACTTATGAAGAGAAAAGGTTAGCTGGGCCTGGTGATACATACTGGTATCCTAGCAACTCAGAGAATAAGGTGAGGCGGTGTAGGACCTGACATGGCCACAGAGCGGAGGTCAAGGCCAGCCCTGACCGCTCAGTGGGTCCTTCTCTCAAATAGAAGAAAAGGGTTGGAGATGTAACACTTAGGGTGGCAGAGCACTTAACGTCTGATGTGAACAAGGACCTAGGTCCAACTCCCAGTACTATAAAAGACAGACAGACAGACAGACACATGTAGGTTGATGTCAAGGCAACACATGATTGGACAGTAGAGAGTACGGTGGGGACAAAATTCTTGTAAGGCGAAAGAGAGGAGGAAGGAGAGAGATCAAGAAGGAGTCTATGGAGGGGGATGGTTCAGATTTAAGTGAACTAGATGGATTTTATCTTGTCTAGGTGGGCGGTTTATAACTTTATCAATTGGCAGCAGATTTATTGTGTGGATGAATTGTGGATTGAGAATTTACCATGTGAAACTAATTGCTAAATTACAAGTTTCTGGAACTCTGATTCTGCCGGGCTGAAGAGGACAGTGTGTGAAAGAAATGGCTGAGAGGCAGTTGGAGCGTGTGGATCTGGTTCTGTTGCCCTTGTGGAGTGAGAATGTGCAGGGCCCGCAGAACAAGGTGTGTGTGTGTGTGTGTGTGTGTGTGTGTGTGTGTGTGTGTGATGGTGACTAATGCCTAAAGGACCACGCAAAGAGGGCAGCTAAAAGGGAGACAGCTGGGAGAGGGCGGCTTGCAGATCGAGCGACAGAGTAGCAGCTGGACGGAGTGGATCTGGCTCGCAGGAAGTGATAGAAAACGCTCCTTTTTAAAATTTTTACCGCAACAGACACACACACACACACACACACACACACACACACACACACACAGAGACAGTCATCACAGGTACAGGTACAGGCACAGCACAGACACAGTCACAGTCACAGGCACAGACACAGACAGACACAGAGACACAGAGAGTTCAGCGGCACCTCCTGGATGCCTGGTGCCCATGGAGCTGAGAAAAGGGTGTAGGATCCCCTGGACTAGCTATGGATGATTGTGAACCACCATCTGGGTGCTGAGAACCAAACCTGGGTCCTCTGTAAGAATAATAAATGGCCTTAACTATCGAGCTGTCTCTCCAGCCTTTGTTTTTGAGACAGGGCCTCCCTGTGTATTCCTGGCTGTCTTGGAACTCACTATGTAGACCAGGCTGGCCTCGAACTCACTGATTCACTTGCTTCTGCCTCCCCAGTGCTGAGATTACAGGCAAGCATCACTGTATCTGGCCACCCGGTTGTTTTGGGGCCTGTGGAGAGGCAGTATAGCACAGCAAGGAGAGCCTGGTGGAAGAAAATGGCTTTCCTCATGATTGGATGTGAAAGACATCCCATAATTGGAAAACCTCCCACAAAGCCTCACCTCTAATCGGATCTGCCAGCTCCCCATAACTCCAGGCTGAGGATGAAGCCTTGAACACAGAGGTTCTCAACCTGTGGGTCACAAGCCCTTGAATGACTGTTTCACAGGGGTCACTTATCAGATACCCTGCATCTCAGATATTTATATTAAAATTCATGACAGCAGCAAAATTACAGTTATGAAGAAGCATCAAAAATAATTTTATGGTTGGGATTACCACAACCTGAGGAGCTATATTAAAGGGTTTCAGCATTAGGAAGGCTGAGAACCACTGCTTTAATAACACATCACCCTGTGGAGAAAACTCAAGATTCAAGCCAGACTCTGAACTTCATCCACCAGGGAGCCATGAACCAAGGCCAAGGAGCTCTTAGTCCAAGAAGGAAGCAATGAGAATTTTATTTATTAATTAAATTTGATTCTAGGTCAACTTTTTTTTAGGTCAACTTTTTAAAAATAGTTTTGTTGTTGTTTATTTATATATGCCTGCAAGATGTCTGTGGGATGGTGTCAGATCCGCTGGAGCTGGAGTTACAGACAGTTGTGAGCTACCATGTGGGTGCTGGAAACTGAACCCAAGTCCTTTGGGAGAGCAGCCAGGACTCTCAACTGTTGAATCATCTCTCCAGCTCCCTCTAGGTCAATTTTTAAAGCATTCTAGTTTTCAGAAAGGTACACATGCGTTACAAGGGCACATAATGAGAGGCTGGAGAGATACCCCCGCTGCTAAGAGGGCTGGCTGCTCATCAGAGGCCCCAGGTTTGGTTCCCAGCATCCACATGGCAGCTCACAACCATCTCTATAGGTCCAGGGGATGGCATCTTTCGCCCTCTTCTGGCCTCCTCAGGTACTGCATGCAAGGAACATTGATATACATATAGGCAGTCCATACATACACATTAAATAAAAAAAAATTTGGGGGGGGGCACATAAGCAATACAAATCTCCATTTCTCTCCTGTCTCCCAGCCACCAAACTCTCTGTAGGTAAAGGATGTGGGATCGTCACTCTGGCCCAGTGGAAAGCAAGAATTAGAATGGAGACCTTTTAGCGACCCATTACCCACTCTGGTTAGGCATTAATTACTTATTTTATTTTGCTGTTTTGGTGACAGGGCCTCTTTTTATAACCCTGGAACTCACTCTGTAGACCAGGCTGGCTTTGAACTCATAGAGATCGGATTGCCTGTGCCCCCCAAGTGATGGACCTAAGGGAATGTGCCACCATGGCCTGCTGGTTAGTTTTCTTATCGCTGTGACAACATACCTCCCAAAAAAGCAACTTAACAGAGGAAGGGCTTTTGGTCCACAGTTTGAGGAATATAGTCACTGATGGTGTGGACTGTATGACAACAGGAGTGGGAAGCAGCTGGCCCTGTTGCATCCACTGCCAGGGAGCAGAGAGAGAGGAACGCTGGTGCTGTCCATTATTCAGTCAGGAAGCTCCTCCAATGAACTGTACCTCCTGTATTCAGGATTGGTCTTCCCTCCTCTGCAAACACTCACAGATACAGTGTATCACCTGAGGTAGATACTGTCCACCCAATCAAACTGACAGTGAGATACCAAGTACCAAGTACCGAGCCAGCAGAGCCAGAATGTGTGACTGTGTAACTGGAGAGACTCTAGGAGGACTTGGGGGCTTGTTGGACTCTGACTATGGAGAGGGGAGGGTTACATGGGGAGGATGGCAGTGCCTGTTGGCAAGCCAAGGGAAGCAGAGTCAGTTACCAGAAATGCCATGTTCTGGACAGCTACCGCCATCACCTGTGGCTTCCCTATCAGCATTGTCTCTTACCTTGAATTTTATGGGGGCTTGTGGTTTGCTTTGATGGACAACATATAGCTAAACCAATACCTTGACGGCTCAGATCCAGGAAAGAGTCCTGGCAAATATTTTATAAAATTTATTTTATGTGTATGAGTGCTCTATCTGCATATACACCTGTGTTCCAGAAAAGAGCCTCAGATCCCATTACAGATGGTTGTGAGCCACCATGTGGTTGCTGGGAATTGAACTCAGGACCAGCCAAAGCTCTTAACCACTGAGCTACCTCTCCAGCCCCAAGTACTGGCAAATTTTACTTCTGCCTTCTTGGGAGTCATTGATGAAAGAGAAGTCTAGCTTCGCTGAATGAGGGAAAGGCTACATAGAAAGAGGGAGGGGGGGTCTGAAGATGTGATTCAGTGGCAGAGAGCTTACCAACATGCAGGAGACCCCGAGTTCCATACCCAGTCCCCAAAAACCAACTGTAGCAATGGCACAGGGAGAGGTACCCTGGGCGATGTGACTGCTTAGGGAAAGAGCAGTCCACACAGCTGTCTCTTCCAGCACCCCAATGAAGCCCCCTGACATTCATGGTGTCAGATTGGGTGCCCCAGAGCTGCAGGAATCAATCCAGCCACACCATAGGATGCTGAGAGCTGCTTACAGTGTACTGGGCTTAAATTGCAGAATTGCAGGCAAATTTTAAAAATGGCTATTGTTTTAAGCCTCTCCGTTTAGGGGGCAGACTGTCACTGAATGGGAAACTAAAAGAGAAAGGAGCAAGAGGCCCATTGTTTCCAGGGTCCCTGTGCACTGCCTCATCTCTGTAATCTGGAGCTTCTCTGCAGGAGGGTTGAGGGCTTGGTCTGTTGTTTCTCTTGTGTCCCATAAATGCTCTGTAATCCAATTGCATGTGGATTATGGCTGCCTTGGGTCAGCCTCTGCTTGTTTCCTACCTTCAGTTTAGGGGAAATTATTCTATTTCTCCTGACTTCAGACTCCTGGGAATATGCATTTCCTTTGCATTTCTCTTCTTTCTTTCTCTCTCTGTTTCTTTCTTTCTTTCTTTCTTTCTTTCTTTCTTTCTTTCTTTCTCTCTCTCTCTCTCTCTCTTTCTATCTTTCTTTCTTTCTTTCTTTCTTTTCTCTCTTTCCTTTTTGAGACAGGGTCTTACTGTGTTATCCTGAAAACTAATATGTAGACCAGGCTGTTCTCTCTCTCTCTCTCTCTTTCTCTAAGATTTTATTTATTTTATGTATGTGAGTACACTGTCGCTGTCTTCAGACACAGGAGAAGAAGGCATCAGATCCCATGACAGATGGCTGTGAGCCATCATGTGAGCCAGTTAAGAGGCTCTTCTCTTAACTCACCAAGATCTTCTTGCCTGTGTCTCCTCAGGGGTAGGATTAAAGATGTTGGCCACCAAGCCGGGGAGCTCCCTGTCTCTAATACAGGGTTCCATACCAAGTAGCTGTTTACTAAATGCCAGAGATGCACGGCTAAGTGAGGCTCACTGGACAGAATCCTAAGCAGGCTCCATTTCCTGAGTTCTGATTCCCATCCAAGTTCCCTGGTTTCTCCATTTATGGGAAGAAGGTCACACCTATCTTCTCGCTCCAGGAGCTGTTTCCGAGGCTGGTGGTAGAGTGGTACTGGAGATAGGCAACCGTGAGTTAAGGACCCAAGAGAACCACACACTTCTGTGTCATCATGGAGAAATGGCTGAGCTTACAAGCAAGAGGAAGTGAGACGAAAGGGTAGTGTGATTGATGGGAGTGAAGATTCTGAGAGGTTCCCCATCCCTGCCCTCCATTCCCCAGCCGAGGCCAGAAGAGGAATGGATTTGCTTGTTGTATGCACCTGAAGGAGTCAATGATCTTGGGCTCTCTGACCAAGTTGCCCTCCCCTCCCCTAAACCAGGACCGCTGCCAACTCAGCCAGTGGAAGAACCGCCTTTTTCTGTCCTCATGTACAAGGCTTCTAGGCAGTCTGGGGCTCCCTGGGCAGAGATCTTCCCCCTTCTCTGAATTCCCTCCAAGGACTGTGGATACCTGGGGACCCTCTACGTTAGTCCCTGTGGATTGCTCTTGTTGGAGGCTCCTTCACAGACCTATTTCTTGTAGATCTGAGGAGATGAAGGATCTTTCTTATGTCCCCTTCTCAACTCTTGTCACAATGGAGTCAAAGGAGGGACTCAGGAGAGACTCTTAGCAACTTTCCCATATTCAAGATAATGAGACTGAGGCCAAGGTTAGGGAAATGGTGTGTCTTGACTGAGCTGAAGAAGGCAGGTCCGTTTCTGACCTTCAGGGCAGTGGCACCCTCTTCATCCCACAACACTTTGCCAGTGCCCCTCCCCCTTTCCCATCCCAGTCCATCCCTTCTCTTCCCACCCTTCCTTCCTCTAGCATAGAGTGGTAGGGACTCATAATTTGGGGTAATGGGTGTGGTGGTTTGAATGAAAATGGCCTCCACAGACTCATGGGAAGCAGCATTATTGGGGGGTGTGGCCTTGCTGATGGAATTGTGTCACAGGGGGGTGGGCTTTGAAGTTTCAGAAGCTCAAGCCAGGTCCACTGTCCCTCTCTCTTCCTGCTGCCTGCGGATCCAGACGTAGAGCTCTCAGCTCCTTCTCCAGCACATGTTTGCCTGATGCTGCCATGCTTCCCACCATGACAATAATGGACTAAACCTCTGAACTGTAAGCCAGCCTTACGTAAACGTTTCCCTTTATAAGAGTTGCTGCGGCCATGGTGTCTCTTCACAGCAATAAAACCCTAACGGGGACAATAGGCAACAGGCAACCTTCCTGGTGAATGTGCACTTGACTCGTTTATGGAATGTGTGAGCAGCTACACACACACACACACACACACGCACACACGCCTGTACTTCCATTGGTCCCTATTCGGTCCCCCAACTCCTCAGATGGACCTCACCGTTGTCTACAGCTGGCATAACTTTGGGCAACAGGCCCAGGACAGATGTACAACTTCTTCACACCCTGACTCCAGAGGTGGAAAGAAGACAGGTCTATTGATAATTGTATATCATCAATACAGTATACCTATGACTGTATTAGGACTTACCATTGGGTCCCCAAACTACAGCTCCCCGAGCACCTCCCCACCCTCTTTTGTGGGGTTGAGGGTGGGAGTGTTAAACCCAGGCCTTCTGCACAGTTAGGCAAGCACTTTACAAATGAACTGCGTCCTGGGCCTCTTTCTCCTTCTTGATAAGAACCTGTTTGTACAAGTTCCTGCCTGGCCACAGGGCCTGAGAAGACACAGCCGGATCTCTTTATTAAACACAAGGGCAGATGCTTATCTTTCTCCCAGAACAGGCTGCTACCTCCTTCTGGACCGTGCCAGCCAAGGGCACTGCCTGGTGAGACAAATTAGGTAACACTGAGCAGACCCCTGGTACCTACTGCTGAGAGAGCAGCGCTCTGGGGGAGGGGAGAGATGGGGGGGAGGGGCCGTGAGCAGGATCAGAGGAGTCCCTTAAAGTTCTTTCTCTCTTCCCTTCCCCTCGCTCCCACCCCCAACCCGCAGCCCCAGCCATCCCAGTGCCCCCTACCTCTGGAAAAGCTGAATTGGGATTCGATCCCCAGCCAGTTGCTGAGTTCCGGAGCAGCTGTCCCAGGCTTGGGGGGAGGGGGTCAGGAATGCTGGGGCTGAGGCCTGGGCCGCCCCAGACAGAGCCGGCTCTGAATTCTGGGAATGTTTGTGCAGCTGGAGCCCATTAGGGGAGGGAGCCGGGCCGCTTATTAATCCCAGCCTTGTTCCCCGGGTGGGGCCAGGGCCCCCGCACACGAGTGAAGGGGGAGGGGGCTTTGTTGGGAGAGGTGGGCCCCAGCCCTCAGGCCCCTGCTTGGTTGTGTCTCAGATAGGAGACTGGTCATCTGCACCTCCCCAGCCCAGTGTACTAATGTCCATAGGGAGATAATCATAGGGCCAGGTGTGGACACGTGTGAGAGTCCTCTTGGGGATGTGACCAGGTCTGACAGAAGAGCTTTTACTGGGAGAGGCAGTGGACATTACTGGTCCTGAGAGGGATTTTGTATATTCCTGGGGCACCCTGTCTTGCTTTCAAGAGCTCTTTCTGGCTGGCACCCTGGGTAGTGGAGAAAGGGAGCATGGGGTTCATGTCTCAAGCATTTGAATGTGTTCACAAAGCAGCTCAGGAAAGAGACTGGAAGCAGGGTGTCTGTATTCAGCCAAGAGGGTGACTTCTTGTCGCAAGAGCTCCAGGAACTGCTGTCTACTGGGGCTCCAACTGAAGGAGTACATTGGAGGTTTTTGCAGTGTATGATCTGCTCAGCCAGACACAGTGCTCTTGGGTGTAGGCTGGGATAACAGGGGCCTGGGTTTGGGTCTAAATTGGCACCGTAAGCTGTAAGTCAAAAAAGTCCAGGCACGGGTTCCATCTCTGCGGGTTAGCTGTGAGACCGCGTGTCCCTGAGTCTTCCTTCCCCATGTACTAGTTGGAATAGTCTGTCCTGTGCATCCTGCTGTTTCGCTGGATGGCCAGGACCCGTTAGATAAGCCCTCCACCCCTGGCTTCGTCCCCAGCCACTCTAAGCTTCTCATTCATGCTCACTGCCTGTTTATGCAGCCATGCATCAAGCTTAAATGACTGCATGCCACATGCTCCGTGGTCGCTGAGGCCGCTGGCCATCGAGCAGCGCATACTCACTGGGCGTGGGCTGGGTCAGTTGCACACACAAATGCGATGTAAATGTGAAAGCCGCTTGAGCCTGAGGCTGTGAAGTGTGCAGAGGAAGCGTGCACCAGCAATCTTGGGACGACGCTTGGGAAGGCAGCAACGCAGATCTCATGTGGCAGGACGGAGGCTCCCTTGCAGTTAGGGCACCCTGTCGCCTCTGTCACTCCTCCAGCAGGGAGAACTGCAGGTGGTTCCGTGAGTTCAGTTCAACTGCACTCCGTGTAGATGTGTAGACGTGTCTTTGCAGCTTAGAAACTCATGCAAGTACATGAACATGCACTCGTCTGTGCGAATGCCCTCTGTCTCCCCTGGGAATCCAGGAATGGGTGTAGGGCTCCCTGGGTCAGAGGTCATGATGTCTCTGTCTTCACACTAGGAATGTCTAGAAGACATGGCATTTCCCTTCCAAGGAGAAGCTTCTGTCTCCTATACAGATTAGGAGATGCCTCAAGGCAGGTCTCGGGCCTCCAGAATTACATAGGCCTGCTTCTTATCCATCCCAGTTCTCCCTCTCCCTCTCCCTCTCCCTCTCCCTCTCCCTCCCCCTTCCCCTCCTCCCTTCCCCCTCCCCCTCCCCTTCCCCCCTCCTCCTTCTGTTCTTCTTCCTCCTTCTCCATCTTTTTCTTCTTTGATTTTTTTCATGATAAGGTTCTCCGTGTCACATCCAAGGCCGTCCTATAACTCTGTATAACAGGCTGGTCTCGAACTCACAGAGATCTGCTAGCCTCTTTCTCCCGAATGCTGGGATAAAAGGCAAGTGCAGCCACACCCGGCGACCAAGTTTCCTTTAGCAAACAGTTCTGATATTCATTCCTTGCCCACACAATCTGGGATGCAAGTGTGGGAGTCCCTTAGACAAGGAGTACTCAGCTAAGAGACTGGGCAGGACGAGGGGTGGCATTTGGAGGCATAACTGGGGAAACCCCAGGCAGAAGTCCCCATTCCTCGATCATCCCCAGGATTCCGATTATCTCTGTCACAGTAACAGCCAACCCTGGTGTTGGGTGGGTCCGGTCCCACTCGCTCCCCTGGAAAACTCTCTGGTATTTTGAAGGGCCCTCTGGACACTGGAGACATTTTGAACTGCAAAGTCCCACAGCAGAAGGGGAGACAAACCTCTGTAGCTGTGGTCATGGCCAAAGTTTTAGGGATTGCTGAGGCACAGAACCCTCTCCAGAGCTGCCCAGGGCCCCTCAACAGCCTTCTTCATGTGTTTCAACCCCTCTTCTCCTCAACTCCCATGAGGGGTTGGGTCATCGAGGCTTCAACTAAGTAAAGCCTATCCTTCAAAGCTAGCTCACCCGCTCTCTAAAGACTGGTTTGGGTGCCTTGCTGGTTTGGGTGCCTTCCTCTCTGTTCCCCAAACACAGATCACTGTGGAGGGTGTTGACTAAATGATGTACTCTAGAGGATCTTCCATATTGGAGGGGAAAAGAAAAACTGACCCTTTTTCTAGACAGAGGTACCCTGGTGCTTGTCACTAGGGAGGACAGTGGACAGAACGTTGCATGAGGGATTAGGTTTTGCTCGCCAGTCTGCTGTGTGACACCAACCTCTCTGAACTTGGAAAACGGTAAGATGGCGCCAGTTGAATCCTGAAATCCCTTCAAGCTAGAATATCCTAGACTTCCTGGCCAGCCCTCTCATCCTGCTTTCTCTCCTTCAGAACCTCCCCCATGGCTGACCTTCCTTTTGCCTCCATTTGGCTCTCTTGAGGCAGGTGGTCCAGCCAGCTGTGTGGTGATGAGGTCCCACTCACAGTGTGGGTGGTACTCAGTGAGTTGTGACCCAAGGAGGAGCTGTTGGCTGGGGGTACAACTGGGATTTGGGGTACAGGTTGGGAGCTTGAGGGGATTCAGGCTGTCCTCCTGACCCTCTCCCTATTAGGCAAATTTGTGAGGGAGAAGGAGAGATGTCATGGTTCAGGCTGCGGTGGGTCTGTCTCTCTTGGGGTGGTGGAGGAGGGGCAGTCACGGAAGCAAAGGTTGAGCTACGTTTTCCTTGAGCTTGGGGACACTGGGGCAGCCAGGCCAGGCTGGGTGGTTCCTGCAGCTGCTGGGTGGGTGTGCTTGTTGCTGAAGAGCTGGGGATAGTGTATGGATCCGAAGGGACAGCTGGGTTGCCCAGGAAACAGAGCCTGACACCAATCCTGAGATGCTTCCTGCCCTGAAAGCTGGGGCGAAGGCGTTCTTCACTCACCCTGAGCTAGAGGCTAGACAGAAACCAGTGAGAGTTAGATGAAAGCAAGGCCTAAGGCAGTCAGGTTACTTTCCCTTCTACGTGGTTCCATCCAGAAGACTTGCACGAGAGCTTTGTGTGGCAGTGGACGCCTTCAATTCCAGCATTTGGAGGTTGGAAGCAGGAGGGTCAGGGGTTCAAGACCAGCCTCATCTACTCTGTGAGTCTGATGCCAGACTGCATGAGGCCACCGACCCTCTTTCAAACGAGAGAGAGAGACAGAGACAGAGACAGAGAGATGGAGAAAGTAGTTAACCGAGCCTTGAGATGGTTTGAGTGAGGAGTTCAACTCCCATTTATGGGACTAGCCTGGAATATTTCCCACCAGTCTTTATCTTTATGGTCCTGGATTTCAAACTCTGTTGTGCTGAGGAGGAATTGCCTGGGTGGCTTATTTATTTTTATTTTATGTATTATTCGATTTTGAGATAGAGCCTGCTGTAGTCTAGACTGGCCTCAAACTCACTACATAGCTAAGGATACATAGTTAAACTCACTGACTTTGAATTCTTGATCCCCTTACCTTCGCCTCCCAAGTCCTGGGGTTACAGGTGTGTGCCATGCTCGTCCTGGGTGGCCCACCCGCTCGCCCATCAATTCACTTTTAGGAATTGGATTCGATCAGGTCTGGATCCTGGGAATTTGAATTTCCAACATGTTGTCAGTTGCCACTGTTACTCAGGGTCTACAGGCCATGTTCGTCCCCCAGAGCTTCCTTGCTCAGCTGTCAAACCCTTCTCCCCGCCCTGCCAGCCACAAGCCCTGCCAGCTGTTAAAGACTATCGAATGGCTGTAGTGGCCAAGGTCCAGGGTCAGTGCCCTGCAGGAGTAGGGAGGGTGCAGAGCTGGGCTCAGCTTGGCTGCTTCTATGGTGCCCAGGCCCCTGTAACACAGCCGGGTGATCATGGATCCATTTTCTCTCTTCCCCAGCATGGTGACTACGAGGATCCATTGGGGCCCCAGTGTCCCCAAGCTCAAGGATCTGTAAGTGACCAGAGTGTCATCTGTGGGTTTTCCAGTGTCTCCTAGGTCTGCATCCCATAATGTTTTTCAATATGTATGGGAGATATTGTTGTAAAAAATTTTTTAAAAAATTATAAACATATGCTTTCTCAACTTTAAAAACATTGTCGGCCAGGCATGATGTCTCATATTTGTAATCCTAGCACCCAGGAGTTAGAGGCAAGGGGATTGCTGAAAGTTTATGGCCAATCTATTCTACAAAGTGAATACCAGCATAGCTAGGGCTTCAGAGAGTAGTCTGTTTCAAAGTAAAACAACAGTAAAACTCATATATGCATATACACATACACATTATATATGTATACACATATATATCATATACACATACATATACACATGTAGATCATATACACACAAACATACACATCATATATGCATACACACATACATCATATAACGTACATATATATCATATACACATACACATCATATACACATACATATCATATACACATACACATCATATACATATACACATATACACATATACACATACACATGCACATCATACACACGTACACATCAGATACATATACACACATATACACCATATACACATATACATACACATCATATACACATACATATTCAATATACATATACATCATATACACATACACATACATATATACATACACACATATACTCATATACACATACACATATACATCATATACACATATACATCATATACACATATATATACACATACAGTTCATATACACATATACATACACATTATATACACACACATACACATACATATATACATCATATACACACACATACACATACACACATATATAGTGCATCACGCTGAGTTAATAGCTCAGTGACAATGTGTCATGTCTGGCACGCTTGACAACCCCATCCCCAGCACTGATAAAATAATGACAGCAACCATAGCCTGGGTTTGGTCAAAAAATAAACAGTTCTGCTGGCTGTGGCTCTGCGCATCTGTAGTCCCAGCTACTTGGGAGGTTGAAGCAATAGGACTTAAACCCAGGCGCTCGGGGAGCAACCCAAGCAGCAATGCAGCGAACTCCTGGCTGTTGCCGGGTGTGGTCCTGCACGCCTTTAAGCACTTGGGAGGCAGAGGCCAGCCAGGGTCACATAGTGAGACCCTGTCGGAGAAAAAGAAAAAAAACACAACACAAAACAAACAAAAACACTTACCTCTCCCTCTCTTTAAAAATTTATTTTCTGGGGGTGGAGAGGGCAGAAGTGGGATGGGGGGCTTGGTGGAGGGGTAACCGGGAAGTGGGATATCATTTGAGATGTAAACAAATGGAATGATTAATAAAAAAAAAACTTATTTCCTTTGATGTGTGTGTTTAAGGATGTGCACTGTGTATGTGTGGATGCTCACAACAACCGGGAAGGGGTGTCGGACCTCCTGGGACTAGAATCTAATAAGTGTAGGTGCCAGGAATCAAGCCTAGGTCCTCTTCGAGAGCGGCAAGTGCTGAGCCTTCTCCCCAGTCCTACATTCTGAAGACTTACATTTACTTTGTGTGCATGCATGTCAGAGGACAACTTTGGGGAGTCTGTTCTCTCCTGTGGGTCCTGGAGATTGTGCTCAGTTTGTCGGGTGACAAGGAACTTCCACCGACTGAGTATCTCGCTAGCCTAAGTTGCTTCAACTTTGTATTTCGCAGTGTAACTTTGCCGGATTTCTGCCTCCTTTTTCAGACTGATAAATTCCACAAGGCAAGAGCTCTTTCTGATTATCGTTCACCTTTGTAGTTCGAGAGCCAAGCACCAAGCCTGGCACTAACTGGGGACTTCATAAGCGGGGGATATAATTCATCAATCGGCCAATCGTCACATGAAAGAACTGGAGGCTGGAGCCAACAGCTGGGGGGCTTGTGACCCACCTGGCACCAAAGGACAAAAGTCACTAAGTAAATAAATGAATAGAGGCACAAGCACAGTAGTGTCTGCCTGTAATCTCACCACCCAGGAAGTGGAGACAGGAGGATTGTGAGTCACAGGCCAGCCTGGGCTACATAGTAAGGCTCTGTCTCAAAAAACCTGAAACAAAGCAAAGACTCTAAAGAGGGAAAGAGGACAAAGGCTTCTTAGGATGCAGCAAAGGGAAAGGAATGAAGGGTTCGGAAATGCATTTATGGGGAGGTCAAAGGGTCAAAGGGTATCATTTGACTGCCTTCCTTTGCGAGCTTCTCTGCTCAGCGCCCCACTCCCTCTTACCTCCCCCTTACCCCCCTCTGCTCTGCCCCAGGAGCTCAGCTGGCTTATTTTCCCTGGGAGGGCTTCCTGAAAGGGGAGCCTGGCTTTCCTGACACATGAAAAGTGACTCAGACTGCTGTCTGACCTTTCCCGCAGAGCCCAGCTCCAGAGATTTTGTTTGACAAGCAGTCACGCACGTGGACACCAGCAGATACCCCAGCACATGGCACACCCATGCACCCAGGAACCCTAGGGTAAATAGGAGTGGTGTGTGCACAGACATACATGCGTGTACTCTTTTAGAACAAGATGCACATACAGCGAAATGGAGTGTGTGATGTGTGTACAACTTCCTCCAAGGAAACATTGTGCCAAAGCCCTGAGGATGACTATTGGAGACAAGAAGAACCAACCATGGACGTGGTGTAAGAGTGGAAGTTTTAGTCCCTGTGCAGCCTAGGGCCAACAGCAATTTCTCCCTGAGTCACAGAAAAAGTTGCTAGGAAAGAAAGACCACCCACTGTGGTGGAGTGGATTGTCCTCCCCACCCCCACCTCCTACCCCTGTGGGTGGGAGGGATGTCTGTGTCCTCAGGGCCCCTAACTTCAGGCTCTTTACTAGTAAGACTCCCGCCATCTGTACTTCCCCTAGCAGGCTCCTGGGAAACAGGAGTGGAGTGCTCCCCTGAACACAGGCTTCCTCTGGTTCCCCTAACCATTGGGCCAAAGCCCACATCCCAGGCCCAGCGTCCTTCCTGCCAGATAAGCCTTCTGGGGACGCTTAGACCTCACCAAGACTAGGGAGAATAAAATTCAGCACCTACCATGTGCCGTCTGCCAGATGTGTTAGGTATGATATTCTATTTCATTTCTTTAACTACTGGGCAGAGAGCCTTCCACCCTCCTCAGTAGATGGGGGGAAACCGAGGCTTATGGGGAGGAGTGCAGGAACTCATTCCAGGGGCAGAGCCGAGGAAGCCAAGGGCTGGGATTTGGTCTCAAGTCTGTTGGCTGCAACCCAAATCTTGAACATGAGCCATACTGCCTCCTACCTTGTTTGTCTCTGTACACCTTCAACTCTGACAGTATCTACCTCAAAAAATTCTGAGAGAGGGCTGAGGAGATGGCTCAGTGGGTAAAGTGCTTGCCATGCAAACAGGAGGACTGAGCATACATATCCCCAGAACATTCATGAAAAAAACCGGTATATCTATGATGCTAGGTATCGAGGCTCAGGGCTTGCTGATAAGCCAGTCCAGATTCAAAAAGGAAACCTGTCTCCCAAGGCAAGAGTGAAGCCTGGTTGAAGAAGACAGCCATCATTGACATCTGGTCTCCAAATTCTCGTGTGCATACGCACTGTCCCTCATCCCCCCAATCACAGCAAAGCACTTTACTGGACGGAAATACACAACAAAAGCTTTCCAAGGGGAATCAAGTTTGTTTTTGTGACAGCCTCGCCCAGTGCCTGGCACAGAGGGTGGGGTTGGGTGTGTGTGTGTGTGTGTGTGTGTGTGTGTGTGTGTGTGTGTGTGTGTGTGTAGACATTGGAAAATTGAAAATTCAAATTTCCTTCTCCTTTGGGTTCACATCTCTAAGAGAGGAGGGTGTGTTCAAACTTCCTTTGGACCAAAGGGAGGAACTTAGGCAGCAAAGAAGGAAACCCCAGAAATCACCACCTGAGCCATGGGAGCAGGCGAGGATGGGGGGTTGGGGGTGGGAGGAGGTGGCAGGGGTTGGTGGGGTTTGCCTCCACCACATGTCTCTCCCTATGACATCCCAAAAGGCACACAGGCCTTCTCAGACTCTCAGACAGAGCGGGGAAGGAGCTGGGAGGATGGGGCCATCAAACACTGAGCCATTGTGGGATCCCCAAGCATTTAAGTAGAAAGACTACATAGTCAAGTGTCTTTGTCCTTCCCCCGGGGGAGATGGGGGAGGAAAGAGGGAGAGACAAAAAGGGAACTGGGTAACTGGTGAGGGGTTAAGCCTGAAATAGGAAATGCCAATGTGTAACCTGAGTTAGTTGGGAGGGAACTGTGAGAGCCTTTCTTAAGGAACTGCCCTATTCCATTTTGGGCTTCTGAGAGTCCCACTCCACAGTCTTTGATTGCCCCTCTCCAGGCCCCTGCTGTAGAAACACATCCCATGCACTCCTTCCAGACCCCTGCGCTCTTCCTGGCGGGCTCCACAACTCCCTTTCCGGCTTGCCACTCCTGCTTAATCTCTGGTTCCTTGCTTTATCCTTGATCCTCCCTCTTCCCTCTTCCCTCTTCCCTCTTCCAGCATCACCCACCACGATCCTGCATCCCGTTCCCTTCCTCTTCTCTTTTGTACTGTTCAGAGGGAGCCCAGGACCTTCTGCAAGTCAGGCAAGTGCTGCACCACTGAGCCACACTCCCAGGCCCCTTCTGTCTTCTTAACCCAGTTCGGGTTGAATTTCTGAGGCTCCGGCCCCCAAGTCCGTCCCAGGATAGCTGATCCTGCTTCTCTAAGCCTTGGCCAGCATTCTGGCCTCTGCTCCCATCCCTGGCCCAGCCAATATCAAAACGCTGGGGTAACGCGGAGAGCGACCTTCCTTATAAACCTTGAAAAGTTAGTGTAATTCATTTATTCACTCAAGAACTGTTCTTTGAGGGCTAACGAAGTGTCGGAGGCACTGCTGGGTGCTGAAGCTCTTGTGCAATTTTCATTTTCCACCGAGCTGAGGCTCCCAAGACAGGATTCCCTGTAGAGAGCTTGTTCTAGGTGTTGATTGACAGGCGACTCCATTAGGCTCCTCCCAGCGACCTAGCAATGGCTTACATCATCATCTGGGGCCATTACTTGCCGCCAAGTGTGGGCAGCATATAAAAGAAGTGCACGCCATCCCGGTTCTCTCTCATTCTCTCATGCTCTCCCTGCCCCCGCCCTGCCACGTTCCCGGCTGGTCTCTCCCTGTCTTTCTCTGTGCCCCACACCTCTGCTCTCGTGGCTCTGCTTCCCATCTGTTTGCCTCTATCTCTTCTTCAGGTTCTCGCTCCTCTCTCTTCCCCCAAATAAACCTCCTTTATACCAGGTCTGTTGCATGGCATAACTTCTCAGGGGCACACGTTGGCACGGCCTACCAGGTACCCCCTCCTGCCCCACACCCGCATTATAACATCATAATCATTATATATAAATCATTCCACTAACAGCCCCCAGGTACCGTCCAACCTTTCTCCTCCGGCTCTGACCATTACTTCCTTCTACAGTATGCTCTGGGGTCCTGAGCCAGAGGATGAACTCACATCGACTCTGAGGCTAAGTAAATAAAACAATGAAAATAAAATAAAAGTAATATTGGTCATCTTAAAAAAGTAATCTTGTCATCTTAAAAGTTGATTTCTTGGGCTAGAGAGATGGCTCAGTGGTCCGACTGCTCTTCCAGAGGTCCTGAGTTCAAATCCCAGCAACCACATGGTGACTCACAACCATCTGTAATGGGATCTGATGCCCTCTTCTGGTGTGTCTGAAGACAGTTACAGTGTACTTATATATAATAAATAAAATAAATCTTTTTTTAAAAAAGTTGATTTCTTGGGCTGGAGAGATGGCTCAGCGGTTAAGAGCACTGACTGCTCTTCCAGAGGTCCTGAGTTCAATTCCCAGCAATCACACGGTGGCTCACAACCATCTGTCATGGGATCTGATGCCCTCTTCTGGTGTGTCTGAAGACAGCTACAGTGTACTCACATAAATTAAATAAATCTTTACCAAAAAAGGCCAGCGAAGAGAAGATAGGGATGCCAAGAGATGGGGTGGTACCACCATGCTTCAATTCAACCCCCACCCCAAGTCATCAGGGAGGCATGTGTCCAGGTAAATGTTTTATTGGGTGATTTTCTTGGTTTAGTATCTATAAATATTTATAACTTTTTGCCTATGACCTGTTTGGAGTCTTGCCCTAAGTACTGCCGATGTCACCAGTAGGCCAGGGCTAAAGAGATGGCTCAGCAATCAGGAGCACTGGCTGCTCTTCCGGGGGACTTGGGTTCTGTTCCCAGCAACCACATGGCAGCTCACAACCATGTGTAACTTCAATTCCAGGGGATCTGATGCTCTTTTCTCTATGGGAACCAGACATGAACATGGTACACAGACCTACTACACTCAGGAAAAATGCCCATACACATTAAAAAAACAAAAACAAAAAAACAAAAACAAAGAGAAAGTGAGGACACGCTGCTTTCAGGACATAAAAGTCAGCAGGCTTCGGTAAGCCAGCCTAATATACTCACCTCCATGAAGTCCAACCTACCTGCATCGCTTTCTCACCTCTGTAACAGAAGCAACTTAGGGGAGGAGAGACTAATTTTGGTTCACGGTTTCAACCCCTCGGGGAAGGAAAGCAATGGCAGAACAAACAGGCTATGGTCATGTGGTGGATGCTGTTCACAGCCTGGAGGACCAGGAACTGGAGGGCAGAGCATGAAGGGCACTGCATGAATCAGGGCCAGGCTCTAGCCCTAATGACCTTCTTCCAGCTCAGACTAGCTTCCTAGAGATTCTAGAGCTGGTGAACAAACCATGAACGTGGGAGGGGCTTCTGACTTAACACTACGGCCACCTCTGATGGCTTTTGTGGCTCTTTTTATGAGACATGGTTTTTTCTATGTAGCTCTGGCTGTCCTTGAACTCACACTGTAGCCCAGGCTGGCTTCGAATTCATACAGATCCACCTGACTCTGCCTCCAGAGTGCTGGGACTAAAGGCATGCACCACCAATGACTGGATGACTTCTGTCATTCTTTTTTTTAGAGCTGGGGACCCAACCCAGGGCCTTGCGCTTGCTAGACAAGTGCTCTACCGCTGAGCTAAATCCCCAACCCCGACTTCTGTCATTTTTAAAGACCTCTAAACCTCAAGGCTTTCAACTATAACACCTGGGAAGCAACCTTGAATGGGTGTTTTAGTGCGTGTACATACATTACATCTGGGGAGCCAGGTTATCTGTTTTTGTTTTTTTCTTGTTGTTTGTTTTGGTTTTTGCTTTTATTTTGTTAGAGACAGGGTCTCATTATGTAGACCAGGCTGGCCTCTGACTCACAGAGATCCACCCGCCTCTGCCTTCAGAATGCTGGAATATATGCCACCACGCCCAACCTGGTTATGGATATCTGAATTTTGGTAGCAACCATTTCATATTGCTTTTAGTCTTGATGTTCTCTACGGTGTTGCACTGAAGTTAGAAAAGCACAACTTTGAAGTTGGCCAGAGACCTAGGGCTGGTGTTGACCTTGCATCTTACTAGCTTTGTGCCTTTGGGTAATTTAGTCTCAGATTCCTCATTTATAAAGAAGGATAACAGGGTTAGAAATATAGCACGACGGTGGAGTGCTTGTCTAGCATGAGATCTTGGGTTTGGTCCCCAGCAGTGCTGATAAAGTAGGGTAATAAAGATTGATTGGCAGCTTCTTGTGAAGAAATAAATAAATATATTTCTTTTCTTCTTCTTCTTCTTTTTCTTCTTCTTCTTCTTTTTCTTCTTCTTCTTCTTCTTCTTCTTCTTCTTCTTCTTCTTCTTCTTCCTCCTCCTCCTCTTCCTCTTCCTCTCTCTCTCTCTCTCTCTCTCTCTCTCTCTCTCTCTCTCTCTCTTTTGAGATAAGGTCTTGCTATGTAGGCCTGGCTGGCCTCAAACCTCTACTTATCACCCCTGCCTTGGCCTCCTGAATGCTGAGTTTAGAGATGAATGCCATCACGCCTGTCTGGATTTGCCAAACCAATCCATAAAACGTATCAGAGAATATTTACATTATATAATTATATATAATATGATTATATTATATAATACACGCTATTAATACATAGTTTACATTTAGTATGTACCTGCCACTATATTATTAATTAAATGGCTGGGGACAACTTCGAGACTCCCAGAGCCTACGTGAGCAGGAGTGGGCTCCTTCACTTTGAAGCTCTTCTAAGAAAAGAGACTGAGGAAGCCTGAGGTGGGGTTGCTGTGGTAAGGGGACTCTTGGAGTCCGCACTTCTTCCTCAGGCCTTTGGCTCAGGAGTGAGAGCAGTGCAAAGCTCAGACTTAATCCTTCCACGTGGCAAAAGCTTCTTGACCCTGGGCACTTCAGTTAGCCACGCCCTTGGCACAGCCCCGCCCCTGAATGCAGCAGCTGTGGACCAGGCACCACTTCCATCTGCCGTAGAGTTGGCCTGTCTTCCCAGCACACCCCGGAGTGTCTGCCCAGGAGAAACCATGGGAACGGGTGTGGGAGGGGGCAGAGATGGCTGGATCACAGCTCTCAGGACCACCCACCCTGACCTCCTCTCCTATGCTTATTAAAAACATATTTTCAAGGGATTAGCAACGATGCCAGGGATGTGGGTCTGCTCGCCCTCAGTCGGACCAATGGTTTTAATCACCAACTGCAGCCACCTTAATGCCGCTGCCAAATAACCGCTCCACAAAGGTGTGATGGACATTGGAGGAGGCCGCGGCGCTGACAGAAGTACCTGCTTGACTGAATCAAAGCAGGCATCTGACTGTCAGCAGGATCCGGGCTCTTTAAGGCATCAAAGACAGCGGGTCGGGGCTGAGGATGTACCTCAATGGCACAGTGCTTGTCTAGAATTCTTGAGACCCTGAGTTTGATGGCTACCATGATGAGGAAGAGGAGGAAGAAGAATTGGCTTAAAGATGGAGAGTCACTGTGTAGGTCTCCTGCATGTCCACATCACGTTCGAGAAGCTCCAAGTCAGGCCACCCTAACATATAGCAGGAAGCTTACCTGAGCCTGGCCAAGCAAGCGTCTAGACAGCAGCTCCTAGTAAAGACCCGGTTTCTGTCTCACAATGTGCACTCCGGGCCTTTCTCATTGTCTTCTACAAGGGACAATAGCTAAACTCATGGCCGGTCTTCAATTTCATCTATCCCAGCTGGTCTCTTGTTTTTTATTTTTGTTTTGTTTTTGACTTTACATTTTTTTTAAAATGTGCATGTGTGTTTCGCCTGTATGTGTGTCTGTGTACCACATGCATGCCTGGTATCCATGAAGGCCAGAACGGGGTGTTGGATCCCCTGGAACTAGAGTTAACAGACTGCTGGGAGTTGCCATGTGATGTGAGCTGCCATGTAGGTGCTGGGATTTGAACCTGGATCCTCTGGAAGGATGGCCAGTGCTGTTATTTGCTCAGCCATCCCTCCAAAACCCTGGTCTCACATTTCTTTAGCAAGCACTTCTAAAGGATTATGGGATGGGGGAGGCTACGAGGCGGCCAGGAAAACATAAAGAGTTCCCTTTGTCTGGTAACATGAAGTCAGAAAGCGGAGAGGCAAGGCCCAGGAAGAGCTTGGTCTCGGAAGAGCCACAACATTAAGAATAAACAGAAGCAGATGAGGTAGTGGGAGGAGAGGAAAAGGTTGAGGGGAACCTGGAGACCCCTTTGGTTTTTTATAGGCCCCAAGTAAAGAGCAGCAGTCGGCCCAGGGCCGTGTTGTTGTTGTTGCAACTCAGTTGTAACCTTTCCTATTCAGTTGGTTAGCTGAGCCCTGGCTCCTTCGCACAGCCACATGCCTGGCGTCTGTCTCACTTTCTCCTTTGTTCTTATTCTAAAGGACAGTTCAGGCCAAAGAATTGTCTCTGCTTCACCCAGGGTGGATTTTTTCCCTGCCTGGAGAGAGTCCTAGGAACTGAGCTTCCACCTGGACCGGCAACAGCATCACGCTCCCCCACGCTCCCCCACGCTCCCCCACGCTCCCCCACGCTCCCCCACGCTCCCCCACGCTCCCCCACGCTCCCCCACGCTCCCCCACGCTCCCCCACGCTCCCCCACCTCCCGGCCCTGACAGAGCTCCTCTCTATCTCCGGGCTCACCCTGAGCTGGGCACCTGGGATGGTTACAGGGGAGACGAGATCTGCTAGAACCTGCAGCAGTTCCCGGGAAAAGAAGGTACAAGAGCCCAGAGCCAAATGAGACCAAATGAAAGTACCCGTAGCCAAGCACATGCTCAGTTAATTGGGCAAAGAGAAAGGCATTAGAGCCCTTGGCAGAAAGGCATTCAGGTATGGAAGGAGTTGGGGCTGGCCCGCTGGGCACCCTTCTGTCTCTTGTACCTGTGTCCCAGCTTGAGGCAGGCATGTGGGGGGCGGGGCAGTGTCCTAGGGGTAACCGTCATGACAGTGCTCTTCCACCTTCCCAACCTGGTTTTCCTGACATCTAAAGTCTGGGGCAGTCTCTCCTGCCCCACCCCACACAGCCAGTGACAGCCAAACCATCTCTGAAGTAAACACCATGTAAGGACAACAACCCCCAGATACTCTAAAGGAGCTTTGATGTTGGGGCCAAGGGTTTGACTAAACAAACTGGAAGCGATTTAGCTGGAGAAGGCTGGAGGCTCCTCTGGGGAATTGAGTCAGGCTGTTACGAATGAGGAGGGGATCTTCATCTCCCCCCCCCAACCCCACCCAACCAGTCGCTTCAGAATGGCAGAGACCAGCCAGCCAAGTGAGATCAAACGTGTGTGGGTGTCTTCCCTGCTTCCCGCCCACCATCTCAGGGCACCTAGCAAAGGCCAAGCTATGAAGCGGTGGAGGAGGACAGTCAGCCACTGTCTTCCTCAGAGCATACATCTATTTACTACCTACCAGGTAGCCTTCTCCACGCCCAGGCTTTCCCGCAAGGTTCTTTTTTTTTTTTTCCGGAGCTGGGGACCGAACCCAGGGCCTTGCGCTTGCTAGGCAAGTGCTCTACCGCTGAGCTAAATCCCCAACCCCCGAAAGGTTCTTTATAAGCAACCACTGAGGCAGGGAGTAACTCTTGTCATGGCTTCAAGTCCTCAGACCAGGCACAATAGTGTCTGCATTGAGAACAGTCATCCCAGCTAAGCCACGGGAAACCCCTCCTTGAAGCCCTCCCGGTGGAGTGATTCTGTGAGGGCTGGGCCTGCGTCTTACCCATCTTTGTGCCCCATCTCGAAAGGATCCCCTGGTACCACAGAAACAAACCCAAAACCCCACCAATCTATTTGTAGAATAGCGGCTAGCTCAGTGTCTGAAACACAGCAGGTCCATCACATCCGGCGACGTTTCAGCTAGCCTGCCTCCAATTGGTATCAACATTTATATTCGTGAGTGTAGAGGGGCTTCAAGCTTTGAGGAAAGGTGTGATTCTCTCTCCGGGGCCAAGGTTCAGGTAGGAAGGCAATGGGGCCCACTCTGCTCCAGTGGCCTTGGGTGACCTCCAAAACACTCACTCTGGAAGTGTGGCAGCCTTTAGCAGAGAGGAAGCTGGGGCTTTGTCTACACTCGAAGGAGTTGCATGGCCCGCACAGGACCCCCTTAGCTGTCATTCTAACTGTGCTTGATGTCTCCTTTGCATCCTCTCTCTGAAGGCCATCTGCCTGTCCACTTTTTTGTTTTTGGGGTTTTGTTTTGGTTTTTCTGTACTTTTAAAATCTTAATTGTTGTTTTACATTTAAACATTAAGTCTTAGGTAATAAGACGGTTGATGAGGTATCCCCAAGGTGGACTGAATCTCATAAAGGAAGTCAAACCAAACCAGAGGAACTTCTCACACAGTCTCAGATATATACTCACACAGACTCAAACACAAGCGCGCGCGCACACACACATACACACACACACACACACACACACACACATTACCCAGAGTCCAGCACTCTAACAAAGAATACAAGGAACATAGGCATGTTTCTCTTGTGTCCTGTAGATATACATACCACACTGACTCAAATGCAAACATCTACATATTCACACACACACACATGCATGCACACACAGATACATACCACGCAGAGTCCAGCACATTAATAAAGAATACAAGGAACATAGACATGTTTCTCATGTGCACCATAGATACAAATACCACACAGACTCAAGCACAAGCACACAAGCATCTAATGGTCACACACACACACACACACACACACACCTACATAGTCACACACACAAGCATCTACATAGTTACACACACACACACTAACAAAGAAACCCCACCAAAGTTACTCATGCTTGAGCACACACTGACCCACAGGAGGCTTGATGACTGTATTTTAAGCCTCACCTGCCAGTCTGAGCCCCCAAATCTGTCTCCAATTGTTGCTGTAAAATTTTTTATAGCAACATTCAATTACCTGGCCAGTGTTGGGAACAACAGGAATCTCAGAACTGCCCTGTCTTCTATGGGAGATAGAAGAATTTCAGCCATTTCTTCTCACTGGGAAAGAAAACCCTTCTGGCCTTGCCTCACTCTCTGGGGGTCAGCTGGGGCTAAGCGGGTAGAGGTGGGCTGGGTAGGGGAGCAGAGACATCAAACAAAGCCTGAGAGCAGTTTGAGTAGCCCTGTAGAAATAAGTCTTTCCACTTTGCCCTAAACACGCACGGGGTAGGAAAAACTGCTTGGGCGACAGAAAAAGGCTTAGAGTGGTGACCAGAGAATCAGTCATGACCAGGAAGCCTAGCCTGGTGGGCGGCAAGGCAGCATTGTGGAATGGTTCCCAGGCTTTCCTGGGAAACAGGATTGAGTCTCAGTCTCCAGTCAGCCAGGTGTCAGCAGTTTTAGTCCTTTGGGCCTCACTTGGAAAGCAAGAGGGGTTTACTGTGGGAGGCTGAGAGAGTAAAACTGAAAGGCCAGGGTCATCCCAGGCAACTTAACAAGAAGTGTTATCTCTGGGCATGGTAGCTCATGCCTTTAATCCCAGCACTGGAGGGGCAGGCAGAGTGCTGAGTTCGAAGCCAGCTTGATCTACAGAGAGTTCCAGGGCAGCCAGGGCTACACAGAAAAGCCCTATCTCAAAAAATAAAATGAAATAAAATATTTTTAAAATGATAATTTTAAATTATTTTATGTATATATGTGTTTTGCCTGCATATGTGTCTGTGTATCATATAGGTGCCTGGTGCTGGTGGAGGCCAGAAGGAGCTGTCAGAGACCTTGGAACTGGAGTTTCAGACAATTGTGAGCTGCCATGTGGGTGCTGGGAATCAAAGCTGGGTTCTCTGGAAGAATAGCCAGTGCTCTTAACTGCTGAGCCAACTCTCTAGCCCTCCTCTATTTTACTTTTGTACTTTACTATTTATTGTTACTTGTATAGGTTATGTCTACCTGTAGTGTCTGTGCCCCTGGAGGCCAGAAGAGGGTTTTGAATCTCCAGAATCCAAAGCTCCAAAGAGCTGTTAACTGCCATGTGTACTGGGACTTGAACCCAGGCCCTCTAGCCAAGAAACCCCATCCTCCTTTTTTCTTTTTATGTAGCCTTGGCTGTTTCTCGAACTCTTTATGTAGACCAGTGTGGCCAAGAACTCATAGAGATCTGACTGCCTCCAAGTGCTGGAATTAAAAGTGTGTGCCACCCAGCCTGACTCAAAAAAATTTTTTTTAAGGTTAAAAAATGTTTTAAAAAAGTTTTTTTAAAGAAATCACCCAATATCTTTATTTTTTCTTTCTTTAAAGATTTATTTGTTGATCTTATGTGTATGAATACACTGTCTTCAAACACACCAGAAGAGGACATCGGATCCCATTACAGATGGTTGCGAGGTGGCATGTGGTTGCGGGGAATTGAGCTCAGGATCTCGGGAAGAGCAGTCAGTGCTTCTAACCATTGAACTATCTCTCCAAGCCTTAAAAAAAAATTTTTTTTTTAAAGGGCTGGGTGTGAGGTTCAGTGGTAGAGTGCTTGCCTAGCAAAGGACAAGGCTTGGGTTCAATCCTCAGTCTATAAGAAAGAAGGAGGAGGGACAGGAGTAGAAGGAGGGGGAGGAGGAAGAAAGGAAGAAGAGGAAGGGGAAGAGGAAGAAGAGGAAGAGGAAGAGGAAGAGGAAGAAGAGGAGAAGGGGCTGGGAAAATGTCTTAGTGTTTAGGAGCTCTTTTGTTTTCCAGAGACCTGGGTTCAATTCCCAGCATCCACATGATGGCTCACAACTCTCAGTAGCTTTAGTTCCAGAGGACCTGATGCTCTCTTCTGACTTCCACGGGTACCAGACATATAAGTGGCACACAGACATGCACGGAGGCAAATCATCCATAAAAAAAAAAAACAAAAAAACTAAATAAAGTTCTTCTTTATACAAAGAGTAGTACCCCATTTGCAGGCACAATTTACACAAGATGTAAAGGGGCCAGAAGAAGAGGGAAAAGAAAACGTGCCTGATAGCAGTGATACCTTGCAGGGTGACTGGGGCAGACGTCTGGTGAGTCTGGGGAAGTAGATGGTCAAGCTAATGTCATGGCTGGCAAGCGAGTGACAAGTCTCCCCCTGGCTTGTCCCTCTCCTCTGCTTGGTGCACCTGCCTCCTCCATCCCTGGGTCCTCATTAGGTAGAACAGATCTCCTCACATCCACACCCACACTGTCTCCATCCTCTGCGTTGTCACCTCCACCCCAGAAATACTCAGCAAGTCAGTGCAGTGACTGAAGGTGGCAGGACACTGGGTCTGGGGGGTCTTTCTTATTCCTAAGGACACCTAAGCCAGTAACAGCATTTCCTAATCAGCCCAGCATTGACCCTTGGCTTCCTATATGACCCATATGCCTGTGATGGTTCTCAAAAATGTTATATGGAAGATTTCCCCAGGTGATAACGTGGAATTCAGGGCCTCAGATTGCTAGGCAAGCGTTCTATTACCAAGTTATACCCCAACCCTAGAAAAGAGTGTTTGAAGCGCTGTGGGACCCTCTGTGATTCAGAGCCGTTCAGCATGCGCTTCTGAAGAGTCTTGCCACAATGCCATCCACCCTCTGTAATGTCTGTCTTTGTAGCAGTCGCAACTGGAAACAATACTGCTTTGTTAAAAACTTCCTTATTGTTTTAGCTTAAATTCCTCTACCAGATGGGGAGTTCTCAAAGACTGAGCCGTGTCTCCCCTCACAGAGGGAGTTCTGGGATACCTCAATAGCTCCAGTCAGGTCCTGGCTCAAGAATGGGAGAATGGAACTGTGACCCCTAGGGAATCCTGCTTGATTCTAGCTCCATAGCCTGACTTAGGGTCCCCACGATGAAGCAAATCTCAGGGGCCAAATCTCTCTGGTTTGATGAGAATGGCTCCCTCTTCTCCCTCAAGAGCACAGGGTTCTTTCTCCTTTCAGGTTCCCAACACACACACACACACACACACACACACACACACACACACACACACACATACACACACACACACACACACACACGCACACATGCACGCACGCACACACACATATATAAATATATAATATATAAAAAGTACATATTTGTTTATTTACTTATACAAGACTTCATAGTATAGGCTGTCTTTGAAGTCCTAATTCTCCTGCATCAGCCTCCTGAGTGCTGAGATTACAGGGGACACTACCACACCCAACTCCAATACATAAACTGCTAAAGTGTGGGGCTCTCCATATGGGGTAAAGGGACACAGAGCAGTCGGCCTCAGGAATTAAGAGGTCTGAACTCGGGCTTGCCAGCAGTGCTGAAGAGGGTCATGTGCAGTCCTTTGAAGGCTCTGAAAGCTGAGGGTTGAGCTTCCAGACTGCCACAGGAGTGAGTCACAGTCTAACAATGTTATCTGTCAAGTGTTGCCGCTCCCTAGGCCGGTCTTGCCCACAGCCTCATGGGGCCTGGATTCTCATAGGTCGCCCCTTGACCTTACAGTCTATGGAGGTCTCGTAGTCCTAAATCTCCATGACCTCCTATATGGTTTAACCTAAGGGGGAACACTGGCAAAAAGAGGGAACAGAGACGGAAAATGCTGAAATATGAGGCAATTGTTATACCATTTAGGTCCTGGATTCTTGGAAGATTAAGCAGGAAGGCGGGAGGAGCGCTGAGGACAAAGGGCTGAGTCTGCGTGGCAAAGAACAGACTGAGGTGACGCTGACGCAGGTCTTAAGCATGTTCATAGACTCTTAGAAAACACTGTACGTGCATTTTAAAGGGACGAGCCGTGGCTGGGGAGATGGCTCGGCAGCCAAGAGCGCTCACTGCTCTTTCAGAGGACTCAGTTCAGTTCCCAGCACCCATGACTGAGAGGCTTCCAATCAGCTGCCCGCACCTCTAGCTCTAGGGAGATCCGATGCTTTCTGGCCTCTGAGGTCCTGCTTGGATGCTGCACACGGGCACACACAGGTACACGTACATAAAAGAAACATTTTTAAGTTTTTTCCTGTCTGTTTTTGGTTTTGCTTTTTGAGACAAAGTTTCTTTGGGCTCTGGCTGTCCTAGAGCTTGCTCTGTAGTCCAGGCTGGTCTTGAACTCATGGAGGTCTGCCTGCCTCTGCCTCCCTGGTGCAAAGAATAATTAATTAATTAATTTTTTTTTCCGGAGCTGGGGACCGAACCCAGGGCCTTGCGCTTGCTAAGCAAGTGCTCTACCACTGAGCTAAACCCCCAACCCCTAATTAATTAATTATTAATTAATTTAATGTATACGAGTACACTGTAGTTGTCTTCAGACACACCAGAAGACGGCATCGGATCCCATTACAGATGGTTGTGAGCCACCATGTGGTTGCTGGGAGCTGAACTCAGGACCTCTTGGAAGAGCAGTCAGTGCTCTTGACCACTGAGCCGTCTCTCCAGCCCTTTGTGACATTTCTTATGCATGCATACATATGTGTATAACTATGAAACTAATTTTTTGTTGCTGTTTGGAGGCAGGGTCTCATATAACCTAGGAGCTCCTCAAGCGCATTATGTAACTAAGGGTGACCCTGAATTCCCGATCCTTCTGTCTTCTCCCAGATGCTGAGATTACTGGTGTGTGCCCCTCATACCCTACCCACACTGTGCCGAGGACCCATTCCAGAGCTTTCCGTGTGCTAGGAAGCCCTCAGCCAAGGGTGCTACATCCCAGGTCCTACAGCTGTTTGCTGTTGTTACCTAGAGTGTCTGAGCAGAAGGTAGTCACGTTGGCCCCCAAAGGGAGATCAGACTGCTGTATGTATGAGTAGGAAAAAGACCTGGTTGCCCCCAGATTTGAACACCTCTGGATTTGGACTAGAGGAGAAGTAACCTCTGGGCAGAGGGCGAGATTGGAATCAGCCCATGCTCTCATATCCACGGCCTATTCCAAAATCTTCAGCTTGCCTATGAGCCTTCAGTCTCCATTCCAGACACCCCAAAACACCGTCACCCCAAGTGGCCTCACCCACTCATTCAGGATATGCTCTCCAGCACACATCACCCTGGAAACCTACACACACCAATGTAAGCATCTGTCTGCGTTTCGGACGCATTCTGTTCTTGCTTCCTTCTTAAAATGCCCATTTTTAATTTTTGCTATTTTTACATCTCACATTTCTTTAAACTCTGTAAATCCACTCCCCCAGCCAGGCAAGATATAAATATTTTAAAAATATAATTTGCAAGGCACTCTTGTGTACATTTTCTCTTTTGATGTTCACAGGGAGAGCGTGGAGAAGGTGCAGCTATCTCTATTTTTAGGCAAGGGAGATTAAGGAGCCTGGTCAAGATCATCTGGCTGTTGGAGGGCGAAGCAAGCCTCCTGACTAACTCTGGGGTCTCTCTCATTCTCCCCGATGCAGATGTGTAGAGAGGAAGTCATCGTCGTTGTCTTCCTCCTCCCCCTCCTCCTCCTCTTCCTCCTCCTCCTCCTCCTCCTCTTCCTCCTCCTCTTCCTCCTCCTCTTCCTCTTCTTCTTCCTCTTCCTCCTCCTCCTCCTCCTCTTCTTTCTCTTCCTCCTCCTCCTCCTCCTCCTCTTCTTCTTCTTCTTCCTCTTCTTCCTCTTCTTCCTCTTCTTCCTCTTCTTCTTCCTCCTCTTCTTCCTCTTCCTCCTCTTCCTCTTCCTCTTCCTCCTTCTCCTCTTCCTCTTCCTCTTCCTCCTCCTCCTCCTCTTCTTTCTCTTCCTCCTCCTCCTCCTCCTCTTCTTTCTCTTCCTCCTCCTCCTCCTCCTCCTCCTCCTCTTCTTCTTCTTCTTCCTCTTCTTCCTCTTCTTCTTCCTCCTCTTCTTCCTCTTCCTCTTCCTCCTCTTCCTCTTCCTCTTCCTCCTCCTCTTCTTCCTCTTCCTCTTCCTCCTCTTCCTCTTCCTCTTCTTCTTCTTCCTCTTCCTCCTTCTCCTCCTCCTCCTTCTTCTTTTTCACCTTCTCCTTTCTTTCTCTTCCTCCTCCTCTTCTCCCAGCTTTTCCCACACACAGATCACCACCCATCATGCAGACAGGTCCTTGGCATCGGAGCGTCTCTGCTCATCTGTTAGCTCCAGGCACACCAGGGCCTCAGGGGGAAACAAACAGCTTTTCCATTTCTTTTCCCAGCTGCCTGTGTTTCAAACCTCTCAAGTAAACAAATGCTCTTCCTGCTGATCAGTTAGACATATTTGCATGGTGCCTTGGCTCGCACACGGGTAGTTGTCTCCGTGCCTAGGCAGACTTGCTCTGTAGAGCGTCTATGAGGAACGGGGGGGCGGGGTGGAGGACACACAGAACTACATTATCTCCTGACATTCCAAGAGTCTGAAGGGGCGGCAGTAGTGGTGGAAGTGACCAGAAGTCAATCAGGAAAGAGGATGGGGGTGTGGCCTAGAGGTCGTTGCCTAATATGGATGAGACCTTCAATTCCATCCTCATCACCACATAGGGGAAAACAAATTAAATCAGGCTGGGTGTCACAGGTCTATGCTCCCAGCTACTACTTGGGAGGTCGAGACAGGGGGATAGGAAGTTCAAAGTGAACCTCAGCAATTTAGTAAATGCTGTCTGCCGCCACCCCGCCCCGCTTTTTAAAAAAGACAGGTTCCTGGAATTCACTCTGGTAGACCAGGCTGGCCTCAAACTCAGAGATCCACCTGCTTCTTCCTCCTGAGTGTTGGGATTAAAGGCATGCGTTCCCAAGGCCTAATAAGGTGCTGTCTTAAAATTTTAAAATGCATGGGGCTAAAGAGTTGGTTCAGAGGTTAAGATCAGGAACTGTTCTTCCAGAGGACCAGAGTTTGATTCCCAGCATCCACTTCAGGTAGCTCAGCTCAAAATTACTTGTACTTCCAGCTCCGGGTGGACCTGACACCTCTGCCCTCACACGCACAAACCCACATATGGACACATATACCTAACTTAAAATATTTAAAAATAGCCAGATATGGTGGCACATGCTTTTAATTCTAGCACTTAGGAGACAGAGGCAGATGGATCTCTTCCAGGTCAAGGCCAGTCTGATCTACACAATGAGTTCTAGGCCAGCCGGACTACACAATGAGACCCTGTCTCAGACAAACTTGAACAGAAACCAGAATGTCAGAAGCCTAGAGGGAGCTCAGATGGCAAAGTGCTTACCAGGTAAATATGAGGACCTGACCTCAGATTCCTACTTCCTATGTAAAAGTCAGGTAACAATGGGGTCTGTAATCCCAACGCTATGAAGGCTGCCCATAGCACCGTGCACACAACCCCCACATAGACACACAGATATACACATAACTAAACATCAAAACAGGAACTGGAGAAAAGGTAGTTAAAAGCCCTGGCCACTTTTCCATAGGACCCAGGGGTGGGTTCCCAGCATGCACTGCACTGCTAGCTCACAACCCTCTGTAGCTCCAGTTCCAAGAGATCTGATGCCCTCTTCTGGCCCCTGTAGGCATTGCATACATGCGGTGCTGACAAACAAGCGGGCAAAAATTCCAAAACATAGACAAATATAATAAAGATATATTTTTTTTAAAAAAAATCTTAAAGGCTGGAGAAATGATTCAGCAGCTGAGTGAACTTCCTTGCTATTCCTCCAGATGCTGGCAGCTCTGTTCCTAGAATCCACATCGGGCAGCTTCCAGCTCCAGGGGGAATTTGATGTCTCTGTTCTTTGCAGGCATCTGAACTTGTGAGCGTGCGCAAGCACACAGACATGTAGACACACAGACACAAAGAGAGGCAGACAGACAGACAGACAGACAGACAGACAGACAGAATCAATACATTTTTTAAAAGCATTGAGCTTGGCTTGGTGCTTTTACCTGTACTCTCAGCACTTGGGAGGAGGAAGATGAGGAGTTCAAGGTCATCTTTGGCTACACAGCTAGTCTGAGGCCAGCCAGGGCTACATAATTATGATTCTGTCTCATGAAACCCAAATAGGAACAAAAGAAAACAAAACGCGTGTTCCCTCTCCTTTTCAAACAAGGGCCTGAAGGGAAGAGCAAGAGGATGACTGTGCTCTGGGCTGAGGCAACTCAGCGCAGGCAAAGCGCAGGGCGCGGGCACAGGAGAAGTGTGGAGTAATTCGGTGTGGTTAGGGCATGAGGCAGTGGAAAAAGAACCAGAAAAGTAGACGGGAGCCGGATCACAAGGCCCTTAAATTCCAAGCTAAAGAATTTGCACTTCATTTAGTGGGCCTCGGGGAAACCTCCACAGACGACTGACTGGATTAGAAGTACGCTGTGGGAGGAGAACACGGCAGGGCAGCATAGGCAGCGGAACGGGAGGCCTGGTGGGTTAAGCTACTACCGAGGGGGATGGGCCTCCCGGAGGATGGAGTCTCAGAAGCTGGAAGGCAAAAGTAAACCCACTTGAAAGTCCCGTGTAGGACCAGGAATTGTGGCTCGGTTGGTAGAGCGCTTGCCTGGCGCTACAAAACTTTATGCTCAACCTTCAGCACTCTGTAGTCTAGGCACATGCCTGTAGCCCCAGCATTCAGGGGGCAGAGACAAGAGGGTAAAAGTACAAATTCACTCTCAGCTACTCAATGAGTTTGGGTAGCCTGGGGTGCCCCCCAAAACAAAACAAAACAAAACAAAAAACAAAAAAACACTCCAAAACAAACAAATAAAAAGAAAAACCAAAACCTATCTAAACAAGTAAATAAAGACAGACATTCTTATGCTGATGCCTTCTTTGATCTGAGTAGAGAGGGACAAAAAGGGAGCCTTTGGGTTCTTCTTAAGCTAATGGAGGAGGAAGTTAAAGGAGAGTCTGTCTGTCTGTCTGTCTGCAACAGTAGTTCAGGACTCACCTGTGTTCTGGGCCACCAAGAAAGAGACTTGAGAAATGGTTCAGAGGATTGGTATTCTAACACCTTCCTTAAATCAGCTCCACTTAAAACTTTGCTTTTAGGGCCTGGAGAGGTGGCTCATGGGTTAAGAGCACTGGCTGTTCTTCTAGAGGACCCAGGTTCAATTCCCAGCACCCACATGGCAGCTCACAACTGTCTGTGACTCCAGTTCCAGACACTGGAATTCTGGCACCCTCACACAGACATACATTCTGGCAAAATACCAATGCACATAAAAACCTTTGGGAGATAATTTCCTTTTAGACATTTTATTTTGTGTGTATAAATGTTTTGCCTTCATGTATGTATAAGCACCCCCTATGTGCCCATGTTAAAAAACAAAAGAATAGGACTCAGGAGGCAGAAAGGCAGAAGTAGGCAGAACTCCATCAATTCGAGATAGCATGATTCACATAGTGAGTCTATGTGCTCTACACAGTCTCTCTCTCTCTCTCTCTCTCTCTCTCTCTCTCTCTCTCTCTCTGATCTCTGAGACAGGGTTTCTCTGTGTAGCCCTAGGTATCCTGGAACTCACTCTATAGGTCAGGCTGGCCTTGAACTCATAGAGGTCCGCCTCCCTCTGCCTCCTGAGTGCTGGGATCAAAGCTGTGAGCTACCATGGCCTAACTAAACAGTTTCCTGACCATAGATAAGGTCACACTATCTGCACCATGTCTACCTTCCAAACATGTCCACAGGCTGGGGTGTGGATCCTACACTTGGGCTGTGGGTCTCATAAACAGAACGACTCAGGACTAACTCTAAACATCCTATGTACCTTGAAGCCCTGCTTAGCGGGGTTACAGGGATTAATCTTGAGAAACAAGGAAGAGATCAAAAAAAAAAAAAGCATCATGTTTCCCTCCAATTTTATGGTTTAAGGCAAGGTCAAGCAAGGTCTGCTTAGCTTGGTAAGGACGGTCACACAATAGAAATGGCTTCTTAGATTCACCTTGCAGGATAACACAGATTAGGCAAGAAATAAAATGAAACTTGGGCTAGGAAGGGGCCAGCAAGATGGGAAATTGCTCAAAGGTGTTTGCAGCCAAGCTTGATGACCTGAGTTCAAACCCTGGGCCCCACATGGTAAAGGGAGAGAACTGATTCATAATAGTTGTCCTTTGACCTCCACACACAGGTCATGGCATGTCCCTCCCCTCAACCCAGATAGAGAGATGATAGGTAGATGATAGATAGATAGATGATAGATAGATAGATAGATAGATAGATAGATAGATAGATAGATAGAACAACAGATTAAAAGATAGAATAGATCATAGAAAGACAGGTAGATTGAAAGATGGATAGATGATAGAAAGATGACAGACAGGGGTTGGGGATTTAGCTCAGTGGTAGAGCGCTTGCCTAGGAAGCGCAAGGCCCTGGGTTCGGTCCCCAGCTCCGAAAAAAAAAAAAAAAAAAGAAGCAGAAAGATGACAGACAGATAGGTAGACTGACAGACAGACAGATAAATGTGGTTACATTTAAAAGAAAGTTGGGCAAGGGCTAACTGGGGAAAAGCCACAGCAGAACCTGGCACGAAAAGGTACCTGCTAATCATTATATATGTATGAATTTTAGACGTCAGGGAGTCAGTCAGTTATCAAGTCAGTTATCAGAGTCAACCAATGGAAATCTCAGCGAGAAGCCCATCCTCCCACCTGGGGACAATTGAAGATCAGACTCCACTGTGGTAAGTCTCTGGGTTGGCAAGGGTGTGAGAAACATCTCCATGTGGACACGGATGCAGTTGTAAGTACCGTCTGGATATGGAACTTAGCAATGTTGACTGACATTACAGATTGCAGACAACTCCAATTCTGAGAAGCCAGCTTTCAGAACCACGCATGCGCAGAGCCACCGAGGCGCCACTGCCTTTATTAAAGCGTCAATTGTAACTGTAAAAGAGGAGTTGGTCAAATGACTTTTGCCTGGTCCATTTGATTGGGGATTGGGGACTCTGACATGGGCTGATCTGCATGTCCTTGGGCTGGGGAATGTAGCTCAGCCGGAGTAGTGCTTGGCTATGTTGTGGGTTTGATTCCCAGCACCTCAGAAGCTGAGTGAAAGGTGGAAGCGAGAGGATTAGAATTTCTTTTCATTTTCTTTTTCTTCTTTCCTTCTTTCCTTCTTTCCTTCTTTCCTTCTTTCCTTCTTTCCTTCTTTCCTTCCTTCCTTCCTTCCTTCCTTCCTTCCTTCCTTCCTTCTCTCTTTCTTTTTTTTTTTTATGGACAGGGTTTCTCTGCGTAGCCCTGGCTGTCCTGGAACTCGCTTTGTAGAGGAGGCTGGCCTCCAGCTCAGAGATCCGCTCTGCCTCCAGAGTGCTGGGATCAAAGGCATGCGCCACCACCACCCGGCTAAAATTTCAAAGTTATCCTCAACTACACAGTGACTGGACTACACGAAACCCTGCCTCATTAACAAAAACAAAAGCATAAAAGATAAACAACCTTGAAATATCTGGAGTAAGAATAGTGGCTATGGTGTAACACAATTTGTATGGGAAATAAAAGATAATGTGTGGGCGTCTGTACGCTACATTCCACTCTATAGGCATACACTTCTAGAATTCAAATGCTAAGAGAACTGGGGAGCTAGGAAGCAGGCACGTTGTATGCTCATGTATACCTTTAAGAATAAAAGTAATACTTAAAAACATCAAAACAAATAAAAAGAAAAAACGATTTGCCAGGACTAGTTGGTGTCCACTAACTGGGGCTTGTGAAGCACCAGACTGGTGAGTTGGTCCGCAGCGCCCCCTGTTGCTGCTTGCGAGCAAACACTATGCTGAGCCCGGTTCATGGCGAGGAGGCAAGACCTGGGGAGGAAACACCAGTGCCTCTTTAAAGAAAGATGTAGAGAAAAGAACAGTGGACTATGCTGGAGCTAGGGGAGAGGGATGGCTGGGACGCACTGGACACACTGGGAACGGGCAGTCCTGGGTAGTGGAGCGCTGATTGCCGTTGCTAGCTGCATGCTTAGGGCACGTGACCCTCTTAATAAGTCTCGGCTCTTGCCCCATAAAATGGGTTAATAATACCTGCCCTTAGGGTCGTTGTGAAGATCAAATAAGGCACGAACACGAACAGTGCTTCAGAATGAGGAAAGGGCCGTTAAAACGCTAAGGGATTATTTTTAACTATCCGCTCTCATTTTACGAGGTAGTAAGAGGTAGTATCGGGCAGCGGTAAAGTTGGGGGCTCAGGAGCCAGAATGGCCAGTGTTTGAAGTCCAGCTCTACCACCCACCACCTAGAGGGATCTAGAGTAAATTATTCAACTCAGTGACCTCTATTTTACATACGTGAGATTACGGTTGACAATAACATTTTCATAGGACTTTGGTGAGGATTAAGTGGAGGGATCTTTAAAGCACCTGGTATTGGACCCGGCCCACGCTGCTGTCAGCGGCTCCCATTGCTGACTTCTCAGCGTGCAGCGTCCGCGTACTTTGCAAATAGGTGTTTGGGAAGTGCTAGCTTGCACTAGTTCATCTCATAGGTGAAGAAACTGAATCCTGTCCAGGAGACACGGCCTGGCCCAGACCATCCGACTAGTTAGTGAGTAGTAATAATTCTTCTAAGCTGGGAGTGGTGGTCAGTGTGCACCTGTAACCCCAGCACTTAGAAGGTGCAGGCAGGAGGGGCAGGTGTTTAAGGCTAGCCTTGGCTACATGAGGCCCTGTCTCAAAAACACTGAATAAAAATATAAGTAATAAAAAATCCTTTCTATTTTAGAGGAGCCTCAAAAGGAGTCTTCCTTCTTTCCTTCCTTTCTTTCTAAAAGATTATTTATTTATTTAAAATTGTGTATATGCAGGGCTGGAGAGATGGCTCAGAGGTTAAGAGCACGGACTGCTCTTTTGGAGGCCCTGAGTTCAAGTCCCGACACCCACACGGCAGCTCACAACTGTCTGTGATCCCTAGTTCCAGAAGATATGGCACCCTCACACAGACATACATGCAGGCAAAACACCAATGTACATAACATAAGAGGAAATTAATTTTAAAAATGTATATGCATATGTGGGGTATGTGCGTGTGAATGGAGGTGCCCACAGAGGCAGAATCAGGGGTGATGGATCTCTCAGAAGCTGGAGTTACAGGGGGTTGTGAGCCACTCGATGTGGTTCCTGTGAGCCGGACTCAGGTCCTCAGCCAAAGGTGTACAGGTCAGCTGAGTCAGCTCTACAGTCTGCCCTCCCTCTCTCCCTCCTGCCTGCCTGCCTTCCTTTTTTCTCTTTTCTTCTTTCTCTTCTCCTTCTCCTTCCTCTCCCTCTTCCCCCCTCTCCTCTCTCTCTCTTCTCTTTCTCTCTCTCTCTCTCCTCTCTCTCTCTCTCTCTCTCTCTCTCTCTCTCTCTCTCTCTCTCTCTCTCTGTCTTTCTCTCTCTCTCTCTCTCCCTTCCTCATAGTATATGGATTAATATCTCAACATCTGGTTTTCAGCTTTATTTTCACCCTTAGCTGTATGTTCAAAAAAAAAAAGTCTAATTACAACTAGATGCCCTAACTTCATTCCAGCCTTTTTTAAAAAAAGATTTATTTTCGTTTTATGTATTTATTTTATGTGTATGGGTGCTTTGCCTGCATCTGTGTCTGTGCACCACATGCATGTCTGGTGCCTGGAGTGGCCAGAAGAGGGCTTCAGATCCCCTAGAACTTGAGTTAGAGGTGTGAGTGGCTATGTGGGTGCTAGGAGCTGAATGCAGTTCCTCCCGGAGAGTGAATTACCCTCAGAACTGCTGTGCCACCTCTCCAGCCCCATTATTTATTTTTAATTATGCGTTTATGTGTGATGTGTACATATGGATATATTTTTTTCTTTTTTTGGAGCTGGGGACTGAACCCAGGGCCTTGTGCTTGCTAGGCAAGCACTCTACCACTGAGTTAAATCCCCAACCCACATATGGATATTTACACATGAGTATGGGGGCCTGCACACGCCAGAGGTGATGGACCCTCTTAGCTGGAGTTAGAGGAAGGAGTAAGCCTCCAGATGTGGGTGCTTGGAGCCGAACACAGGTCCCATGGAAGAGCAGTATGTGCTTTTAACTGCTGGGCTGTCCCTCCAGCCCCTGGCCTCCCTCTTTTTAAGAGATAACTCAAAATTTAAGGACCAAGTGGCTTGTTTAGTCCCAGAGATCATGCTAACCTCTACGATGCATTGGTGTATCACGAATTCATACCTTCTGATTCCACAATCATCCACAGAGCCAGGCCTGCTCATCCCAGAGGTGGCCTGTCTTTCTGCAGCTGTAAGGGAGAGTCTGGGCAGGGCATGCCTCACTACTTAGACTTTTCCCAAATATTCCAACCCTGTTTCCATATTTAAAAATCCATCTGGTCTTTGTCCCCTGTATTTTCCTTTCCATTTTAAAATGTGAGCGTCCTTCTGAGGAAAAGCCAATCCATGTGTTTTTGATTCATTTAAATTTAATTTCTCAAAAAAAGAAGGGCAGACATCATTGAGTTTCACACATTTTCAAATGACAGGAAATAGAGAGAGGCCAAGTGGGGGTAACTCAGGCACTCCTTGGGCTCTCCTATTCAGGAAATGATGTCACTCAACCTACAGCGGGTGCTGAGTCTGGCTTTATTTCCTTATTCCTGTGCCAGCCCCAGCAAAGGGGGCAGCCACAATACCCGGGCCATCCAGCACCAAGAGTATAATAAAACGACAAATGAATCTGATCTCTGAAAGCTTGGTTGGGGTGTGCAGTAAGGTTATGTGTAAGAGAAGAAGCAATTAGACTTCGGTGCTTCCTGTCTGGTGGGGTTTACATTCAAACAAACAACAAGAACAAACAGGGTTTCACTATGCAGAACAGGCTGGCCTTGAACTGCCTACCGCTGCACCCCAAGTGATAGAATTAAAGGCATACACTACCACGTCCGCCCTTGCTTGTTATGCTTGATATCTGAAACTACCCCACAATGGCTCCTGTTTGGAAATCTTTTTCCACAGCTGGCAGCATTATTTAGGAGAGTTGTTAGCTTATTTAGGATTCCACTAGGTCTTCCCAGGAACCTAGCAACGCCTTAAGCCATGGTCACCTGCTGCCGTCACCTGCCTCTATCATCTGTCACCTCTGCCAGGTGTGCCAGGTGCTTGTAAAAGGACTGCCCACCATATCTCTCTCTCTCTCTCTCTCTCTCTCTCTCTCCCCTCCCCTCCCTTCCTTTTTTTTTTTTTTTTTTTTTTGGTTCTTTTTTTCGGAGCTGGGGACCGAACCCAGGGCCTTGCGCTTCCTAGGCAAGCGCTCTACCACTGAGCTAAATACCCAACCCCTCCTTCTTTCTTCCCTCCCCTTCCCTCTCCTTCCCTCCCTCCTTCTTCCCTCCCCCCTCTCTCTCCTGCCCCTCCCTCTCTGTCCTTCCCTCCTTCTGTCCCTCTCTTGTCCCTCCCTCCCTCTCCTGTCCCTCCCTCTCTCCTTCCCTCCCTCCCTGTCCTTCTCTGTACTACCCTCTTCTCTACCATCATGGCTCTGCTCTAGCCTGTGTGCCTGACTATATGTCCACTGGTCTGCCTCTACCCCTTCCCAGATCCTCACTCCTCTCCCTTGCCCCAGTAAAACCCCTTTATATCAGAACTATTGCATGGTGTAGTTACTCAGGTATGAGCCCACCAGGTACCCCTCACAGTGATATATTTTATAACAGGAGTCTGTGTAACGTTTGGGAGGTGAGGCCTAGCTGACACAAGTAGGTAACTAAGGCAAGGCCTTTGACTATAGCCTGGTCCTGCTTTCTTAAAGCTGGTCTCTCAGCTTCCTGTTTCACCAAGATGGGACTAGCCTGCACCGCGCACTCCCTCTGCTGTCTGCTGTGAACTGGGCTGCTCCTCCACGCCTCTGCACACAGAGCCAGAATAATAACGCTTCCTTCCACTCCGTGACTTCTGTCAGATATTTTATCGCGGCAACATGAAAGTGACTAATAGGCAGAGCATGTAATTATGCAAGCCAGCAGGAGCTCCATGTAAACATACCCGCTTATAACGCGGGAGTAAAAACACAGGCTGGAATGACTTGGGGGCAGGGGGAGTAATAGAGACACTACAGGTTTGTGGAATGTGCTGTAGCCAGGCAAGCCTGAAGTAAAGTTGCGATTTGACTCTTCCCAGGAACTTTAGGTAAGTGACTTCATCTCCATGAGCGTCATCAACAAACCACTCCAAAGAACTGCTGTAAGAATTAAATGAGACATGAGGGTGGGGTGGGAAATTGGGGAGTGGGGGGTTGGAGAAGGATGATATAGGCCTTTAATCCCAGCATCCAGGAGGCAGAAGCAGGTAGATCTCTAAGTTTGAGGCCGGGTTGGTCTATGAATCGAGTTCTGGGACAGCCAGGGCTACACAGAGAAACCCTGACTTGAAAAACCAAAATCCCAAACCAAACATCAACAAGAATCATTTAAGGGAGATGATGTGTGTGGCTCCGCCATTGACACGCAGTTAATAAATAACAGCTAGTAGCATCATATTATCTGAAAATAAAACACTGAGGTTGAATTCCCTTTTCATTATCCTTTAAGCCACCATCAAGCAGTCCCACGACATCCTGCAGGGCCAATAATGAAATGAGAATGTGGTGGCTTGATTGTTCTTGGCCCATAGGAAGTGACACTACCAGAGGGCGTGGCCTTGTTGCAGGAAGTGTGTCTCTGTGTAGGCGGGCTTTGAGATCTCCTAGTGCTCAAGCTCCGCCCAGTGTAGAAGTAAGTCCTGCACCTGGCTGACTGTGGAAGACAGTCTCCTCTGCCTACCTTCAGAGGTCAGCGTGGACATTACCATGCTTCTTGCCATGATGATAATGGACTGAACCCCTGAAACTGTAAGCCAGCCCCAATTAAATGTTGGCCTCAGAAGAGTTGCCTTGGTCGTGGTGTCTCTTCACAGTAATGAAACCCTGACTAAGACAAGGTCTGAAGCCATCAGCAGATGTTGTTAGAGATGAACTGGAGAAAATGAGAACCTGGAGGAGGGGCTGGCAAGATGGTTCACCAAGGCTGATGACCTGGGTTCAGGCCCCAACATCCACACACCAGTAGAAGAGAAGCGATGCCTGCAAGTTTCTTTCGGATCTCTACTCATATACGGTGGCACAACCGCTTCCTAAAATAATGTTTAAACATGAAAACAAAAGCCAAAAAATCTGTTGTTGCGAGTTTACAAATCTGTTGAAGAGACATGACAGTCAGAGAAGCTTGAGAAAAAAAATCACAGAACAATTTAGCAGTGGGTCAATGTTGAGCTTTGGGGCTACCAGGAAAGTAAAGGCCATTCTGGAGGATGACCAGGATCAGGAAAACTATCAGTAGGATTCTGAACTTGGATTTGAATTATGAGTGTATGGTGAGTATGAAGTCTAGGTTGTTTGTTTGGTTTTTTTCGGGGGGTTTGTTTTTGTTTGTTTGTTTGTTTGTTTGTTTTGAGACAGGCTCACTGTGTAGCCTTGGTTGGCCTGAATTCATTATGTAGATCAGTCTGGCCTCAAACTCATAGAGATCTATCTGCTTCGGTGTCCAAATGCTGGGATTAAAGGAAGGCATGAATCACCACACCTGGCTGGTGTTTTGTTTTTAATTTTTGCTTTATTTTATGTGAATAGTGGTTTAGCTTGCATGTGTGTCTGTATATCATGTGTGTGCCCGGTACCCACGGAAGCTGGAAGAGAGCATCAGTTTCCTCCTGGAACTGGAGTTATAGATGGTTGTGAGCCACCACGTGGGTGCTGGGAATTGAACCCAGGTTCTCTGGAAGAGCAGGCAGTGCTCTTAACTGCTGAGACATCTCTCCAGCCCCAAACCTAGTTGTGTGTGTGTGTGTGTGTGTGTGTGTGTGTGTGTGTGTGTTTTACTTTATACAAATGAATGTTTTGTCTGAATATGTATCTGTGTACCATGTGTGCCTGGTGCCCTCTAGGCCAGATTTTCTGGAACTCCGATCCTAGATTTTATAATACATGTTTGTGCACACAAACATGTGTGTATGTGTGTGTATTAAAAACTTGTGTAGGGGGGCTGGAAAGAAGGTTCATCAGTTAAGAGTGACTGACTGTTGCTTTTCCAAAGGATCCAAGTTTGGTTCCCAGCATCCACATTGGCCGCTCATAACAGCCTGTAACCCTAGCTCCAGGGAGTGTCCTCTTCTGGCTTCTGTGGACACCCATACACAACATGGCTTCTGTAGACACCCATATACACATGGCAGACACAGAGAGGCACATGCTTACCTATAAATAAATCTTTTTTTTTGTTCGTTTGTTTTATTTTGTTTTTCTGTATAGCCTTGGCTGTCCTCTTTGTAGAGCAGGTTGGCCTCAAACTCATAGAGATCTGCCTGCCTCTGCATCCCAAGTGCTGGGACTAAAGATGTGCGCCACATTGCCCAGCTAATACAAATCCTAAAAGTGAAATGTAGAGACCTACTTACAGCCTATGTAGTGGCTGTGGGGTTTCCCATGGAGTGATGAAATGTTTTGGAACTGAACAGAGGTAAGGGTATAACATGGAGCACACGCCAAGTGACCTTGAGTGAATACATTTATGCCATGTCAATTTCACACCAATTAATAAATTTGTGGATGTGTAAAAATAGTAGTTTAAGGGAGTAGCCCTACTAGATCTTAGAAATCTTTCCGGGGCTAGAGAGATGGCGGGAGCAGTGGTTTAAGGTCGTGCCCTGCTCTTGCAGGGACCTGGGCTGAGTTTCTGCTTTCCCATCAGGCGGCTCATGTAAGCGCCTGTAACTCGAGCTCTAGCTCCAGGTGGAATCAATGCTTCTGACCTCTGCAGGCCCCTGTAACCATGAGCATCCTCCCCACCCACCCCCTTACAAGAAAGAAGTACTTTTAGTCTGCGTAAATTACGCCATGTGCTATTGCGACGGGTATAGAAAACAGACCAAGGGGACAGAATGGAGGTCAGAAGTAGATTCAAGTACTTTCAAGAATTTAATATGTGTTAAATAAAACAGTTAAAACCAATGGGGGTTAATTAGATAGCTTAGTAAGCGCTGTTGGAAGAAGTGAATAACTCTTGGTGGAACTGTCAGACTCTGGCTGGGGAATAGTTCAGCAGCGGAATATTTGCCTGTGTTGCTAGAGGTCCTGGTACTGCACATACATGTATACAGTGAGACCTGTACTTTACAGTATAAATAAAAACAGATTTTAGTGGCCTGAAGATATAACTCAGTGGTTGAGAATACGCACTGCCCTTCCAGAGGGCCTGCATTTCGTTCCCAGAACCCATGTTAGGTGGCTCCCAACCACCTGGTCCAGGTCCAAGGGATCTGATTCCTTCTTCTGGCCTCTGATGGCCCTGCACACACGTGGCACACACAAATACACCCAGGCGCACACATGCACATAAAATAAATAATCAAATATTTTTTTAAAAAAATTCAGGAGCCAGGATGGTACATCTTTAATCCTAGCACTTGAGAAGCAGAGGCATTCGGATCTCTGAGTTTGAGGCCAGCCTGGTCTACAGAGTGATTTCCAAGACAGCCAAGGCTATAAGGGAAACTCTGCTGGAAAACAAACAAACAAATTCACATGTATTACATAGTTAAATGTAGAAGGCATGGGACCACCAGGATTCTAGAAGGAAACATGGCAGGCAGTACTGTGTATAACAAAGATTTTTTTTTTTTTTAAGTTGACATGAGCTCTAGAAGTGAGCCTGGTAAAGGTAATACATTCGACAAAGACAACATCCAACAACCTTTGTCTACATAAAAGAAGTTATGGGAAAGGTTGTCAGGGGAACGACACACTAGGAAATGCTTGTGTCTCTTCTCACAGATTTACTGATTTCTCCAATACACAGGGAGTTCTTCGGCCAGTGAGAAAATGTAGGAGCTGGGGTTGCGTGTGTGGGAGAGGCTTTGGCTTAACCTTTATGGAACCTCGGGTTCAATTCCTAGCACCTAACACACATCCAAAGAAGAAAACTAGGAAACACCAGAGACTCCTAGGGAACAGAACAAATGGATGGTTTATTTTGAATAACTGAAGGGATCAATCGAGATGAAATATGTTGAACTTCATTAGTGACCTAAAAGCATGAGTAAGGAGCTGGAGAGATGGCTTGCTCAGTGGTTAAATGCACTGGCTGCTCTTTCAGAGAACCTGGGTTCAGTTCCCAACACCCACGTGGCAGCTCACGAACATCTCTAACTCTAGTCCCAGATTTGATCCTCTCTTCTGACCTCTGCAGGCAGCAGATGAGCACACAGCTAACACTCATACACGAAAAATAAATAAATAAATAAATAAATAAATAAATAAATAAATAAATTTTAAGCTTAAAACGTTTTATAGGGGGCCGAAGAGATGGCTCAGTGGTTAAGAGCACTGACCGCTCTTCCAGAGGTCCTGAGTTCAAATCCCAGCAACCACATGGTGGCTCACAGCCATCTGTAATGAGATCTGATGTCTGAAGAGAGAAACAGTGTACTTACAAAAACAAACAAACAAACAAACAAATAGGTTTTTTTTTTTAAGTTTTATATAGCACTAGACAGTGGTGGCACATACCTTTCATCCCAGCCCTCAGGAGGCAGAGACAGGCAGATGTCTGAGTTTGAGGGCAGCCTGGTCTATACAGCCCAGAGCTACACATAGAATCCCTGCCTTGAAAACAAAAAGTCTCATAGAGGGCCAGAATCAGCTCAGCAGATGAGGGTCCTTGCTCCCAAGGCTGATGGCTTAAGATGGATCACAGAACCACATGGTGGAAGGAGAGAACTGACTGCCTTGAGTTCCGCACATCTACTGTAGCATGTGCATGACTGTCCGTACCCCCCATACAAATAAAATGCAATAGAAGTATGTTACAGTTAGTCTTTGAGCACCATCTTATGGAGAAGTTGACTAATACCATATTAAATTGTGCTATATTAAAACATGGCTATTACCGTAGTAAGATGCGCCTTATAAAACATGACTATTACCATAGATGTTGGGATAACCATTTGTACATTGTGTGAGGTGTGTCTCTGTATTTTCAATGGTTAATTCTAAATGCTGGCAGGATATTGGTATTGTCATCTCTATGGCCTATCCCTGGCCTTATATTTGTAAAGACTTGTCCTCTACTTGGCCTCAAGCACTCGAAGTTCATACAGCCCTCTGTACCTAGAGGTGATCTAAAATTGCATGAGAGATTGTCTCCGTACAGAGTGCTTGTAATAAACAGCTGACAGCCAATAACTGGAGCAGGAAAAGGAAGGCGGAGCTTCCTAGCAGAGAGGATGACCGGGGAAGGAAGAAGAAACAGGAGATTCAGAGAGATTCAGAGTGGACATGGAGGGAACAGACACGGACCATAGTGGAATAAAAAAGTATGGATCTAGCCATGTGGCAAGATAGTTGGGTTAAGTTAGGTGAGCTAGATGGGAGAATGCACCAGCAAAATGCCTAAGCTTTAAACTATATTAAAAGATTCTTCATCATTTGTACTGCTGGCAGGTCCTGCTATAGATGTTGACTATTACTATATTAAATTATGCCATATTAAAATATGATTTACCGTATTAAATTATTCTATTTGTCATGTGTCGGCAGATTGGGTTGAGATGGGATTTCTGTTACATCTGTGCTGGGTGTGTATAATACATGTAAAACTACTTACATGAGAAAGATCAAAGGCTATTCCTTTATTCCTCCTCCCCTTCTCCTCCCCCTCCCCTTTTGAGACAGATGCCTCACTACTTTGTAGACCTGGATATCTTGGAACTCACTGTTTAGACCAGGCTGGCCTGGACCTCACAGAGATCTGTTCTACCTCTTCAAAGCACCCCCTGTAAGTACTAGTATTAAAGGTTTACACCTCCATGGCCAGACACCTGCTTTACTGTATTTAAATTTTTTATTTTCAACTATTACAAGTTAAAACCATGCTTAGCTCATAGACTATATAGAAATTATGTCAGGCAATATTTGACCCTAAAAGTTGTCCTCTGACCTGTGCCTGTGTATGCTGATATAAAACACAAACACACACACACACACACACACACACACACACACACACACACACTGCTGCTACTACTGACGATGATGAATTTAAAAACATGAAGAGGCCAAATATTTTACCTTTAATTCCAGCATTTGGGAGGCAGAAGCAGGTGCTCCAAGCCAACTGCGTCTACAGAGTGAGTCAGTACCTAGTTCAAGGTTCTAGGGCTAAGGGTGTGACTCAGTGGTAGAGTACCTACATATCTGTTTAGTCCCAGCATAAAAGAAAAACAATACCAGAAAAAAATTCTGGAAACTCTGTATTATTTATAACATTTTTTTGAGAGTACATGTGTGTGTAGGCTTGTGTGAGGGGACATCTACTGTCTTCTTTACTCTCACTTAGCTTTTGAGAGAGGGTCTGTTTTCTTTTAAAGATTTATTTATTTTTATTTTATGTGCATTGGTGTTTTGCCCGGATGTCTGTCTGTCTGTTTGAGGGCTCCATATCCCCTGGAACTGGAGTTACTGGCAGTTGTGAGCTGCCATGTGGGTGCTGGAATCTGAACTTGGGTCCTCTGGAAGGGCCATAACAGATCTCAACCCCTGAACCACCTCTCCAGATCCCACTCCATTTTTTTAAAAAAAGAAACTAGAAGCAGGTAAAATTACCTTTAACATTGCTTTATTCAATTCCATACAGCGAAAATATCATAGTTTCAATTTTATCAATATACAAAGTATTAATGAGATCACTTTTTTTCAACTAAGTCTTTTTCTTTGGAATCCTGGGGTATACCTAACATTCACGGTACAATTTGTCCTAGCCACATTACAAGATCTCAGTAGCTACAGGTGGTTGGAGGCTACCATAGCAACGGAGCTGGCCCACAACAGTGTTTCTAAACCTCAGTTTGCATCAATAGGAAGACTGTTAATATACACACTGCTGGGCCACATCTCCTCAGTTTCTCATTTACTAAGTCTCGGTGGGGCCCAAGCCCCTGAATTTCTAACCTATTTCCCATGTGGTGCTGATGCTGTTGGTCTAAGGTCGCCTGTTGTAAATTGCTCATCTAGAAACTGGGGAACCAAAACAAACAATATGCGGGGTGAGGGGTGAGCTGCGTGCCAGGGCACAAGCATGAGTGTCAGAGGATAGCTTGTGGGAGGTTGCTTTCTCCTTATGGCACGTGGGTCCCGGGGCTGGAACTCAGCTCACTGGTTTCGGCAGCAAATGCCAGTGTCCTTTTGTAGTTGCTTACCCTGTGGGAGGCCCTGGGTCTGATTCCCAGCACTGCCAGAGAACGTTGTATAACAGTGAGATGTCACTACCCTTTTAATCACATTTCTAAGGCCAAAGGACTTACAGTGCCAAGTGTTGGTGAGAGTCTAGAACAGCCGCCATTTTTGTTCGCTGCTAGAGAGAAAATAAAATGGTATACTTTGGTAGAGTCTGACAGCACTGTCATTTTCCACACGGTGTAGCAATTGCGGACTTTGGTGTCTCGTCACGTGACTTTAAAGCCTGTGAGTACAAAACCCAAACACGGATGCTCATAGCAGCGTGATTCAAAACTGTCAAACTTATCCTTTGGTAGGTTAGAGGATAGCGCGTGGAACATCGGGACCGGAGTGCAGAGTGTTAAACAGAAGCAAGCAAGAGGCGTGCGGGTGCACTGCTTTGATCCCGGCACTCCGGAGGCCGAGCAGGTGGATCTCCGTGTGCTCCAGGCCAGTCAAGACCACGGAGAATGCCGTCATCCGGAGGCCTACCACCTTCAAAAGCCAACCTGTAGCCAACCGGGCCGAGTACAAGAGAAACTGGAGTGGGATAATGAGGTGCCTGAAAGCTTTACATGGAAGATTCAGGCTTGGATCCCGTGAAGGAACAAAATTCAAATCTGTGAGGGCGGCTGGTGTGGTGTCCAGCCGGTCTTGAGGGTTTTCACAATCAGTTGTCAAATAAATGTTCAGGTTTCAAAACCCGAAGGGGGGGGATCTATATAGGAAGCCATGAAAAGGCACCGAAGACACTTCGGAGCGTAGAACCAAGGGAAAGGTGCAATCTGCAAAGGCCAAATATTGTATAATTCGAGGTGATGTTCTGGAAAGGCCAAAGCTATGAATACAGTAAAGAGATCAGGGGTTTCCAGGGGCATGTCGGGAGGCATCATGTATTCATTAGTGACAGATAGGTGGGACGGGAATTTATTTGTTTATTTCTTTTTTCTTTTTTTTTTTTTTCCCAGAGCTGAGGACTGAACCCAGGGCCTTGCACTTGCTAGGCAAGCGCTCTACCACTGAGCTAAATCCCCAACCCTTTATTTGTTTATTAAAATAATTATGCTGTGTGAATGTGTGTCTGTGTTGGCGTGTGCACATGTGCAGGCGCCTGGGAAGGCCAGAGGGCAGCGGATTCCCTGGAGCTGGAGTTACAGGAGGTTGTGAGCCACCTGACAAAGGATTGGAGCTAAATCCGAGTCCTCTTGCAAGAGCTGTCCATACTCTCTCCAGCCCAACATGAGACTCTCTCTTTTTTTAATTAATTAATTAATTTATTTAATGTATAGGAGTACCCTGTAGCTGTCTTCAGACACACCAGATCTCATTACAGATGGTTGTGAGCCACCATGTGGTTGCTAGGAATTGAACTCAGGACCTCTGGCAGAGCAGTCGGAGCTCTTAACCGCTGAGCTATTTCTCCAGCCCGAGACTCTTTTTTTTTTTTTAAAGATTTATTTATTTATTCCATGTATGTGGGTACACTGTCACTGTCTTTTGACAGACCAGAAGAGGGCATTGGATCCCATTACAGATGGTTGTGAGCCACCATGTGGTTGCTGGGAATTGAACTCAGGTCCTTAGGAAGAGCAGTCAGTGCTCTTAACCACTGAGCCATCTCTCCAGCCCCCCGAGACTCTTTTTAAGACAGTGAAAATATTTCATCCGTTACCTCAGCCAGGGACACACGTCATCCCACGGAAATGACCGCAGCATGAGTGAACACTATGTGGATGGCAGTGGGAAGGATGAATCAAGGTGATCCATTGGTTGTCAGCAGTGTAGCACTCTGAGGCAGGACACTGATGTTGGGGGAAGCTGCATGTGTAGGAGTGGAGGCCCAAGGAAACCCTCTTTACTTTCAGTTTTGCCAAAATCTCTAGAAATGAAAATCTGTTTAAAGAAGAAGAATCCAAACCGTGAGCTGGGCATTAGTAGCACTCGCCGTTAATCCCAGTACTCCAGTGGCAGAAGCAGGTGGGTCTCTGTGAGTTCGAGGCCAGTCTGGCTTACGGATTGAGTTCCAGGGTAGCCAGGGCCACACAGAGAAAGGCGGTCTTAAAACAAACACAAACAAACAAACAAAACCAAAGCAAAGAAAGAATAAAGTACTAAATCATCAAACCAGATTAGCAACAGGACTCCAGACCAGTAAGTAGCTAGAAATCATCCTCATTCTGTCCCCTTGGAGCAGAAGTCAACAGGGTCGTTTTCCCAGGTTCTCGGAGAATCTGACACAAGGAGCTGGTGCTGACCTTAAAGAAGCTGTAAGCTTTTGTGTCTGAACAAGTATCTATGGACTTTGATTATGCTGCCTATGTTTCCTTTCTCAGACGTGTGAACATGTTTGTGTGTATGTAGATGTACATGTATAATATATGCTGGTGTGTGTTATATGACAAAACTTGCTGGGGAGATGCAACACACACATCTACTTACCACAGATAGGGAACTCCTGACAGGCCAAAGTACCAATACTACCAAAGTCCAACTTGCCAAACCAATGAGCTTTATTGGGGTTATTTACAGGAGTATGGATGAGGGGTTCCTTACAGGAGCAGAAATTATTTGCAGAGAGCTGATTCACCAAGGACCACCCCAGTATGTGTGACAGCTCACAAAGCTGGGAATGTGGGGCACACAATGAAGCTTGTGGGCAGCTAAACAAGTTGAAAATGTCCTTTCCAGTTGCCTCAGTTGGTCTCAACCTCTTCCAAGCAGCTTGGCTGGTTTCTGCCTCTCCCAGGCAGCTGGTCTGGTGTGAGAGTTTTTTTTGGGTTTGGCTTTTTTTTTTTTTTAAATTATTGTTGTTTATTTTTGACAGGTTGGCTGTTCTGAGAGAGACTCTGAGCTTTTACGGCTTAATCTGGTAGGGGAAGGGCCTAGTGATTCTGGTCAGTTTCAGGGACTTCCTTCAGCTCTTTTGGAGTTGTTAGCCTTCCTGCTTAAGGAGCTTCCCTGCAGAATGGAATGTTTTGATCTCTGAGGAAACTGTTACATAACAGCCTACATTTGGAGATCAGAGACCTACTTCAGGTATCAAAACTCAGATGCCATCCACCTTATATTTAGACTTTTTTGTTTTTTTTTTGTTGTTGTTGGTTTGTTTGTTTGCTTTTGAGATGGGGTTTCTCTGTGTAGCCCGAACTGTCCTAGAACATGCTCCATAGACTAGGCTAGTCTTGAATTCAGTGAACTGCCCCACCCAGCCATCATTTTTAAATTAAAAAATTATATCAGAGCCAGGCATGATGATGCATGTCTTTAATCCCAGCACTTGGGAGTCAGAGGCAGATGGATTTCTGTGAGTTTGAGATCAACATGGTCTACGAAGTGAGTTCCAGGAAAGCAAGGGCTATGTAGAGACTCTCTCTAAACAACAAAACCAAAAAACATGCATCTATCTATTGTATGGACATATATGTCTTTATCTATCTATCTACCTACCTACCTACCTACCTACCTGCCTATGACGTGTCTATCATATGGGTGTATATGTTTATGGAAGTACATGCATGACAGAACACATGTGGAGGCTAAAGGATAACTTGGTGGAGTTGATTCTCACCTTCCATGATGGCTCAAACTCAACCATCAGTCTTGGAGACACATGTTTTTACCTATTGAGCATCTCGCTGTCCCCCATCTTGTCTTGAGATAGGGTCTTACTTTACTGGAACTTGCAGAGGAGGTAGGCTGGCTGGCCGGTGAGGCCCAGTGATCCACCTGTACACCCCCAGTACTGGGATTACACATTTATCATGCCTGGATTTTTGTCGTGGGTTCTGGGGATGAGACTCAGGTTCTCACACTTGAAGGCAAGTAGTTTACTATCACCCCGATCCTGAATCTCTTTTTCTAGTTGTGTTTGTGTCTGTGCCCATTTGTGTGTGTTGGAGGCCAGAGTTTGATACGGTGTATTTCCTCTGCCATTCCCCATCTTGAGTGATAGATAGTTGTGATCTGATAAAAGTGTCAGGTTTACATGGGCCAGTAAACTCAGCTCCCTAGTCTACTTCCATTAGTGCCAAGTTAAATGAACATCTGCTTAATCCGGTGCATCTCAAATTTTGACCTTAAGTGCAAACACCCTAAAATGCCTGTGCTTACTCCTTTAATATTTCGGTCCCCGGCCCCCTCCCCGTGCGCCGCCATGTTCGCGCGTACACACATTTTGAGGATTGCCTGGGGATGGACTTTGCATTTTATTTAAAGACCATCATACCCCTAACCAGATTGCCTATGTCGACATCTTGTAAGGTCCCTGGAGTAGCTTTAAAACAACGAACATTTAAAAAAAGAAAATTCAGGGTGAAGTTTGTTTAAAAAGCCATATTCACATTTAATAGTCAAAATACCTTCACCCTAAAGGAGACCTGAGCCGAGGACAGAGGGCAGTTTTTGCCACTTGGCTCTTACAAGAGTTTCGTTTCTTCGCCCTCTGAAAAAAGCTACAACAGTCTATTGGGCTGGAGGCTCTGTGGAATTCTGGGAACTAGGGGCGGAGAACAAGACACAAAACGCAGATGTTGGCCTAGGGTGCGGGGCAGAGGGCCTTCAGGTCGTCGCCAGTTGCTGTGCAAATTCTCTAATCTTCCAAGCACTGCTACCTAACCAGTAGGCTCGCGCCTCCTATCAGCCAATCAGCAGGCAGGTGCTCGTCCATTCTGGCCAATCCCGAGCGAGCTTACTTTGGGCGGGAAAGTCTCCGAAGTGGCCTGAGCAAGCCTAGAGCGAAGTCGGCTAACTGCTCCCTCTTAGCCTTGTCTCTGGGGGGGGGAGGGGGGGTAACAGACCCTGGAGGCCGTTGCCCATTGGCTGGGCAGCGGGCCAATGAGGGGTGCGAGAAGAGGGGTGACGGGCCTCCTGGGCGTAGGTGGGGCGGGGCGCCGGCGTCCGGTGCCTAGTCGCGAGCCACGGGTCGCAATGTAACGGCCTCTTCTCTGTCGCATCCTCTCGGCTTGGCCCCCCACCCACAGACCGGCTCCAGGCAGCGCCGACGGCGGCTGCGACAGCGGTGGGGTGCGGGCTGAGGGAGCTGGGCCTCGACGTCCTCCCTCATCCCCGTACCCCAGGAGCTGTAGCTAGTCCAGGAGGAGCTGGGGGGCCCCCATGGAGGTGAGCGGCGGAGACACCTGCCGGCCCCGTCACCCCCAAGGCCTGAGGGAGGGACCTGAGGTAACTGGCGGGGGGCTTCGAGGATGGCGACCCGGGAGAGACGCTGAGGAGCAGGCGCGTCCGTCTGCACGCTTCTTTAAGGAGGCCGGGGGTGGTGGTGTCGGGGACAGGGGAGATTGCCGGTCCCGGGTGGGAAGCCCCGACGTATCGACGGGCCGAGTCGCGAGTGGGGAAGGGGGTTCCTCTGGGCGAGGGTTGACCTCACCGAAGCCTCCATAGCTGAGCCACCACCTCTGTCAGCCTGTCGAGGCGCTCTGGCGCCGAGGCGTCTGTCAGGGCCGTCGAGGGCCGCGTCTCAGAGCTGGTGCGCAGTGGGGAGGAGGGCTTGAGGAGGAAATGGAGTCGGGAAGGACCGAAGGAGGGACCCCAAATTAGTGTCCCCTAAGGATGTGCAGTTAGACGGCCCCGGCTGCAGCCCTGCCCTCACAGTGCTCCGGGATGACCTCGTGTTTCCTTGTTCTGAGCAGCCGAAGGTGGCGTTCCGTGGAAGTGCGAATCGTTGCTGGAACCTCAGCGTCGACACCAGCAGTAGATTATCTGATGTGTTCAACAGCATGATGCTGACCGGCTCCACGTCCTTCTATGATTGCTACAAGTCGCAGGTCCATTAACAAATTCTACACTTTGCTCGCCCCTCCCATCCCCCCCATCTTCCTTTGTAGCCTCCCCACCCCCGATGCCCTAACGCAAACCCAGGACCAGCTCCAGTCACATACTTGTTGAAAAAATTCCAGTCAGAATTAGAAACTGGAGAAAACATAGGATTATTATTATTACTATTATTATTATCTAGCTCTATATAGACACCAAGTCTTTTAAATTATACTTTTATGGGGGAGGGGGCACAGAAACGTGCCATGGCAAACAGGTGGAGATCAGAGGGCTTTTCAGTTCTCAACGTCCACCATGTTGAACGCGGGTCCTCAGGATTAAACTAGGGTCCTCGGGATCAGCAGCAAGCACCCTGCCGCTATCTGTCTGGTCCAGTAGAAAGCATTTTAGAGTTTGCATAATACACACTTGCATTTGAACATGAGAAAAATTTCTAATTAAAAAAAAAAATTTAAGCCCCACAGTGGTGCATGCCTGCAATCCCAGCACTTGGGAGGCAAAGGTAGGCAGATCTCTGAGTTCCAGGCCAGCCTGGTCTACAGAGGGAATTCCAGGACAGTCAGGGCTACATAGAGAAACCCTGTTTCGAAAAAACGGAAAAAAACTCTTTTATATTCGTGGTGGTTTTGCCAGCATGTATGTCTGTGCACCACCTCTGGAGACCCTAAGAGGGCGTTGCGAGCCGCCATTGAACTTTGATCCTTCCGAAGAACAGCCAGTGCTCTTAACCACTGTGCAACCTCTCCAGCCCTCCAAGAAAAGATTTTTCATTGGCTCATTCTCATCCTGTCCACAGTATATAACATGTCAGTAAAACTTCATTTAACAAGAAAATTGTTTAGCAAGACTAGATTATATTGTTTTAAGCATGTATTATAATACTTTTTTTTAGGTTTTTTTTGTTTGTTTTGTTTTTGTTTTCTTTTTTTTCGGAGCTGGGGACTGAACCCAGCCAGGGCCTTGCGCTTGCCTAGCAAGCTGAGCTAAATCCCCAACCCCTTTTTAGTTGTTTTTTTTTTTTTTTATTTACAACACTTGATAATTTAAAGGTAAAATTTTTTTATATTTTTATTTTCTTTACAGTGTCTTTAATTACATGCTACTGTCTACCTCACTAAAACTTTGTTTGGTTTGGGGTTTTGGCTTGTTTGTTTTTTCTGGCTACTCAGGTCACGGTTTCATTTCTCTGGCGTAGCCCTATCTGTTCTGGAATTGACTCTGTAGACCAGGGTGACCTCCAACTCAGAGATCTGCCTCTGCCTCCTAAGTGCTGGGATTAAAGGTATGAACCACCAGGTCTGGCAAGACACTTTTTTTTTTTAAATCAGGCATAGAATAAAGTTTTAAAAAGTGTGTATGACTGTTTTGCCTGCATGTTTTTCTGTGCACCATGTTTGCCTGTGGAGGACAGACGAGGCAATACCCCTGAAACTGGAGTTAGATTGTTGAAAGCCATCATTTGGGTGCTGGGAGTTGAACCTGGATCCTCTCCCAAGAGCAGCAAGTACTCTTACCTTGTTGAGCCATCTCTCTTGCCCCCTGCAAATTCTATTTGAAAAATTTTAAGCAGGTCATCAACATTGATATATTTCTAGTCATAACAGTACATAGGAATAACTTATATCTACTGTACAGATTGAGAAATTGAAGTTTGATTTATCCCTTATACAGAACCCAAATCTATCTGTCCTTCCTTCTTTCCTTTCTTCCTTCCTTCCTTCCTTCCTTCCTTCCTTCCTTCCTTCCTTCCTTCCTTCCTTCCTAACAGTTTCATATAACCCAAGCTGGCCTTTAACTCACTATTTAGCTGAACATGATGATGAACTTTTGATTTTCTTGCTTTCACTTCTGTAGAGTTGAGATAACAGTTGTGGCCACCACCAGGCTAAGGGATGCTTGGTTTGAATTCAAGTTTTGTATATGCTAAACAAGCACTCTGACAAGTGAGGTACATCCCCAATTCCTGAAATCCAGATCTTTTCACTCTCTAGACCAGACATCTCTGCTATTGCCTGTAGTATTTCTCCTAAAATTTACTTGGAACTAATTCCATTTATTTTTGGTATATAAAGTACATAAGCATCATAATTAACATTTATCCAAATATTTATATATTACCAAACTTTTATATAAATATTTTAACAGAAAAGTATCCATATATTTCTCATCATATTATTTTAGTTGATTGTTTTATCAAAAAATACATAGTTGGCGGGGGGGGGCTTAGTTGGTAGAATGCTTGTCTAACATGCACAAAGCTCTGAGTATGATCCTAGCATTGCATAAACTCAGTATGGTGATACCAACCTATTATCGTAGTGCTAGGAAGGTAAGGGGAGAACGATCAGAAATTCAAGGTCATCTTTAGATTTTGAGACAGGATCTTATACTGACCAAGCTGGTCTTAAACTTGCCTTATACCTGAAGCAAACCTTTAACTAATTCTCCTGCCTCTATCTTGTAAGTACTGGGATTGCAGATGAGTGCTGTCACACCTGGTTCCTTGTATTTCCTTCTAATTATAGTAATAGCTTTAATTTCTCAAAAGAGATGACAATATTTATCTTTATAGTTTTCAATATCTCTTAGAAACACAAAAGTTTAAAATTTGTGAAAAAGGCCCTGATTAGGAGTAAGATTTTGAGTTTTAGCTTAATATTGTCATGTATTTGCTGAGTAACTTATTGCCTTGTATTTTTGTTTTGTTTTATTTTTTAATGATGATAGATAGTCAAGTGTTCTGCCACTGAACTATATTTTCAGACTCCAGTTTCTTTGTTTTTAAAATAGAAAAGCCAAGTGGGGCTCTGTCGGTAATCCTAGTGTTTGGGAATCTGAGGCAGGAGGATTGCTGTGAAATCAAGGCCAGCTTGGGCTATCAAATGAGTTCTAAATCAGCCTGAAATACAGAGCAAGACCCTGTCTGAACAACAACAAAGAGATAATACTCATTTTCTAAGTTGACTAAATAAAATAATATTTGTGGAATTTCTAGGAAAATTAAAAAGTTTTACACTGTATGCTTTTCATTGAATAAATTTTCTAAAGCTGGGCATGGTGGCGCACTCCTAAAATAGTAACATTTGAACGAGAGACCAACAGGAGTTCAGAAATTTTAGGCCATTTCTGTAAGTTTAAGGCCAGCCTGTACTACATGAGGTGCTGTGTTGAAGGAATATCTTATGTCTGTATGGATGTGGCACCTGTCAATAATAAATTTGATGGCCTATAGCTTAGGAAGGAAATAGGAAGTGGGACCATCCGTGAGGCAGATAGAATTCTGGGACAGAGCCAGGTGTGAGATTGACCCAGAAAGACGTGACAAAACATCCACATGGTACTTAAGAGCAGTAACCAGCCATATGGCAGAATATGTAGACCAGAATAAATGGGTTATAGGAAGTTATAGTCTAGTTATAAAAGAGCCTAGCTATATGGCCAAGGTATATGTAAATATATTTTGAGTATGAGTCTCATTTCTGGGAGCATGGGGCAGAGAGGAAGAAACAGACCAAACTTCTACAATCCTGTCTACGAAAAAGTAAATTTTGTGTATATTTTACTTAAAATAATGCCACCAGTATCCATACAAAGCCTTCTGTTTCAAGTATTAAAACTATAGCAATTACAGCTATCAGTAAGTTTTTGCAAAGAGAGACCTAAGGGAATGATTTCTACTTCTATTATTTTTAACTTAAAATAACCTTTACATTAAAATTTTTACTGTGTTATGATGTGTATGCATGAGTATAAGTGCACACAGAGAGGTCAGAGGACAATTTTTGGAGTTTTTCTCATCCATTGTGGGTTCCAGGGCTAGAACTCAGGACATCAGGCATTTAAGGGCAAGCACTTTAACCCTCTGAGCCATCTCCTTGCTCCTAACTTTATGAATTAAAAAAGATTACATTTATTATTTTGGGGGGTGGGAGACAGGGCACTTGGGTCTGTGGCACGTGTGGAGATCCAAGGACAACTTGAAGGAGTTGGTGCTTCTACCATTTGGGTCCTGGGCATGTAAACTCAAGTCATTAGACTTGGTGGCGAGAACCTTTACTCACTGAGCAGTTTCATTGGCTGATCCCTTTTTTCCTAATGGGGATTTTTTTTTTTTTTGGCTCTTTTTTTTCGGAGCTGGGGACCGAACCCAGGGCCTTGCGCTTCCTAGGCAAGCGCTCTACCACTGAGCTAAATCCCCAACCCCCCCTTTTTTCCTAATATAAAGGAGCTATTAATACGGGCTTGATATATCTCTAACAAAAACTCTAGATCTGATCAATAACTTTTTGTACATGAAAATTTACTGCAACCAAAAGATCTTCATTTGTTTATATTTGTCATAGTTGCTTCAGCTTCCGTGCTGGAACAGAGCTGAGGAATTACAGCAGATGTAATGTCCCACAGATGTTTGTATTCTGGCTTTTGACAGAGTTCTTGAGTAGCTACTCCAACTCCTAACACTTGCATTATCTGTTTTCTTACTATTTTGCTAATACTCTCTAATAAATGAAAGTTTGATTTCGCTAATGTAGAAATTTTTTTTAAATTTTAGAATGAAGACAATGTAGACCTAAGGCAGACCTGCACTCCACTCTCCTCATCAGCAGAGTATGCAAGCTCTATAGACTCCTCACTCTTCTATGCACCATGGTCTACTTACGGAGATGATATTAAACAACCTTCTAGTTCTCAGATCAGTGTAAAGAACAGGTAAATCAATACATTTCTCAGGTTCGATGAGTTTTTTAAGTTTGATTTCACAGGGATCAAAGTATATTAGATTTCTATCTTTCTATTTTAATACTGCTGGATTATAATTTTATGTTAATCAAAGTTCTAAGAAAGCATAAATTAGGCAATTATTTGTATATAATTTTTACTTAATGTTTTAGACAGGTTGGCTTCATATTTGTTACCTCTTGAGTGCTGGATCTGCAGTAGTACATAGGTCTCAACTTCCTTTTAAAATGTTTTTGGAATATTTTATGTGCAGAGGTGTTTTGGTTGCATGTATGTCTGTGTACCACATGCCTGTCTGTTGTCTATGGAAGTCAGATGGGTTTGGAATCCCCTGAAACTGGAATTAATGGTTGGTTGTGAGTCACCACTTGGGTGCTGGTAACTGAACCTGCATCCTCTACAAGAGCGCAGTTCTTGGGTCCCAAATCTCTGGAGTCTTAAGTTGTTCTTTCTAAAGATAACATTTTAAATTTTTTAAAAAAGTATGTGTATGTCTGTGTCTGTGTGTGTGCCTGTGTTAAGGACAACTTGAGGAAGCTGGTTCTCTTCTTATATGTTATGTCTCAGGGATAGAACTCAGGTCATTAGGCTTGGTGGTAAGTGCTTAGAACCTGCTGAAGTATCTTGCCAATTCTAAACATAATTAAGTTTAAAATGTTTGGATCTAGAGGACTGAAGAGATAGCTCAGCGGTTAAGAGCGCTGTCTGCTTTTCCAGAAGTCCTGAGTTCAGTTTCCAGCAATATCTATGATGAGATCTGAGTTCCTCTTCTGGCATGCAGTCATATATACAGATATAGCATTCATACACAAATAAAATTAAAATGTTTAGACATATTTATCCAATTTTAAGTGTTCACTAATTTTTTTATAATGTACAGAAAACAAGATTTTATGCAACATGAAATATTTTAAAATATTTTCTCTCCTGCAAACAGTAAGAGCTTACTGCATGTCAAGTATTCTCTTACCTGGGGAAAATAGAATTAATACAGTAAATATTATTCTTGTGTTTATAATCTTATAGTAAAGCAGATAATGACAATCTGCAAGGGAGGATTTAAAAAGAGAATGGGGCTGTGTATAAACAAAACATCACAGAAAGCTGTTGGGAACAGCAGCTTACTTGGGTGATGTTTACAATTGTTTTAGTCACATACAAGGGAGCTATTAGTGGAGGCTTGATGTATGTTTAATAAGGAAACATTTGTTGAGTCCTACTAATAAAAAACTGAAAATTAAAAATTATGGATAATATTAGATTATATAATACACAATTTTCCAAAAATGACTGAAGTTGACAGATGCAATTGAAAAAATTCAGTCTGGGCACACTCCTTCAATGCCAGCTTTGAGAGGCAGAGATATGCAAATCTATGTGAATTAAAGGTCATTCTGGTCTACATCATGAGTTCCAGGACAGCTAAAGCTATATATAGTAAGTCCCTGTCTCAAAACAAGAAAGCACAAAAACCTCAAACTTTACAGAAATGTGTATTAAAGAAAAGTAAAACTTTACTTTGACCACTGTCTCTTCTCCTACAATGATAATTATTAATGGTTTGACAAATATTAGATTGAAAAACTTCTAGATCTTATATAGAAAGAAAATTTCATATTGAATCTTTAATGAGCTAACACTGTATAGTGGAAAAATATTAGACTTGATGGTATTCAGTTTGTTCAATGTATAGTTTGGTAAGTCATATACCCTTGTAAAATACAATTTTATTTATTTATTTATTTATTTTTAAAGATTTATTCATTTATTATATATAAGTACACTGTAGCTGTCTTCAGATACACCAGAAGAGGGCATCAAATCTCTTTACAGATGGTTGTGAGCCACCGTGTGGTTGCTGGGAATTGAACTCATGACCTCTGGAAGAGCAGTCGGGTGCTCTTAACCGCTGAGCTATCTCTCCAGCCCAGTAAAATACAATTTTAATACTTCTTACAATTATACATTCAACAGATAACTAAATGATTACTAATATAGACCTTTCTCAATTATTTCCAAACTATTGCAACAATCTGAAGTGTTGGAAAAAAAATAAGAAAAAATGATCTTGAATGTTGTTTCAGACAGGTTACCTAAGCTGGCTTCAAACAACTCAGTTTTTTGTTTTTTTGTTTGTTTGTTTCTTTTCTTTTTTTCGAAGCTGGGGACCAAACCCAGGGCCTTGTGCTTGCTAGGCAAGCGCTCTACCACTGAGCTAAATCCCCAACCCCTCAACTCAGTTTTAATGTTTGTTTGACTGATTTTTGCTTTTTGAGACTGGGTCTCTACATAATTCTGACCATCATGAAATTTACTATGTAGACCAGGCTGGCCTTGAACTCTGAGATGCATCTATCTCTGCCCCTCTGCCTTTCAAGTGCTGGGATTAAGGGAATGTACCACCAAGCCTGGCTAATTTGTTGTTGTTGTTTGGTTAGTTTTGTTTTTCAAGGCAAGGTTTTTCTTTGTGACAGCCATGGTTGTCCTAGAGCTCATTCTGTAAGCTAGACTGGCCTCAAATTCACAGAGATCCGACTGCCTCTGTCTGCTGAGTGCTGGGATTAAACCACCTAGCCTTGTTTTCTTTTTTTGTTTTGTTTTGTTTTGTTTTGTTTTCTCTTTTGAAGACAGGATTGCATTGTGTAGCCCTGGCTAGGCTCAAATTTACAGCAATTTTCCTGCCTCAACCTTCTGAGTGCTGGAATTATAGGTGTGTATCACCATGCCTTGCTTAGAAGCTATGCTTTAAAACACCAAAACATTACATTTAGGAAAGAATTACTTTTAAAAATAGAAAAAAGTGGGCTGGGGATTTAGCTCAGTGGTAGAGCGCTTACCTAGGAAGCGCAAGGCCCTGGGTTCGGTCCCCAGCTCTGAAAAAAAAAAAAAAAGAACCAAAAAAAAAATAAAATAGAAAAAAGTAAAAGATAGCAACTTTCCAAGGGTTTGTGTCTCTTCATGTATTAGACCACGGTTCTCAACCTTCCTAATGCTGTGACCCTTTAATGCAGTCCCTCATGTTGTGGTGACCCCAACCATAATAATATTTTTGTTGCTACTTCATAACTGTAATTTTGCTACTGTTATGAGCCTTAATGTAAATATCTGTGTTTTCCGATAGTCTTAGGTGAAACCCTGTGAAAGGGTCAACCAACACTCCAAAGGGGTCATAACTCAAAGGGTTAGAACTGCTGTATCAGATACTGTTAATTGCTGTTTAGCATTTCAGAGATGTGAAACTCTAGCTTAATCACTGCTTGGCAAAGATATAGAGATAGTCCACAAACTACTATATTTAATGAACAACTGTAAAATGGCCATGTTGTCTATAATGTCCATATCACATTTCATCTTTTTATCCACTATTTAATACAAGGGCCTAAAAGCAGCAGCAGTTTCATGGTTGTTTTGGTTTGCTTTCTTTCATCCTTCCCCATTTTTGTTTTTGTTTATTTTTTGTTTGTTTTTGTGACAGTCTCACTTTGTAGCCTTGGCTGGCTTAGAACTCACTGTGTGGACCATGCTAACCTCAAAGTCATAGATATCTGCCTGCCTCTGCTTCCTGAGTGCTAGCACTGAAGGAGTGTGCTACTATGCCTCTAGCTTTGTTTGGTTTTCAAATAACAAATGAAAAAAGTTGAACAGATTTAGAATGATATATAATTGTACTGGACATGCTTTCAGGTGTGTTACCAAGCATTTCTGTGACATTGTTGGTCAGAAATTTTTATCTTGGTCACATTAAATCAATAGCGTATGTTATAGAGAAATAAGAGGTAAGTATATTTTGTAAACTAGGCATAGGACTTGAAATGAGAAGTCTTTATAATAGATAATATACTAAACTAAAAAATGTTCTTGTCTTTTCTTTGTTTGAAAGGATGTATAGAGTCAGTCTATCTTACAAGAAAGATGATAAAGGGAATGGGAATGTAACTTAATGTTAGAGCACTTACCTAGCATGCATGAGGTCCTGGATTTGATCTTTAGCACCACAAAAGAAAAAGGAATAAAAATGAACAAGAATGGAATATGGATGGAGAAATTGATATATTTTAATAAATAAGATAGTTTATGTATGATATTCATTTTTAGGATTCAGACCGAAAGAAATGACTATGGCAGTGAAACAGACTTATATGGACTTGTGTCTAACATTTTGGAAGAACAGGATAAGTCGCAGCCATATTTTGCTGAAGGGTTAGTATATAAGCTTTATGGTGTGTAATAGCTCTTTTAATTGACATATACTAGGTTACCTTGTAGTTTAATATTTATTTGTATTCAACAACGGGTTCTAGGACAGTAGGTATTTTCAAATATTTGTTTCTAGGAGCCTTGATTTTGCTGAAGTACTTGACATACAATTGAATGTTCAGTCTAATACTTGCTTAAGAACTTTGATTTGAAAAAAATTCTTGCATAATTCATATGTATTTCCCTTAAGTCCATGAGCCTGAGGTTTGGCTTAAGGAACATAAGTTCTAAGAGGCTTTAAACTTAGACCTTGAAGGATAAAACTCATTGCAGAAATACATATGGATTTTATTCATGTGGTAGAGGCTTTAAAATATTTTAATTGTTTTATTTGGGTGTGGAAGCCATATTACCCAAGTGCCCTATTAATAAGAAAATGTGCCATACATGTGTAACCAATTAAAATACTTTAGTTTCAAAAATATTTTAAGCAAAACACATTTTTTCGTTCATTAGAAATTTTGGTCAAAATATTTTGAATTATATAATATCCTATTCAAAGGAAAAACTATTTGCTTAGTATAAACAATTCACAAAAGACCCTAAAGTTACCCACCTCAGTATCTACATACTTCTAGAAAAGTATGGTGGAGATAATGCATATAGTCATGCGTTGCTTAATGATAGGGGCAGGTTCCAACAAATGCATCATTACATGGTTTCAGTGTCATGAGAACACAGTAGTTCCCCAAAGCTAAAGGGTAGAGGCCAATCATTCAGTGCACCTCCTTGATGTCAAAGACACAGTAACCATAAAGTGCTTCAAGTGGGTGTACAGGCCAATAATCTCAATTTGGACTGAGGTAGTACAATCCAGAGTTGGAGGCCATCCTTGACTACCTAGAGTGTTTGAAAATTTGAGGTTAACTTTGACTTATAACAAGACCCTGTCTACAAATATACAAGCAAAAGACAAAGAAAGAAATGACAATGCAATCTCAGATTATACAAGGCTGCTGCTGGTATAATGACCAACTTACAATTTATTTAAAAATAGACAATAAAAACATACAGGGGCTAGAAAGATGGCTCAGTTGTTAAGAGTATTTGCTCCTCTTCAAAGATCCCAAGCTCATTTTTCAGTACCCATGTGAGAAGGCTCTCAACCTTTTCTAGCTCCAGCTCCAGGATATATAATGCCTGTGGCCTCTGAGGAAACTGGACATACATGCACATACCCAAATGCAGACACATATACATAGACATAATTAATAATAATAAAAATAAATATAAAAACTTTAAATATACTGCAATAAATGTATAAATTAGTAACAGTCATTATCATAACTGAATATTATATATTACACATAGCTGTGTCCTATAAAGGACTGGCAGTACAGTAATCAAACATAAGTATGTGGCATGCTTTGTGCTATGCCACTAAGGTAAAGGGAATTTTCCAATTCTGCTGGTAATCTTAAAGCACCGTCATACATGTGTGGTCACCTGTATTTGGCACACAACTCTTACAGCAGATAGCACATTTCATGATTGCCTTGTTTGGAAACAGTGGTAGTTCATAAATAAGGGTTGGGAAAGATTCGAGAATGGTGAAGTGGGGCAAGAGAATTTGTTTTTATTATTTTCTAATGTTTCCAGAGGAAATAAAGTCTCTAAGACTTAAATTGTAATTAAATATGTTTACTTGTTCTAGGACCTGCTCCTCCAATTTAAAGTCAGTTTGGCCAATGAACACAAGCAGATTTGTAGATCACCATGACCTCTTAACAGAAAACAAAAGGCCAATAGATACATCTATCTCTCAGCAAGCTTTTTATAGTGGTGAATCTGTATCAGCAGTGGAAAAGCAATACTTGCATAATAGTACTCTCACACCACAGCAAAAAATAGATGAACTTTATCATGGATATACTGGTTTAGACCTTGAAGAACAATGGTTGTACCTTTCAAGAAGTGATCATTCTAACTGTTACAATATTCAGACAAATGATACAGTTAAGGCAACTTTCCAAGAATATCCATTTATCAAAAACTGTTTTACACCACAGACTGGTCTGTCTGATATCATGAAAGAATCAGGGATTGATACTTACGCCTACGGAAGAGAGAAAATATGTGCTAAAGGTCTTGAAACACCATTACAGCATAAACGGGCAGAGATATTTCTTTCCCAATTTAATAGATTTAATGAAAATGCAGATTATTGTAGATACCCAGAATATGCTCATCCTAATAAGACAAAGCTTAACAAATGTTCAAATTTTAGTGTCCAAGATGGTAAAAAATTAGCCAATGGTACACCCGAAACACCGACTGTGGAAGCAGATGCCTATACGAAGTTATTTCAAGTTAAACCAGCAAATCAGAAAAAAATGGAGGAGACAATACCTGACCAGCAGAATTTTGCATTTCCAAAAACAACACCACATCTGACAGAAAAACAGTTTGCAAAGGAAGCAGCATTTACTGCTGATTTTGGCTTAAAATCAGAATATGGACTAAAGCCTCACACAGCTTGTCCAGCTAATAATGATTTTGCTAATGTCACTGAAAAGCAACAATTTGCTAAGCCTGATACCCTAAACTCTGAATATTTTAAATCAGTGAATTTATTCTCAAATTCAGCAACATCTTCAGGAGGTATCAGTTTAAACAGACCAACTTGGATGAATGTTCAAACAAAAAACAACCTTCCTATTCCTTATCGAAATCAAGGTAACTTGATGAAATTGAATAGTCATTTAAGCGCAGCTTCAAAAGGTTCTAACCATTCTTCAGATTTTCCCCAGCTCTCATCTACAAATTTAACCTCAAATAGCAATTTATTTCAGAAGTATTGCCAAGAAAACCCTTCAGCATTTTCTAGTTTTGATTTTAGTTACAATGGTGCAGAAAGAATTCAATCTGTGAATCACATGGAAGGACTAACAAAAACTGGAGAAGACAATCTCTTTGAATCAGTTACAGAGAAGAAAATAAAGCAGCCGAATGGATTTTGCGATGGCTGTTCAGCTTCACAGTACGGGGTAATAGAAAATGTAAACAAACATAATTTTCAAGCCAAGCCCCAGAGTGGACATTATGATCCTGAGGACATTCCAAAGCATTTTGATGGCTTGCCTCAAAATACATATCAAGATCTGTTAGAGTCACAGGGTCATTTTAATAGCCACAGACAAGGAAGTGGAGACAACAATATTAATAGCCGTGTGAATCGAACACAAGCCTCATGCTTTTCTAATAATTATATGATGGGAGATTTACGACATAATCAGGGTTTTCAACAACTTGGTTCAAATGGGTTTCCCCTAAGATCTACCCACCCATTTGGGCATTCAGTTGTTCCACTGTTGGATTCCTATGATTTGTTTTCTTATGATGACTTAAGCCATTTATATCCTTATTTTAATGATATGATGTATGGTGATAATTCCTTTTCTGGTTTTGTGCCAACTTTTGGATTTCAAAGACCAATTAAAACCCGTAGTGGACCAGCTAGTGAGCTTCATATTCGTCTAGAAGAGTGCTATGAACAATGGAGAGCACTGGAAAAGGAGAGAAAAAAGGTAACCCAGAATTATCCATGTAGAAGTAACAGTATGTTCCATGTGCTTGTCTCTGTTTACTTTGGTTTAAGAGTACTTATTTGGGTTTTTGATACAAGGTTTCTCTGAACAGCTCTGGCTGACATGAATCTCACTCTGTAGACCAGGCTGGCCTCCAACTCAGAGATCCACCTGCCTCTGCCTCCCGAGTGCTGGGATTAAAGGTGTGAGCCTTCATTGCCTAAGAGTATTTCTAGATTTTTCTGTAAATACTGTAAAGTATTTAAATCAATGCTATAAGGACTTAACTAGGTTACTTAAAGATTGAAAGATTAGAGTTTTGAAGTAGTTGTTTTTTTCTCTTTTAAAAGTTCCTATGGAGGTAGATTCTCTTCCTTATTGGGTCACAGAGGTTTGGTTTGTTTTTGTTTTTGTTTTTTTAGTATTAAATTGTTGGAGAGTTTTAAAGTAAATATAATAATAAATATGAGAAAATTTATGGTACTGTGGTTTATATTGTTATTTTTTTCTTTTTTCAGTTTTTCACTTTTCTAAGTTAGCATCTAAATGTGGTTTATATTGGTTGCCTTTTGACACCAATAACTTGTATTTAAAGGGGAAATTTTTCTATTTCTTAGAGCTGTGAAAAATATCCACAGGTGAATCACGTTTTTAAAATCTAGTCTCTAAAAATTATATTTTACAGACTGAATTAGCCCTTGCCAAGAATTATCCAGGAAAAAAAGTATCCAGTACTAATAATACTCCAATTCCAAGACTGACTTCCAACCCATCTAGAGTTGATCGGTTAATTGTGGATGAACTTCGAGAACAAGCTAGAGTAAGCTGTTAAAACATCTAATAATGGACTTTTAAAAATTACTTGATAAAAATTTTAAAGAATTCAGCAAGTTAGAGTGGTGAAAGATTTTAATATCACATTTACAGCCAGGTGTGGTAGCATATGTATGAAATCCCAGCATTTGGGAGGTGGAAGCAGGGGGATCAAGATTAAGGCCAGCCTTGGCTATATTAGTGAGTTTGAGGATAGCCTCGGCTCAAAACAAACAAAAACCAGTAAAATCACTTACCTATAGCTGAAAAAAAGCTCTCTTGTGTCTATGTGCATACAGAGGCCAGGTGGACAGTGCGGTTTTCCTCAATTGCTTTTTGCCTTAGTTTTTTGAGATTTATCTAGGCTAGCTTACTAGCTGACTTAGTTACCGTACCTCTTATCTCCTCTTCCTCAGCACTGGGACTATGGGTGGACATAACTGTGACTTTTTTTTTGAACATGGGTGCTGAAGATCTGAACTCAGGTTCTGACTGGTGTACAAAGGGAGGAAAATACTTGGAACAGACATGTTAATAATTAGTTCCCAGTGATTATTTTATTATTTTACTTACTTGATAGTCACATGCCAATTAATTAAAAAGTTCTTTAATGTATATTGGTTAAATCTTGAAACATGTTAGGCATATTAAACATAACTTCCCATACTAATTTAATATTCCCAGTGATGTTTTAGCTTTTCCTGTGCATGAGAGTGTGGTGTATATGCATATATGTGTGTGTGTGTGTGTTTTACATCTGTGGGCACACATGAGGGTGTACATGATCTATGTGTGTGCACATGCCTGTAGAGGCCAGAGGTTAGTGCTGTTTTCCTTACTCACTCTCCACCATATATATTGAGGCAGAATCTCTTACTTGAACCCACAACTTGCCAGTTTGGCTAGTATAGCTAGCCAGTTTGCCCAAGGGATCCCGTCCCTGCCTCTGGAACACTGGGATTACAAGCAGGCTACCAAGATTACGTGAGTGCTGGGAATCTGAACTCTGGTATTTACGCTTGTGTGGCAAGCAATTTATCCAGTAATCCATCTCCCCAGCCCTGGTACCCTTTTAAAAACTCAATAACAAGAATATTGGGAAATTTCCCGGGTCTGGAAATAATGTAGCTCAGTTGATAGAATGCTTGTCTAGCACACACAAAGCCCCAGCACCACATAAAGCCAGGTATGTGTGGTGTACACCTGTAATCCCAGCACTAAAATCACTGCTGATTTTCATTAGCAGTTTTGGCAATTATAATACTTTATATCATTTCAATATAAATTTAAATCTTTATTGTCTGCATTATGGATGCCTTAAAACTAACAGGTGTGGCTGGAGAGGTGACTCAGAGGTTGAGTGCTCACTGCTCTTCCAAAGAACGTGGTTCTCAGTACCCACAGTAGGCTGCAGAACTGCCTATGACTATCCTCTTCTGGTCTCTTCAGGCAGGCACGCACGCACACACACACACACACACACACACACACACACATACACACACACACACACACACACAACATCTCTTAGAAAAAAATCTGTTAGTTTGAATGGTCTATTTCTGATTTCCAAAAAGAAAATATTGGAGATCCAAAAGAGGACTTGAGGTTAGGATTAATCAAAAATAGTTCATGTCTTTCTTTTTTTTTTTTTTTAAGATTTATTTCACATGTATGAGTACCCTGTTGCTCTCCTCAAACACACCAGAAGAGGGCATTGGATCCCATTACAGATGGTTGTGGGCTACCCTGTGGTTGTTGGGAATTGAACTTAGGACCTCTAGGAGAGCATCAGTCTTAACTACTGAGCCATCTCTCTAGCCCCACCTCCCCCTTTTCCCCCCTCTTTTTGAGACAGGGTCTCACAGTGAAGCTCTGGCTGGTCTGGAAATTGCTATGTGGACCAGGCCTCAAATTCATAGAGATCCACCTGCCTCTTTCTCCCAAGTTCTGGGATTAAAGGTGTGTATCAACATGCCTAGCTGACTTTAACTCAAATTCTCCTTTAGGTGATTCTTACTAACAGCACTCTACTTATGGGCTATTGCTTGCCAAAAAAACCCAATGTCAGATCTTAGCACTGTCAATAATATGTGTTTGAATATTAGATTTTTTTCATTATTCTCAGTAATCAACTATAACTTTTAGAATTAACATATACAAACAAGTATAAAGACTTTCCATTTTTCTTTCCACTTCCATAGTCTTAGGACATAGTAAGCATCCATTTATCTATTGAATGATTATTGTTGCTCTTTACTATGCTTCATTAAAGACTTGTATGACTTATCAAAATTTAAATGTTTCCCTCAGGTTGTGACTTTACTAGGCAAAATGGAACGTCTTCGAAGTTCTCCCCTTCATGCTAATATCTCTACTGCTCTTGATAGACACTTGGAGTCAATTCACATTGTACAGTCACGTAGAAAGGATGAAATTGTTAATGCTTCAAATCGGCAAAGACAAGGAGTACCTAGGTGCCAAGATGACAGAGGTACAAACATTAACGCTTTTGATACAGTAGGATAATAATTTTAATATTAATAAAATCAGATTCTGGATTAAAAGACTACATTTCTAAAATTAACACTTATCTGAACAAATTAGAAATGATGATCACATTACTTATTCCCAAAGTATATTGTTCTCTTTTGTTAATTTTATGCATTTAATTATAATACTTGTTTTAAGATAATATTCCTTTTTACCAAATCATTGTTATTGCTATACAGGTCAAAGAAAAAGTAACAATGCTTTTGACTATTTAAAAATACAGAGTATTTCATTACCTTTGCTATCATCATTTTTGTAAAAATAATGTTTGATCATTTGGTAGCAACAGCAGCGAACATCCTAAGATGTAAGGAGGATTTAAGTGAATAATAATAACCCTATTTATTTTACAGATGTTTTTGCTCTTGCTACAGCAATTAAGGAGATGTGTGTAGCTACTCGCAAAGCACGCACCACCCTATGGTGTGCACTGCAGATGACCTTGCCAAAAACAGCAAGTACAGCGGGCCAGGCTGACATGGAAAAGGCTTTTCAAGATCTAGTAAACTGTGAAGATAAAGTCCATGAAAGCATAAATAGTAGCAATCCAATGAACCAGAGAGGTGAAACAAGTAAACACTAAGGAAATGCCAGCAGGAGGAAGAGTTTAAAAGCTGATAAGTAAATGTATCAAGATGTGCTAAAATTTTTAATGAACTTGTCAAACTTTCAGTCCATTAATTTTCTTTCAGATTTAAAGTTAATACTTCAATGAAGTCTAACTTCTATTTAAAAATCTGCTTGGAATGAATCAGATACAGTTTAAAGTGAACTCAAAGGTAAAGTTGATTATTCTAGGAGTTCTGAGTAGTCAAAGATAGCAAGTTTATTTTGTTAAATATCCCCTTACAGCTAAAAATTGCTTAAGTCCATTCTTCAGTGCAGGTAAATGCAAATGTGAAATTCTTCTAGGAGATAGGTTTCATTTAGTTCTGCCTTAGTAAGTATAATTCCAAATAATGAGTCTAAGTGACTGTAACCCAATTATGGCTACAGTTTAGTAAGCAAGACAAGTTTTGATTGTGATTTAAAAGTATTTTCCTTACAAAACTGGATAATACCTAGGAAACAAAGGAAAACAGGGATAATAAACCCAATATTCATGTAAAAATTTAATATTTAAAATACTACCATATTTATAAATTTGAAATCTTAGTGCCTAAGTATATGGAGGGAAGTGCATCTGATTCTCCTAAATTAGTGATGAAAGTGCCAGTGTGAAAACCATGCAAGTTACTGAATATAAAACCTGTTCAAATCATTAGTGTATATTCTTTAAATTTTAATTATACTATCAATTATTAAATATTTCCAATTTTAAAGTATTTAAATTGAATCAAAATAAAACATTCCTTTATCTGGATCTTATAGACTCGATGCCTAGTAACTAAAATAATGACTCTTGTTTTAATACCCTTAGTTTGCTGTCTTTAATGAGGGTATCACGAAGTTCTAAAATGTATTTTTAGGTTAATCTTTAACTAGTTTAGTTTCTCAGTTAGTGTATATTTTGTGTAGTTATGTTCATTTGTTTGCTTCTGTATTTTTTAAAAGAGCACTTGAAAGCTTGGCTTTTTCTGTTTTCATCACTTAATATCTTTGTATTAGAACCTGAATAATTTATTCATTAATATGAAATGTTGGTATTATGTGACTCAGAAGATCTTGGGTTTTAAAGTTTCTAGCATGAGTTAAACTACAATATAATGTACTGATGAAATTTAATTGAAATATCCTTGACTAGAAACACTGATGTTTTTGATGTTAGTGTTTTTTCTTAGCTTTAGAAATCCTGGTATTAAAAAAAAAAGAGTGTAATCACACCACATAAATTTTCTTTAGATGATGTGCGGAAGAAACTGATTGAGAATGCAGGAGTAACTGTAGGGAGAAACATTTTGATCACTGATATGCTTTAGAACTACCAAATGAATTACACTGAGGGCAGTCAAATAAAATAGACACCCCACCACAGTCACTGCATAGAAAGTGGTTAAGTTTGACATAAAACATGTTGAATGTTATGAAAACAAATATTGTACTGAATTTAGTCTCTCAGGAAAAAATAAATTACTTTGTTGGAAATGTTTAGTTTCATTTTTTACATTTGTGTTAATTTCTAACATTGTATTTATATCTGAAAACCATATGAAATCCATTTAGCTAAGAGCCTTCCTGATTTAAATTTCATCAACACATAAGAATATCGACAGACGATTGTGATTCAGATAAACTTAGATGCCATCCTTTAAGAATGAGACTTTCCGGGGTTGGGGATTTGGCTCAGTGGTAGAGCGCTTGCCTAGCAAGTACAAGGCCCTGGGTTCAGTCCCCAGCTCCGAAAAAAACAAAAAGAAAAAAAAAAAAAAAGAAAAGAATGAGACTTTCCCTTGCTGAATAAAAACTCTGGGGAGACTTTTACAGGACAGTGGTCACAAGTGAAATACCAGTAGGTTAAGGAAAACCAAACCCTGGCCTGGGGATGTAGCTCAATTGGGCTAATACTTAGACTATGGAGGAGACACTGGGCTGCTCCTGAGCACTGTATAAAAACGTGTGGTGAGAGTGTCTGTAGTCCCAGCATGAGAGTGGGTGAGGGCAGGAGGATCAGAAAGTCAAAGCTATATTCACTTGGGGATGAGGTTTTTGAGGCTAGCCTGTAGTATAAGGTGAGACAGAGATTTAGCATGGGAACTTGGGAGGATTAGAAGTTGAAGGCCAGCCTCAGCTAAATAACAAAGACCAGCTGGGGCTATCCTGTCACAAACAAGATCTTTGAAGTCTTGCTTTATTATTGTCTTTTTCTTTTTTCTTTCTTTTAGATTTATTCATTTACTATATATAAGTACACTGTAGCTGTCTTCAGATACACCAGAAGAGGGCATCAGATTTCTTTTACAGATGGTTGTGAGCCACCATGTGGTTGCTGGGAATTGAACTCATGACCTCTGGAAGAGCAGTCGGGTGCTCTTAACCGCTGAGCCATCTCTCCAGCCCCATTATTGTCTTTTTCTATAGTAGTTCTCAACCTGCGGGTCATAGCCCCTTCAGCAACCCTCTATCTTCAAAAGTATTTACATTACAGTTCATAACAGTAGCAAATTACCATTTTGAAGTAACAATGAAATAACTTAATAGTTGGGGCTCACCACAACATGAACTGTAAAAGGGCCACAGCATTAGGAGGGTTGAGAACCACTGGTATAGATAGTTCTTTCCCTTTGGTTTCCTAGCTGCCCTGTAACTAGTTATGTGGGCTTCAGGCTTGTAGTGGTGATTTTAAAATGTGTGTGTACATGCACACACATAAACTACAGTGGGTGTGGGGGTCAGAGGGCTACTCTGTCTCTCCTAACAGCTTGTGGGTCCTGGAAATCAAATTCGGATTGTCAAATCCTTTTATATACCCAACCAACCTAGCCCATGCTTTTACTTTGGTTGTTTTTCCTTAAAAGAGTAATGTATATGTCTTCATGTTAATATTAAACAGAATAAAAGAAGTGTTTTTTAAATTAGGTGGAAAAAGATGAAGGAAGACAGCCAACATAACCCCTGGCTTCCACACAGCATGCTCACATTCACGCAAACATAGACACCACAAACATTTATATGGAGATACTTGAGTTAGTCACTGGCTACTTTTCAGAGAATTTGGTTCCAGTTTGATTCCCAGCACCCACATGGTGGCTCATGTCACCTGTACCTCCAGTCCCAGATATTCCATGCCCTTTTCTGGCTTCCAATAGCACTGCATGCATAGACATGCAGACACATACACATAAAAATACAATTTTAATATTTAGCTGTGCATGGAAGTACATTCTAATCCCAGCACTCAGGAGATGAGGATCGGTAGATCTTTGAGTTCAAGGCCAAGCAGGCCTACAGGGTGAGTTCCAGGACAGTCAGGGCTACATAGAGAAATCCTATCTTAAAAAAACCAAAGGAAAAAAATCAATTTTTAGATTTAAAAGTACATGAACATTTTTACTAATATTTGTCTGTGTACTATGTACATAGTTGGTGCCCGAACAGGCCAAAAGAGGGAGTTTAGATCTCCTAGAACTAGAGTGACAGTTGTGAGCCACAGTGTGTGTGCTGGGAATCAAACCTCTGGATCCTCTGCCAGAACATGTGCTCTTCACTGCTGAGCGTCTCTCCACTACCATACATAATTAAAAAAAAAAAAAAATCCCATTTGGCTTAAATTCAATCTGAAGGCATGATAGTATAAAACCTGCTCTTTCACATTTCTGGTTTAAATTACTTAGCATCTGTTCAGTGACTTTGCCAAAGCTCAATGAGCTGATTGCTTTTATTTAAGCATTCGTTGGGTGTACTCTCTAACATAAATGGTCTCAGAAAACAGAATTGACTATGACCTGGGTGTGCTGACACATGCCTATAATCCCAGCGGTTGGCAGGCAGATGCAGGCCCATCAGGAATTCAATGGAAGCCTAGGTTACAAAGCTAGCTGGAGGCAGCCTGGGCTATCCCTGTCTCAAAAAGAAAAGGAAACAAAAAGCAAACAAACTAGCAAATTGAAACAAATGCCCTTAAGGATATAATCTTGAGTCCTTCCGAAGTCAAAACAAAGGTGAAAACCCAGTCCTAAAATAAGAATTATTAAATTAAAACAGGTTGTCATATACTCTGCGGAGCTATGGTTCACAGCTATTACAAAATAAAGGACCAAAACCACTAGTACCTCAAAGAATTTCAAAACCAACTTACCTATGCTCCAAAAAACAGGGTAATCCTCTCAGGTAATCTTTACTTCACAGAAACTTGGAAAGGATTTGTACATTTAAGGGAAAAGACAATCCACTTGGCTACTGGGCTGACCAGACAATAAAGAGCATTCCCAAGGGACCAGCCACAAGCACCTTTCCACCAGCAGTTGGAAAGAACAAAACAGAAGACACTGACTTAAATAAAGTTTATTTTAAAAAAAGAAAAAGGTGGTTATTTTTGCAATGCCATGGTTGCAGGACAAAGAGGCAGCACATCTCCTTTCCTTAACCATGTTTTTCTTCTGCACAAAGGTAGCTAATGATACAAAAGTCAACAAACTTTCTCCAAATACTAGGTTTTATAGGCCACATATGGTCTCGATCATGAATGTCTTTCTTTTATAACCTCTTAAAAATGTAAAAAACCATTTTAGTTTGCCCCATACAAAAAAAGAGTGGGCCAAACTTGGCCTGTGAATGGAGTCTTCTGACCCCTGGTAGAAAATAATCTTATCAGAGAAATTGTTCTCTTGAGGCTTTTGATGCCCATTGCCCAAAGTCAAGTAAAGAAGGACTTTATTTACAACCAGATGTGGCTGTGACAGAAGTAGACTTGGAGAGTTCTGTTTACCCTTGACTCTCCCGGTTTTTCCATTCACTCATAAGTTTAACCACCAACTATATACTTTTAAGTACTGTGTTAGCAAGATTTCCAGTGTTTTTCTCTAAGATTAATTCCTTCAGTTTCTCTAAACCAGGAATTGCTAGGTCTTACTACTCATGTTGCAGGTATGTCCAACCCGTAGTCAAGGATAGCTATAAATTCAGCAGAACACAAAATCATACTTTTAAAACATGATTTGTTTTTTGCAAGTTTTTAAAATGTCAAAAGGTAGGAAGGACATGCCTGTAGGATAAATCAAGATTAAAATTAAGAGGGGATGCAAGGGAACTCATGATTACCAAAAAAAAAAAAAAAAAATCTAACAAAATGATTATCTTTAAAATCACAGACTACATGAAAAATACATAGCTCTCTTTTAAAAGATACTTGTTAAGTCTTTTCTTCCATACTGGGGCTCAATCCCAGGGCCTTGTATATGCTAAGCAGGCACTCAACTACAACCTGAGCCCAAGTTGACACATTAGAAAAATTCTTAGATCTAACACATCCCAAATAATTCCCTCCACTTCCCTAATTTGATGTCATATAAAATCTGGATCTAGATAGGGCTTTTCATTAGCTATTTCAGCCTCAAAAATAGTTACATGCCAGGCATGGTGATTTCTGTCCATAATCCTGAAGCTGAGAAACTGAGGCAAGGACACAGCGGCAAGTTCAAGGCCAGCCTGGGCTATAGAGTGAAACCCAGTCTCAAAACAAAAGCCCACTATATTTTAGGGCAAATAATGCCTCAGAAGCAATTTGTACTTTTTTAACACTGAAGGAACAGTTGTGTTTCCTTCAGGATGTTAGCTTTCTGTAACTGACTAATTATACAAAATGAGGGAAGACCGTTTTAAAAAAGACAGAAGAGCACAGGGTTTCAGTACTAAAATAGAAAGGTTACCCTAATTCCAGATCTTTGGTAAAGATACTAACTATAATTGATTGCCCACACCACCAAAACATGGCACATTTACAAGTGATTGCGATTTTCCTTTTGAACATGTAAACAGAGGGGAAGCCTTAGGAAACTGTGGGAAATACATTAGTCTCAGTTCTCTTAAATACACACACAACAATTCATGGGTGAAAGGAGCAGAGTGGGCCGAGGTTATCGCTTTCGTTCCCCTCTCTGTGTCCTTTTCTTTTCCTTCTCCTTGCGTTCCTGCTTGGCTAGTTTGTCCTTCTCCCTCTGCAGCTTGTCCTGCTCCTTCTTCCTTTGGGACTCATCCCGAAGTGAGTCTCGCTCCAACTTCCGAGCATTGAGAACGTCTTCCACATTGGTGTTTCGGAACAGGCCTACCAGTGAGTTAAGGGATTCAGGTCCAAGTCCTACAGGCAACAATCTTGCTCCTTCCTCAGTCTGGATGCCCCTTCGCTACATACTGAGTCCTAAATGCACTCTAGCTACTCCTAGTACAGGAAAAGAATTTTTGGTTTGGACTAGAGATGACTCAGTGGTCACAGGCACCTGCTCTTGCAGAGGACCTGGCCTTAGTCCCAGAGAGTGGTTCATTCCCAAGCATGACACCACTTCCAGGAGATCCAGCGCCCTCTTATGGCCTCTGCGGGCACCAGACATTAGGCACATGCACACACATATGCATGCAAAACACTCATTAAAAAGGAATTCTTGATTTAATGGTAGCCTTAATCTTACAATTAGCCCTAAAATGTTCCTTGGATTTTTTTAAAAAAAAATATCATTTGGAAAACTAAGCCTGAACTTTAGAATATTTTATAAAAATGAATTTCATTAACAAGGACATCTGAAAACTACAGTTTATACTTGCAAATAAAGTCGATCCAAAAAACATAAAAAACCCAAAAAATCTCGAGCAGTCTAAAGCAGAGTAATCACTGTGGAACTCGGGCACATCAGTGAAGAGAGCATCGCTGGGGCTTGAATGTGATGCACTTAGCACCATGGAGATGCTTGGAAGTATTAAGGTTTATTCTTACTAGATGTTGCTGATTTGACCTTTTTTCTAAAGTTTAAGTGAAAAACCAAGTTATGTTGTCAACACTGAACTCATACGAAATGAGTTTAACAAAAGTTAGAAAACGGCCAGAAACTTTATTTCTTTTAACTTTAAAAATGACATATCAGGGGCTGGCTCAGCGGTTAAGAGCACTGGCTGCTCTTCCAGAGGACCTGGGTTCAACTCTCAGAGCCCACATGGTGGTTTCACAACCATCTGTAACTCAAGTTCCAAGGGATCTGCCATCCTCTTCTGGCCGCTGGGGGTATTGTGCACACATATGGTGCACATTCATACATACATACATGTAGGCAAAACACTAAAAAAAAAAAATCTAAAAAAATAAAAGTACCAGGCAATCGATCTCCTCTATACTCTTTAGGCTATAAAATGAGTCTCGGTCTGAGACAAGAACTCAGCAGCAGGGCACTTGCCTAACCACACACAAGGCCTTACCGTCCGTCCTCACACCAACATGAATTCCTGAGATAACCCCTGACGGCCCACTATAACCTTAGTTTAGAAGGAGTTCTAAATTTACCTTCTTATTCTTCTAGTTGGGCATGGTAGCTCACACCTCACAGGAGATGAAGGCAATTCCAGGGCAGCCTCCAATATAGCCAACTTGAGTTTAGCCTGGACTGAAAGAGACTCCTCCTTTCTCAAAACACCAAGCCAGGTGAGGCCTGTTGTGGTGGCCCATGCTTTAAACCCATGGCTCAGGGAGGCAGAGGTAGGCAATCTCTAAGAGTTCATGGCCAGCCTGGTTTACATATTGAGTAATTGAGTTTCGAGTTCCAGAGTAACCGGACTACACAGAGAGACCCTGCCTCAAAAAGAAAAACAAAACAAAACAAAAAAACAAAAACCCAAAACCAAAAACAACCCCCCCCCAAAAAACAAAACAAAAAACCCCCAAACCAACAAAAACCCAACAAGAAGCCAGGTGTGATGGTGCAGTCTTTTAATCTCAGCACTCAAGAGGCAGAGGTAGGCAGATTTCTGTGAGTTCCAGGCCAGCCTGGTCTATATAGATAGTTCCAGGGTAGCCATAACTATCTAGTAAGACCCTGTCTCTATTATTATTATTATTAATAAATTTAAAAACCTCCATCTCCTTTGTTAGGTGCAGGCATGCTTTTAATCACAGTACTTAGAGGTGGAGGCAGAGATCGGGAATTCAGTCACCCTAGCATGTTAGAGGCTAGTGTGACCCTTGTTAACCTGGTGTTTTGGGTAGAGTATTCGCTAAGTTGACTATTCAGGGCTGAGCTAGGCACAGGGCTCCCAATACTGACAGGACTTCCCTGGAGAGAGGGGGCCTGTGGCAGTGACAGCAGAATGACACCTGATCTCCAGGACTCTGGGGAAACACGAGGGATGGACTGAGAGAAGGATACTTTTGTCAGAACCGATGTTTGCTGTTGAAGCACCGGGATCAGCTTTCTCATCTGCTTCAGTGAGTGACGTTAAGGAAAACCAGGTAGAGCAAAGGCCTTCACACGTCGCTGACTGACTCTGAAAAGCATTTCATCCACATGGGTAAGGAGCAGGCTGAACGCGGTGAGGATGGGGCTCTGCTGAGACTCATTTCTGAAAATCTTAACACGGGAGTGGGGGGAGATGTCTGAAATTCTCTAAAATGTAGAAGCTAAAAATAAAAAGGTCAGGTGGTCTGGAAAGACCGCCACACTGACCTTACCTAAGAGCCAGGGGCAAGACATTCTGAAACAGTACAGCAATGGAAGCAGGAAGACCGGAGTTCAAGGCCAGGCATTCTTATAGCAAGTTCCACCTCGGCCGCATGAGAACCCGCAGACACACACAGTGTACTTCTCAGAGCCTCGAGGAACTTTCAAGAAGTCCACATCATCCACGGTCTCTACCTTAAGGGTACTTTATATTAGAAACTCGGAGAAAAGCCCAGAGATCTGTTTTAACCTCAGGAGAACTTGTACTTTAAAAGCTGTTTTTGGAAGCCAATCGTGGTTATGCATGCCTTTAATCTCAGGGATGGAAGGCAGAGGTAGGGGGATCTTTGTGAGTTTGAGGGCAGCCTGATCTACAGAAAACTGTCTCAAAAAAGCTATTTTTGGCAGAAAGCAAGTATGTTACTACAGCACGCATAAGCAGTCATGACAGTTCATCTTGACTGTTGGCTGATGGGATTCAGAATCATCATGGACACAAGCCTCTGGGGTGTCTGTGTGGGACTTTCTAGATGGGTTAAGCCTGAATGTGGGAGGCAACTTTTCCTTGGGTTACAGTCTTGGGCTGAATCAAAAAGGAAAGGCAGGTTAATAACAGCATGGATTCCTCGCTGCTTCTTGACTGAATGCGATGTAACCAGCTGCTGCCTGCTCCCACTGCCTTGCTTTCCCCGCCATGCTGGAGGGTACCAGTTCAAACTATAAGGTTCCCCACTGTGATGGAAGGTATCAGTTCGAACTGTAAGCCAAAGCAAGAGTAACTCATACAGTCCCACAAGTGCAAGGAATCACAGTACTTTCTTACTCTCTCCGGAGTCTACCAATTATGTGCTGAATTAGAAGTCCCAAGTCAACTATTCCAACATCATTTCTCAAACTGACCAAGGCCCCGGCCACTGCCACTTTGAAAGAGGAAACTAGGCTACAGACGGCAGTTGCAGCTTCTCAGGGGTGATGTAAACTATCCAACATTCCTAGCATGAGCCTTAGGGAATGGTGCTGAGCCTCCAAAAAGGATATTCCTCTTCGTCCGTCACATCCGCATACTGGGCTAACAGGGCTGCTTTCCTCTGCTTCTCTTCTTCTGAAACCACTCTGGGCTTCACCACGATCTGTGCCTGCTTCTCAATCAAGGTGGTGATAGCCTGCACCTCATCTGTGTGGTGCAGGAGAGACAAGGACAGCGGTAAGTGAAAACAAGTTCCCAAACCACTAGGCCACCCTGTGGTGAGTGTCGGTAATAACACTCTGCTCACGTTTGCTGGTCCCTGAAAACTGAGTCAAGGAAAAGCTATGCAGGTAGGCTTTGTGCCTCTAAAAAATATTTTAGATTATGTTTATTTATTGGAGGGGTGGTGCACCAAAGTCTAGAGGACAACTGTGGGGAGACAGTTTCCTCCTTTATGGGGTTCCAGGCTTGTGCACTAAGCACCTTGGGGATTTCTTAAAAACACTAATACTGGGGCTGGAGGCAGGTCCGCCGTGATTAAGAGTACACTCTGTCTCTGCAAAGGACAGTTTAGTTCCCAGCCCTCCTATCTGGTGGCTCACAGTCCCCTGTAACTGCAGCTTGACAGGGTCCAATGCTTCGGTGGGCACCTCCACTCACATGCACACACCCACACAAAGACAAACACGTATACAAGTGAAAAAAAAATAGACATTAACAAACCAGCTTTGCTTTTGTTTCCAACAAAACAAACTAACACCAGTACCTGGGCCCCAAACCAAGTACATTATGTGATTATACTGTGTGCTCAGGACTGAGGACCAACACTGTATAAGTTGTTAGGTTCCTTTCAAGTTTGGCTTCTGTGTTTTTCGTTCTCTGAGGCTAATTTACCATCCTCATGAGCATGTGAGCCCATTCCTCTTTCATTTCCAAAGGTGAGGGGATTCAGCCAAATGTAATAGAAACAACCATAACTTATGCTATGTCAGGAAAATATGAGAGCGGTGGATGGGCCAGCCACATGGCTTCAAGACTGACCACCTGAGTTCGGAAGACTATAACTGACCCTAGGTACGCGATGCAAATCTACCAGGGGCATAGGACAGGAGGGAATGGAAAATCCCAAATGATGCAAGTATGGTGCTGCACACGTGCAGCCCGCCCTTAGGAGGCTGAGGCAAGAGGATCAGGACTTCAAGGCAAGCAGGGGCCACACAGAGTCCCAGGCAGGCCTGACTATACAAAGAGACTTTGTTTCAAAAAAACAAAACAAAACAAAAAACCAACAATGAAACAAAATGAAACAAAAAAGCACATCCACCACAGGGAAAATGGCTGGGGTGAAGGGGTAATTGGAAAGACAAAGGGTAAAAGGAAACCCTGATTGCTACAACTATAAAGGCAGCCTCTAGGTACTGTTAATGCAAATTATTTTAGGAAGATGGACTGTCCAAAGGAGAAAATGAAACCCTTGCCCTGGAGGATGAGGATGGCTTAGTGAGTAGAGGCACAGGCATCTTCATGACCTGAGAAAGACAGATCCAAATCCTCAAAAATGTCCTGACCCTCATACACCACACACACACACACACACACACACACACACACACACACACACACTCACACACTCACACACACAGCACATGCACACAGAAAAGAATAAATGTTTTTTGAAAAGGCCAACTCTACCTTCTTTTTTTACTTTGGTGGTGACATCCCTTGTTTCTGACCATCGTTCCACAATTTCCTTACAGATATCAAGGAGGGAATCTTCTTCCTAAGGTGGAAAAACGCACCAATTAATTGCCTGAAAAGCACCTAGAAACAACAGCAACCTAAGGAAGGACACTCACTGCTCTCCCCAGTGGAGTCGAGGAGAAACCCTGGAAGGACTTGGGCCACAGATGAGAGTTCTTCTCATCTGAAGCTCCCCACAAAAGCCATCCTGAGTGTTCTAGAACCCACCCCTGTCATCCAGGGTATCCACACTGCCCTGCCTCATCCTTCCTTTTATTTTATTTTTTTTTGGTATTTCGAGACAGGGTTTTTCCTGTGCATCCCTGGCTGTCCTGGAATTCTTTGTAGAGGAGGTTGACTTCAAACTCACAGAGATCTGCCTGCCTCAGCCCCCTGAGTGCTAGGCATACCCCACCACCACCCAGCCTTCATTTCATTTCTAAAGAAGGAAATGTTTTATATTTTAATTAATAATTATATACATGGTCTACTCTTAGGATACAGTAAACAATGTGTAGTTTTTTGCTCTGTGTGTGACCTGTGGTATGTGTGTACATGTTGTGAACACTATGGTGTCTGCAGAGTCAGAGACAACTGTGGGAGCTGGTTCCCTCATTCAACCATGTGGGTCTCAGGAATCCAACTTAAGTGATTGGCAGAAAATACCTTTGCCTGCTAAGCCACATCACTGGTCCCATACTATGTACATACTATAGAACGGTTAAAGCTTCCGATCAGTTCCTTAATTCACTACTTACCAGCTTCCTGTGAGGAAAGAGTTAAAATACACATCTTTGAAACACACTATCTTATTACATTGTTCTTCATGATAGCTTCCATTTCATGTTACAGGTTGTTAAAGTGTCTCCCCTGTTCTCTTGCCTAACTTCATTTGTTGTTTGGAGGAAAACTTGTTGCCTAAATCAAAATTCTCCCCTTCTTTTGTTTTGTTGGTTTGATTTTTTTTATTTTTTTAGTTTTTGTGGCCTAGGCTAGCTTCCAACTTGCTAAGTAGCCGAGGTTGCCCATGAACCTCTTACCTCCATCTTTCAAGTACTAGGGTCTAGTGGGAATTTTGGATTCTTTAAAGAACACAGAATTATAAGGATACGTTTTCGTTTTTAGCTCAGTGGTAGAGTGCTTGCCTAGCAAGCGCAAGGCCCTGGGTTCGGTCCCCAGCTCCGGGGGGGGGGGGGGGGGGGGGGGAGTGAAGCTGCTTCAGACTGCTCCCAGCAGCTGACTGTGATTTGCCTCATGCTCTCTAGCAGGGGTGTGATTTTGCCAGGTGCAGATAGTTTCTGCAATTGCTGTGATGTTTGAATTCTGGGGACATTTCATAAGGTATATAAGTGCTAGGGCCCCCCAGGAGGCCAGGGTGATCATTGTTAGTCACGGTTTGTTAAAAGGTAGGAATAAGAAAATTAGATATCCTGACAGCAAAGCTCAAACTTGCCCCAAGAACTCAGTGCTTCTAATAAGCAGGAAGCAGTCTAACTGTAACATCGCCCCCTTTCTGACCCCTGATTTTATTCAGGGATCTCTTTCTTTTCTCTATCCTTTCTTCTCCCTTATCTAGTGCTACGGGGTTGGAAGGATGGAAGAAAGATGGACCCTGGCCACACTGCGGTTAAATGCTTGCATCATCACACCTACTGTTAATGGCTACAGAATCACACCCTGTAGCCCAGGCTGGCCTCGATCTTACAGCACTCCTCCTGCCTTTGCCTCCCAAGGGCTGGGATTACTAACATATACCACTATTCCCAGCCCAGCTCTTAACAATTAGACACTGCCTCCCAGTGAAGTGAGAGTCAAAACACAAACTTGCTGCAGAAACTCTTTTTATTAGCAAGAATTCCTTCTCCCATCCTTCACCCTTTAGAAGGATACGCAACTTCCATCCAACAACACACACCCCACCAAGCAAAGAAAAATAGCCCTAGATAAGGAAGGGAGAGGCAAAAGAAACAGAACAGTCCCAGAGGATCGACCAGCTTACCCTTCCTGTCTCCCCATCTAATCCGAGGAGTCCATTCATTATTTCTTTTTAGTCCCCCATGAAGTGTTGGCATGTTAAAGGCACAAAGATGAGAGCTAAGAGTCAGTGATTAAATCCATCTTAGTTAGACGTCCCTAACGCAGGACTATAACTTAGTGGTAAAGGCTTTCCTTTCTAGAACAGTACTCCACAACAGGTTTTCTGTTTGTTTTCGTCCTCTACTTCAATAAAAGAATATACATGCATGAGTTAATCTAGTGTGAGTACTGCTGGAGAGAGAATGAAAATTTTTATCTACTCCGGATTGTATGCTACCTTGACTCTTACCTCAAAGTCTTGCTAACAAACTTCAGAATCCCGAACAATTAATCTACTTTGTTTCTCTAAGAATGGGATTGTCTACAAAGGTCAAGGGCCTCTGCCATTGCATGGAATCAAACAGAACTGTGAACTATGTATTGAATGCAGACCATATTCTTTGGTTCTTTTTTCTCTGTAGAGAAATGTTCTCAGCTGCTTCCCCAACAGGGCTCCTGCCTCACTATAGGATTCCTGGCATTTCTTCCCCAAAGACAAGTCTACGTATAGATGGGGTTTTGGGAAACTATGAAAAAAATTAAACATGATATCTGAATTTGATACACGGGGTGGGGGAGTGGAACCATCCTTAAAGCAATGCTGTCTTCCTCAGATCATGCAAGAGGCAAATGAGTAGCAAATACGATTCTTAATGTTTCTTGATGCTGCCTCTTCTACTAAGAGTCTAGAACAAGCACTTGCTTCTTGTTAGCAAAAGACACAGACTCCAACATCACCATGGAAACACTAAGTCTTCCTGGAGTCCCTAGGAACCTCACAAGTACAACCTAAAGCCCCAAACTTCCTGCCTCATATTCTTTCTTCTTAAAATCTGAAATTCGGAGTCAAAGGAAAGAATTGGTTGTGCTATATTCCCACCGAACCTCCAATCTCCTCACAAGCTGTGCTAGCTCTTTTCCATTTATAGACCAAGAGGTTCTTGCCAGAGGGATCAGGGACAGCTGTGTCAGTGTGTTATATTTCCAGAATGTTCTCAACAAACTGAACTTTTTACTGAGTGTCTCTAGCATGTGCCCCATACCCAAAAATGACTTCTGGATTTGAAAAAGAAAAAAAAAAAAAAAAAACAAACCCTCTTCCTTCAATCTCTCTACATAAAGAATGCAAATCCAGGAACTGGAGAGATGGCTCAGTGGTTAAGAGCACTGACTGCCCTTCCAGAGGCCCTGAGTTCAATTCTCAGCAACCACATGGTGGCTCACAACCATCTGTAATGGGATCTGATGCCCTCTTCTGGTGTGTCTGAGGACAGCTACAGTGTACTCACATACATTAAATAAATAAATACCTTAAAAAAAAGAATATGCATGCATATTTAAATCTATGATCACCATACCTTTTGATCTCACTACTCCCTAGATATTGATTTTTAAGGGCAATAGATAAACCCACTCTCCAAACCGGCTCCTTGTGATTGACATCAAAGAACAAAAGCCTGTGATGGCAGCTGACTCTCACAGTAGCAGTTTGGTTTTCAAGAGATCCCTAGGGGCTGGGGATTTAGCTCAGTGGTAGAGCGCTTACCTAGGAAGCGCAAGGCCCTGGGTTCGGTCCCCAGCTCCGAAAAAAAGAACCAAAAAAAAAAAAAAAAAAAAAAAATCCCTAAGCCGTGTGTGAGGATAATGGTTTGGACAGTATTTAGTGCAGATGCAGCAATTTTAGTTTTGAGCTGACTACATTTATCCATTTATTAGACTTGCCCTTATTTTATTTTATGTGCATTGATGCTTTGGCTGCATGTGTGCCTGTGCACCACACCCGTGCCTGTTACCCATGGAGGTCAGTACAGGTTGTCCAATCCCCTGAAACTAGGATTACAGATGGTTGTGAGTCCCCATGTGGGTGTTGGAAATGGAACTCAGGTCCTCTGTTAAGAGCACAACAAGTGCTCTTAACTTCTGAGCCATCCTTCCAGCGCTCAAGAGAGAGATGGAATCAAATCTAAGCATATAATCTAACTTCCTGTTGGGAGTGGGGCAGGGAGGGATGAACTCCATGAAAAGTCATCAGATTAGAAAAGTGGACATCTTGGTCACCCGATACATACAGCTTTAATTTACAAATTTCTAAATTAGTGAATCTCCCTGTTTTGCTTTGTCTCACTTGCTGTCCTCTGCAGGGCTGAGACTGCGAACCTGCATCAATCATGTCACATTGTGACAAATATGCTTCCCAGTATTTGAGACAGGGTTTCTCTGTGCCCTGGCTGTGCAAGAAATCACTAGGTAGACCACAAAGGCCTTCTGAGAGCTGGGATTAAAGGCTTGTGCTCAACTCACAAATCCTCTTCTTTCTGGTTGTTTTGTTTTTTTGAGACAGGGTTTCTCCGTGAAGACCAGCCTGGTCTTGAAGTCACAGAGATCGGCCTGCATCTGCATCCTGCGTGCTGGGATTAAAGGCGTGCACCAGTCACTATTCCAGGCAAATACCTGAATGTGTTTCCAGTCTGTCTCATCACTGGGTACCGCCCCACCTGACATACATTAATAATTACTGAATTTCCCAATGTTGCGTATCATGCAAAGGTCTCCATTAACTTACCTATTGAGGACTCTTAATTACTGAAATTGGAGCCAAGAGGGAACTGCCCACAGCCTTTTGTCACGGGACAGCCCTTAGAGTACCCACCCCCTAACGGGCGGACATCTCAAAAACATTTCATTCCCCTCTCTGAACGTCGCAAACTACGGAAATTAGACGTTTGTGACCAAACTGCCATTTACACATCTCAATGACTTCAGGACACTCTCTAGCACATCCGGAGGCACCCCAGGGAGGCTTGCTGCCCGGAATATGCGAATCCCATCCTCTCTTTGCACCTGCAACCCAAAATCTGGCTAAGGAGCCACAGCCCACTTCTCCCTCAGAGTTACTCTTCTTCCCGGTGAAACCACAAAGGGACAGCAAAAGGAGAAGAGCAGCAAAATGAGAAGAGAGAATTTGAAGTAATGAAAGAGGTTCCCAGATGTCTCCGTGAGGTTGGTGGAATGTACCCGGACTACTCTACTCACCAGAAAAGCAGAGAGGATACCCTGCAGGGCGTCCAGCTTCTCTTCTTCCTCCTCCTCCTGTAGGACGCCAAGGATGTAAGCGCGGTAAACGGCTTGGTCCACTCCCAATGCCTCCAAACGTCCGTCAAGCCAGGATCCAAAACCCCCGCCATCGCCTTCACCGAGGACTGCCGCGGCCACTTCGCTGGGCGCCGCCATGCTGGGGACCGGGTCCTGCCGGACCCGAGGGTGCCTACCGCAGTGCCTGACGGGCCGCGCCACTGGCCCAGCGCGCATGCCTGGTGAGGGAGCCTCCACCCCTGCGCGCCGTGCTGTGACTCGCGAGCTGAGGCCTTTGTATCCTCGCAGCTAGCGCTTCTTGGTATAAGTGTGGTCGCGTGGGCCCCCCAGGAACTCCGGCAGGTGAGTTTTGAACGGGCTCGTTATAGTTGGCAACGATCGGAATCAATGTCATTGTCAGCTACGCGACAGAGAACTCAGAGGACTGTCGCTCACCACGGATTCCAGCGCTTTCTGCTTCTGCTGCGCTGTGGCCCGCAGGGACTTGTTGGATGTGAAGCCAGAATACCCCACTGAGTTTTGTGTCCGGAATACCACCGTCGCTGCCACTCCAAGCCGCCCTCCCTGAAAACCCAAATTTCAGGAGACGTTCTCTGACTCATCTCCGTACAAAGACACACAGTAGGTGCTCAGCGGTTAAACGAGCAGCCTCGGAGTCATTGCTTTTATTCATTGCTTCAATGTTGCCACAGGTATACCTTTGAGGAGTGTCTTAGAGTTTCTATTAAGATAAGACACCGTGGCCGGAAGCAACTAGGGTAGAAAAGGTTTATTTCAGCTTCTACTCTCCCGTCACACCCCATCACTAAGAGGAAGTCACAGGAACTCAAGACTGGAACCTGGAAGCAGGAGCCATGGAAGGTCACTGCTTAGTGGCTTGCTTCTCACGCCTTGCCAGAAGACTGCTTTCTTCCAGGAGACACCTGCCCAGGGGTGGCACCACCCACAATAATCAGGGAATTGTCCCACAAGCCAGTCTTGTAGGGGTGATTTTCTCAATTCCCCTCTTCCCAAATGACTAGCATGTGTCATGTAGACACGTAACAGTCAGCCCAAGATACACATTCTGTCCTCTGCCAGGGACTGTGCTAAGAGGTTTTCATGAAGTATCTGTGGCCATCTTCCCAACAACCCAGTGAGAAGATGCTTTTATGTTCAATTAAAAGATAAGGAAACGGGGTTGGGGATTTAGCTCAGCGGTAGAGCGCTTGCCTAGGAAGCGCAAGGCCCTGGGTTCGGTCCCCAGCTCCGAAAAAAAAAAAAAAAAAAAAGAAAGTCTTTAAAAAAAGATAAGGAGCAAGGCCCTGGGTTCGGTCCCCAGCTCTGAAAAAAAGAACCAAAAAAAAAAAAAAAAAAAAAAAAAAAAAAAAAAAAAAAAGATAAGGAAACGGGCTGGAGAGATGGTTCAGTTAGTAAGAGCACTGGCTGCTCTTCTATGGGACCCAGGTTCAATTCCCAGCACTCACGTGGCAGCTCACAACTGTCTGTCACTGTGTGAGGGATCTGGCACCATCACACAGACATGCATGCAGGCAAAACAAACAGCAATGATATTTTTTGAAGAAAGGTAAGGAAATGACAACACCGTTGGAAAGAACCTAACAGGGGATCAAAACTCTGCCAGCAGAATGGCCAACTGCTTTGGCTTCCAGCAGAATGGCAGCTCTGGGCTGAGGTGGACTAGACCCATACTACAGAGGAGGAGGCTGTGTAGGAACCTTTCCTTCAACTGCTTCCTTCACTGGATACTTACTGAATACATTCACCATGTAATGTTACAGATTGACAATTCAAAGGTGGTTATCACAAAAGTCCACCTTCCCTAAGGGGCCATCACTCCAATGGGAATAGGTACTTAAAGAAATAATGACACTTTAGTGACATAATTCTACATGTATGGGTGTTTTGTCTGCATGTATGTCTGTATACCATTGTGCCTGATGCCCTTAAGAAGGCCAGAAGTGTAGGCAGATTCCCCTGAAACACAGGTGTTTGTGATCCACCATGTGAACGCTGGAAATCAAACCAGGGTCCTCTGGAAGAGCAGCCAGTGCTTAGCGTCTGAGTCAACTCTCCAGCCCAGAGGTAAGTGGGTGATTTTTTGTGTGGTGGTAGTGGTATTAAGACAGGGTCTTTCTGTGTAATCCAGACTTGCCTGAGACTTGGATCTGTTTCTTTTCTTTGAACTTGTGAATCTCCTGTCTCTGTCTCCCAAGTGTCGGGATTACAGGCTAGTACCACCACACCTGAATTGAGATCAGGTTTCGGTGAAGGTATGACTGGATCCATAAATCTTTAATTCTAACTGATGAAGGGTGTTGGGGGCTGGGAAGGGAGCGTTGAGGGAAACAGGAGTACTTCTCAACACCGGGGGACTTTAACAGTCTTTGAAAAGGAATAAGTTTGTCAGGCATGGCAGCATCTATAACCTATCATTTGAGGATGAGACAAGAGTTTGAGGCCAGACCAGCCTGACAGGAAACTATGAAAAGGCTTGCTAGGGAAGCTTAGAGATGACAGCAGCGGGTTGGGGATTTAGCTCAGTGGTAGAGCGCTTGCCTAGGAAGCGCAAGGCCCTGGGTTCGGTCCCCAGCTCCGGAAAAAAAAAAAAAAAAAGAGATGACAGCAGCTGGGACAAAGTCCTTAAGTAGGACATATCCAAGACAGATGTGAGGAGAGGGGAGGAGGGGTTGTAAAGGGCCGCTTCAAAGAATTCTGTACCATATTACTATTGAGATAAAACAAACGAGTAGGTGCTAAACGGAATGTCACCAATATGAATGTAGAAATACAGAATTTTTAAGTTTTAGTCTCATGGCTTCCGAATGCTGAGCCATTTTATGGCATTAAATCCAGGGGTAGTGGTGCATGAATCTAATCCATTTGGGAGGCAGAGGCAGGGAGATTTCTGTGACTTTGAGGCCAGTGTGGTTCTACATAGTGAGTTCCAGGACAGCCAAAGAGAGAGGGAGAAAGAGAGAAAGGCAGACAGGAAGGAAGGAAGGAATATAGCATTTGTACTGGCTGGTTCTGTGTGTCAACTTGACACAAGCCGGAGTTATCACAGAGAAAGGAGCCTCCCTTGAGGAAATGCCTCCACGAGACCCAGCTGTAAGGCATTTTCTCAACTAGTGATCAAGGTGGGGAGGACCAGCCCATTGTGGGTGGTGCCATCCCTAGGCTCGTGGTCCTGGGTTCTATAAGAGAGCAAGCTGAGCAAGCTAGGGGAAGCAAGCCAGTAAATAATGTCCCTCCATGGCCTCTGCATCAGCTCCTGCTTCCTGACCTGCCTGAGTTCCAGTCCTGACTTCCTTTGGTGATGGACAGCAATGCGAAAAGTGTAAGCTGAATAAACCCTTTCCTCCCCAACTTGCTTCTTGGTCATGATGTTTGTGCAGGAATAAAAACTCTAAGACAGCATTAAAGGAGTTGGTCCCCAAAGACTCACCCTTATTTCATGTCCCCTGGATACATCTTTTTCTTGTTCTTTGGGTGCTGAGGTTGAATCTAGGCCCTCTCACTTGGTGAGCCCTTGCTCTTCCACCAAACTACGTCTTAACCACATACGCTCCTTCCAATCCACTGTCTTGTAAGTAGGTGGGTCTTTATCGATAAGTCATCATGAGAGCCACCTCAGTTAAGCATCATAGTTGGAGGTCTATGTTGAGCCCTCAAGTCATGGAAATACCACATACAGACATTTTATTTTCAAGAAACAGAAGCTGGGGATGATTAGGATGCTAACCTCCAGTCCCAGCACTTGGCACATGAAGGTGAGGATCAATTTAAGGCCAGCCTGAGCTACCTAAGACTCATCCTAAAAATAGGAAAAAGAAGAAGGAAACAAACCTCACAGATGTAGTTTCAAAGAACAGACTTTAAAAAGATTTTCTTTCTTTTTTTAAAGATTTATTCATTTATTATATATAAGTACACCGTAGCTGTCTTCAGATACACCAGAAGAGGGCATCAGATCTCTTTACAGATGGTTGTGAGCCACCATGTGGTTGCTGGGAATTGAACTCAGGACCTCTGGAAGAGCAGTCAGTGCTCTTAACCGCTGAGCCATCTCTCCAGCCCCCTAAAAAAGATTTTCTTTAGTGTGTGTGTGTGTGTGTGTGTGTGTGTGTGTGTGTGTGTGTGTGTGTGAATGTGGGTGTGGGTGCCTGAGGAATCTATCAGCATTAGATCCTTGAAGCTGAAATTACCATTGGTAGTGAACCACTTAATGTAGGTACTGGGAACTGAACTCCATTGTCTGGAAGAGCAATGTACACTCTTAGCTCCTGAGCCATCTCTCCTGCCCCAAACACAGAGTCTTGGATGCCTTTGTCCAGTTTACCTAGCAGTATCCTCTTCCATAACCATAGTACAGATCAGAATCAACAAATAGAAGTTGGATAGGGTGTTGTCTCTAGTCCTAGCTGCTGGGTTGGCTGAGGCCGGAAGTCTATGCCCAGAAATTAGAGGCCAGCACAATGAGTCAGGATTTCATCTCAAGAAAAGATGTAGAGCAAATGATAGGCACCTGCTGCCAAGCCAGAATTCAGACCTGATTCATCCCTGGAATCCACATGGTAGAAGGAAAAGACCTGAATGCTACTCTCTGTTCTCCACACTTGAACCTTGGAACACCCTCAAATAAATAAATAAAAAGTGAAAATTGAGAAGTTGGTATTGATATAATGCACAAATGCTTATTGCCCTTTTTAATTTTTTTTTTAAAAATCATTTTACTTATTTTATGGGTATAGGTGCTTGCCTTAGTGTTTTATTGCTGTGAAGAGATACCATGACCAAGACAACTCTTATAAAGGACAACATTTCACTGGGGCTGGCTTACAGTTTTAGAGGCTTAGTCCATTATCCTCATGGCAGGAAGCATGGCAGCATGCAGGCAGACATGGAACTGGAGGAGTGTGGAGAGTTCTACATATTGATCCAAAGGCAGCCAGGAGGAGGATCTCTCTTCTGCACTGGGCAGAGCTTGAGCACTAGGAGCTCTCAAAGCCAGCCTACATAGTGACACACTTCTCCAACAAGGCCACACCTTTTAGTCATGCCACTTCCCATGGGCCAAGAATATTCAAACTACCACAGTGCTTTACCTGCATGTATATCTGTGTACCATATGTGTACCCATAGAGGCCAGAAGAGGTCAATGGGTTCTTTGGAACTGGAGTTACAGAGGATTGTAAGCTGTCATGTAGGTCCTGGGAATTGAACCCAACCCGGGGTCCTGTGTTCCAAACTGCTGAGCCATCACTCCGGTCCTATATTGTCATTGTTACTTTCTTTTTTTTTTTTCTTTCTTTTTTTTTTCTTTTTTCTTTTTGTTTCTTTTTTTCAGAGCTGGGGACCAAACCCAGGGCCTTGTGCTTGCTAGGCAAGTGCTCTACCACTGAGCTAAATCCCCAACCCCTCATTGTTACTTTCATAGAAGGATTTGAACCTGGGATCCCACTCATTCTATGTATATACATGAATACTTGCAAACTTTTTTTTTTTTTGAAAAAGCTTCTTGCAAACCATTCAGGCTTTCCACACCTTAAATATTAAGAGTACCCTGATTGACTGGCCCACTGCAAAAGCATCAATGGTGTGTGTCAGGAAATAGTCATATAAACAGACAAATAAGAAACAAAGACTTATAGGAGAAAATTAAGGGCAAAGCTCAGGGTAGAGTGCTTGCCGGGACCTAGACCCTACATTCAATAGACTTGATCTCCAGTACTGTAAAAGTAAAATTATAAAAGAAAAATTTGTGTGTGTAAAAGTGAGTGCCCGTGGAGGCCAGAGAGGGAGTTGGATCCCCTGTCGGCATTACGGACCCTGTAAGCCAAGCAGGATGAACAATGGGAGCTGAACTCTGAAACATCAGTCTAGAGTATCTGTTCTGTACTTGTGCAGACTGCCTGAGAAGACCCGCAAGGATGTGAAAAGGTCAAGACAGATCTACTCTTGGGGAAAGTATTCTTTACTTTGTATCTTTTTTAAAAAAACTTCTACCTGAGGGTCTAGGGGTGTATCACAAGCCTACATTGTTCTTAGCATACATGAGGTTCTACTCAGATACACACACACACACACACACACACACACACACACACACACACACTCTCTCTCAGGAAGGCCAGAGAGGAATCTCAGGTGTCTATCTCCTTTGCTTTTTTTGTTTGTTTGTTTGTTTGTTTTTTGGGTTTTTTGAGACAGTCTCTCACTGGACCTGGAGTTCAGCAATTCCAGACTGGCTGGCCAGCAAGCACTGGAATCCTCCTGCGACCACCTCCCCAGCCTCTGGGATTACAGGGGTGAGCTGTAACCACACTGTTTTGAGTTTTTTTATGTGGGTGCTGGGGATCCAAATTCAGGTCCTCATGATTGTACAGCAAACACTTTCCTGACAGAGCCTTCTCCTCGGCCCCTCAATTCATTGTTGTGTGTACATGTGTATGGAAGTAATAAGGATGTAAGAATACATGTGGAGGCTGGAGGATAGCTTCAGGGATGCCACACAGCTCCTTTGAGACGGGATCTGTCATTGGTCTAGAGCTCCAGATTGCTCCAGATGTGTGCTGCACACAGACATGTGTCCCCACACGCATGTATAAAAAGAAGTGCAGGCCAGGAGAGATGGCCCAGAGGTTAGGAGCACTGGCTGTTCTTTCAGAGGACCCGGGTTTGTTTCCCAGAACCACATGACAGCTCATCATTGTCTGTGACTTCAGTCTCACTCTTCTGACCTCCATGGCATCAAGCATGCATATGGCGCACAGACATGCATGCAGGCAAAACACCCATACATAAAATAATAATAAATAAAAAACATTTAAAAATAAGTGTGTCTGGGGCATTGCGGTACACACATGTTACACCAGCATTTGGGAGTCTAAGAGGAGAGCCTTGATTTCAGGATGAACATCGCCAAGGTACTCACAAAACAAGAAATGTAGAGTGCGTGATTGTGGTGGTTTGAATATGCTTGGCCCAGGGAGTGGCACTATTAGGAGGCGAGAACTTGTTGGAGTAGGTGTGGCCTTGTCAGAGGAAATGTGTCACTGTGGTGTGGGCTTTAAGATCCTCCTCCTAACCACATGGAAAGCCAGTCTTCTAGCTGCCTTCAGATGAAGAGTTAGAACTCTCAGCTCCTCCTGAGCCATGGCTGTCTGGATGCTGCCAGGCTCCCAAGTTGACGATAATGGACTGAACCTCTGAACCTGTAAGCCACCCTCAATTACATGTTGGCCTTATAAGAGTTGCCTTGGTCATGGTGTCTGTTCATAGCAGTAAAACCCTAAGACAGAAGTTGGTAATAGAAGCAATGCTGTGTGGAGTGCAATGATGGTGGCTAAGGAATTCTGTAAGTCCATGGACGGAATCTTTATCTACTTATTTGTGGTACCAAAACTCAACAAAACTTAGAAAACCATGGTCACGATGGCAATGAAAGTGAAAAAGATCCTTTCTCAGCCAAAGCCGAAAGGGTTGGAAGGCTGAGCAAGTGACACTGAGAAGACCCCGTGTGAGTCCTCTGCTGGACGTCAGAGTCATACAGCTCCGGGCTCTGCCATCATGGGGTTCTTGGACAGCAGAGAGACACCGAGAGAGAAGACATGTACCTGCATCCGTTGTGTTTGTCAAGGTCAATAGACCCCAGGTCCAACCGCTGAGAGACTTCTCTGACACTGCAGTCGTCAAGGTAAACAAGCTGGTAAAGCATGTTCAACAGGCTGTGATTAGTATGGCCTTAAGCTAATGACAGAATAGGATTAACAATTGAGTCCAGTTGTTCACCATAAAAAACATATAAAGATGTTTATCACTTCTATTACTTTTTGGAGGTGTGCTGGCAAGTGTGCACAGGAGTCCTTTTTTTTTTTTTTTTTGTGAGTGTACATGTGTGCGTGGAGACCTGAAAACACTGACGCTGAGTGTCTTCCTCTCTGAGTTTCTACCTTATTGTGTTTTGTTTTGTTAGGTTTAATTCTGAATTGCATGCATCTGTGTGGGTGTATGCACGTACCCACAAAGGCATGGGATTCCCTGGAGCTACAGGAAGTGTGGGTGCTGAGAAGCAAATGTGAGTCCTCTATACATGCTCTAAACCACCGAACCATTTCCTCAGCTGCCCGGCTTGATTTTTTTTAAAGATTTTTTTATTTTATGCCTATGAGTAAACTGACGCTCTCTTCAGACACACCAGAAGAGGGCATCAGATCCCATTACAGATGGTTGTGAGCTACCAGGTGGTTGCTGGGAATTGAACTCAGGACCTCTGGAAGAACAATCAGTGTTCTTAACCTCTGAACCATCTCTCCAGCCCCTGCCTAACTTATTTTTGAGACAGGGTCCCTCCCTGAACTCGGAGCACACCAATTGGCTAGGCTGGCTGGCTGTTTGAAGATTGGCCTGTCTCTGCTGCCTCTCCCCACACCAGTGGCTCTTTGCATGGACGCTGGAAGAGTCAAGCTCACTTTAACTTTATTGCTATTTTTTTCTTTATGAGTATGGATTTTATGTCTGTGCACTGTGTGTGTGCCTGGTGCCCGTGGAGGTCAGAAGAGGATGCTGGATCCTCGGAACTGGAGTTAAAGATAGTTGGGAGGCAGTGTAGATGTTCCGGGAATCGGATACTCTAGAAAAACAGCCAATGCTCATAACCACTGAGCCATCTCTCCAACCCCAAGCTTTTGTTTTTAATTTTGATTGTAGTGATAACTTTTACTGACTCAAGCATTTTTTTTCTTTTTCTTTTTTTCGGAGCTGGGGACCAAACCCAGGGCCTTGCGTTTGCTAGGCAAGCACTCTACCACTGAGCTAAATCCCCAACCCCTGACTCAAGCATTTTTAAGTGTTCAGTTTATTAATGCTAAAGATTCACTATTTTTTAAATTGATTTCACATTTTGTATAGCAGCCATGTAATTCTTGGTTTTAATTCTTTTGATGCCCTGTGTCTGGGGGATTATGGAGACGAATGCTCTTCAGCGGGTGGGGTGTGAATGGACTGAATGGTGGACACACAGACACTTTATTACAATTTGTCACCTTTTATGAATATTTGTTATCTCCTTTTCAAAAATCTATGGCCTCGCACTCAATAAAGCCAGCCGTTTTTCAGTTCTATATTTGATGGCTTCTTATTGAAATTGGGTGAATAAAGTTCCCATCTCTCCTGATGTTTATCGGTTGCTTTTGCAAAATAATCACAAAGGATTGCATTTTATATTTTTGGCATATCCTAAACCCACTGAAAGCTTTGTTGGAATATTTGTAATGGCTTTGGAAATCCTGTTTCATACACTTTTTTTTTAAAGATTTACTTATTTATTATATATAAATATATATAAGTACACTGTCTCTGTCTTCAGACACACCAGAAGAGGGCATCAGATATCATTACAGATGGCTGTGAGCCACCATATGGTTGCTGGGAATTGAACTCAGGGCCTATGGAAGAGCAGTTAGTGCCCTTAACCACTGAGCCATTTCTCCAGCCCTTCATACACCTTAAAATTCAGATTTATTCGTTTTTATGTGTCTTACCTGCATGTATGTATGTGCACCACGTGTGTGCTTGGTACTAGGGGAGTTCAGAAGAGCACATCAGACTCCCTGGAACTGGAGTTGTGGATGGTTTTAAACACCACATGGGTGCTAAGAACCAAACCTGGGTCACCCGCAAGAGCAGCCAGTGGAGTTTTAGGTGTGCAGCTAAGGATTTGTTTTTGTTTTGCTCATTCTGTGGAGATGGGACTGGTCTCATGGCTGCCTTGCCAGGTTGGTTAAGGATGCCTTCGAATTCCTGATCCTTCTACCTCTGTTACCTAAATGCTAGGACTACAGACCAATACCATTGCATCTGGCGGGAGATTTTGGTTTTAAAGATGTCACCTACACTGTTACTAGAAATGGAGTCACTTAAAGATCAGAACTATTTCCAAGCACCTGTCTTCCAAGTGTGCTCTTCTGCCTGTCTGTAATCCCGGAATTCCAGAGGCTGACACACTACCGTGAGTTTGAAGCCATCCTGGGCCTCATATGGCAGCCCTCTCTCAAGACAAATGAGCATTGCTCATTGGAGTAGCTTCTGAAAAGGTGTCCAGTTCCCTCTTCGCACTGGACTGTCGCTGAACCGAAGAGTTTGTGCACGGAGGATGTGCCTCCCCAGGACCATTTGAAATGGTCAGTTTGCTTCTTTGCCGGCGTCTTAAGCCCCTCGTCTCTTTCGGAGACTGGTAATATTAAATCATCCTGAGAGCATAGTGTAAATCCATTTATCAGAGCAAACACGAAGTCTAGAACCCGGAAGAGCAAGCACACCACAGGCCCCCGAGTTAGTTCTCCACTGTGACAAACACCACGACCAAAGGCAACTGTGAGAGGAAGGGTTTAGTTAGCTTATGAGACCTCTTTGACTGAGGCAGGCACCACGGTAGAACACTGCTGGTCAACTGGCTTTCTTATACCTCTGTACAGGCTGGTTCTGTGTGTCAACTTGACACAAGCTGAAGTTATCACAGAGAAAGGAGCCTCCCTTGAGGAAATGCCTCCATGAGACCCAGCCGTAAGGCATTTTCTCAATTAGTGACCAAGGTGGGAGGACCCAGCTCATTGTGGGTGGTGCCATCCCTGGGCTGGTAGTCCTGAGTTTAATAAGAAAGCAAGCTAGGCAAGCCAGGGGAAGCAACCAGTAAGTAACATCCCTTTGTGACCTCTGCATCAGCTCCTGCTTCCGGACTTGTTGACTTCCAGTCCTGACTTCCTTTGGTGATGAAACAAGTGGAAGTGGAGGTTGAATAAACCCTTTCCTCCCCCATTTGCTTCCTGGTCATGATGTTTGTGCAGGAATAGAAACCCTGACTAAGACAACCTCCCAGAACCACCTGCCTGAGGTGGAACTGCCCACAGTAGGCTGGGCCCTCTCACACTAACCAGCAATCAAACAAGCATCCCATAGTCGTGCCGTCTGGTCGATCTGATGGAGTCAACCCTCAGCTGAGGCTCCTGCTTCCTAGGTCCCTGTCAAGTTGGCAAAAAGTAACCCACACAATGGGACTTTGAGCAGGCACACACAGCCCTCCCTACAAGAAGGTCTTGGGGACCCCTACCTAGATGTTACGACTGCCTCACCTGTTCCCAGGTATGACCAAAAGGTCCACGGTGCAGACCAGCATCACTCTACTTAGTAAATGTTATTAAACCTTACTTGTTTTTCTGTTCGATAAAAAGGGTAAATTTAAATGATGGTTTCTCAGAGCTGGGTGATGGCTCAGAGGTTAAGAGTACTGAATGCTCTTCCAGAGAACCTGGTTTCAATTACAACTTTCTACTATTCCAAGATCTGACACCCTCAGACATAACAAAACACCAATGCACATATAATAAAAATAAATTATTTTAAAAAGCACTATTTAAAAATTATGTTTGGGGTTGGGGATTTGGCTCAGTGGTAGAGTGCTTGCCTAGTGCAAATGCAAGGCCCTGAGTTTGGTCCTCAGCTCCTGGGGTGGGGGTGGGGGGTTATGTTTTCCCTTCCAGTATTCCTGGTCATCCCATGCCTGAGATGGGACTCTTTGAAGACCTCCAGAGCATAGACTGTAACAGCATAGCTAGGAACAAAACTGTTAGATTAAAGAGACTCAGCAGCCTATTCTGACGATGACTTGACTCCATTTACAGTCGGCTTTCTTTTTCCTTTTTCCACTAAAACTTGATTTATTTGGTACAGTTCTCCCTGTGTAGCTCTGGCTGTTCTAGAACTTGCTATGTAATCCAGGCTGGTCTCGATCCTTAGTGATTTGTCTACCGCAGCCTCACAGGTGTTTAGGATCACACGGGTAAGCCACTGTTAAACCTGAGAGTCAAGAGAGCATTTCAAGACTACCAGAAAATTCCACACATCACATTTTGCAGAGGCTTATAAAGGAAATCCTTAAGGCTATGCAGTCAGGTCCAATCAGGCAAGCATCTATCCTGCCTTACTTCCAGCCTGTGAGCCTCCTTCGACCAATCAAGTACATCTGGTGCAGTTGCGTCAAACTTGTTTAGGGGAGCGGAAACATGTGACTTGTTATCTCACAAGCCCCAAGCATGCCAGGAAGTTATCTGCCCTTGGGCAAGTGGAGTTTACAGGTTAACTTAAACCCCTACATCAACCACCGGTTTAAAAGACTTGATTTTGATAAACTAATTTTGCCAGTCAGAAGATTGTAGCTGATGGCATCTGGTGGTGCCTATTTGGTGTGAACATTTGATATGTCGATCAGCTTTTACAGTTTCTTCCATTTTTGCCTCGTTTCTGCTCCCTGGATGTCACGATATGAACTACTCTGCTCACATATACTTTCTGTCCACACATGAGCCCTCTGAAGCTGTGAGCCAATGAATCTCCTCTCCGAGTTATTTTTTGTAGGTATTTGGTCTCAGGAGCATAAAGCCTGATACAGTGGTAGCTCTTTATTCTAGAACCCTCCATGAGCTTGCACGGATCCAGGGTGATTCTCCTGTAGATTGTCCTCTGTCATCTTGGACGTCCTCCCGTATCACCCTGCTTTCTGGATCACATTCTTAGACTGGAGAAGGGACATGCAATAAAAGGATGTATTCGAATTTGTTTCAACATAATATTTTCTTATTGATTCTTTCAGAGGTCCACAGCATGCACCCCAATCCCACTCATTTTCCAGTCTGTCCGTGTAACCTCCCTCACTCAGAAATAAAAATAAAAATAAAAATAAATAATCGTAGTGGCATTGGAGAATACCATTTCGGCCACACAGCTTTACTTGCACATGTTCATTGCAACGACTCGTTGGTCTGCTCCAAGGCCTCTGCTTTCTGCTGTACCGTCAATATGGGACTGAAGTGGAAACGTCTGGTTTCTTTGAAAAGTCGGTCATGTGAAATGATATTTTGCTGGGGCACACAGGGAAAAGGATGTTTTGCTAAAGCAGACATGTGAAAGGACGTTCATGTTTGGAAGGAATATAAATATGACCCTAGAGGCAGTGGGAACTCGAGCACTGGTTGCTTTGCTCTACCCACTATTCTTCACTAACAACACACATGTATTGGTTCGCCTTACGCCAAAGAGGCAAACTCGACAAAGAACTTCTCCTGAGGTTTCTGTGGTTTCTCGCTGCTTCTAAGACCTCGGGCTGGTTGGTTTCTTGAAGTTTCTTCTGGGGTGAACCGCCCTTGCTGCTTCACGTTTGGTGTCTGCCCAGTGGATTGGTTTGCGACCGTCGGTTCCTGTGTGGTATCTGCCGACCGGGACTGGACCGCAGCTGCTGTTTCGTATTTGGTGTTTGCTACCGGACTGAACTGCTGATATCCTGACAATGAAGATTGGACTCATCCCCAACAAACTGTTTCTAAGCAGGTCTGCTTCCCCCGTGTCCTAATAACTTTTCTCTTCCACTACCTCTGCTGAACTAGAGGGGAGGTTGAATGCTTCTTAAAGTAGGTTGAGAAAGGGCTGGAGAGATGGCTCAGCGGTTAAGAGCACCCGACTGCTCTTCCAGAGGTCATGAGTTCAATTCCCAGCAACCACATGGTGGCTCACAACCATCTGTAAAGAGATCTGATGCCCTCTTCTGGTGTATCTGAAGACAGCTATAGTGTACTTATATATAATAAATAAATAAATCTTTAAAAAAAAAAAAAGTAGGTTGAGAAAAATTTATGCCTACAAGTTAGCGGAGGATATTGAGGAGCTGAGAGTTCTACGTCTTGTTCCAAAGGCAAACCGGAGAAGACTGACTCCCACGTGGCTCGGAGGAAGGTCTCAAAGCCCACCCCCACAGTGACACATTCCTTCCAACAAGGTCGCACCTCCTAGGAGTACCACTCCCTGGGTCAAGCATATTTAAACTATGATGGTCTTTCCAAGAAGTCCAATCCAGAAAGTGACCTTTCTTCTTCTTGGGCTTCCATTGAGCCAGGACAATGTTGGGGGGTGGGGCTGAGTCTATGTATGTGTAAGCTGTTGGCTGGCTGGCCAACTGGCTAACACTGCCTGGCTGACCCTACCGGGCATCGACAGCAGGTGAACCTCTGCCCTCTCACTGTCATGGCCATCGAGTCTCCAATTCTGCCTCTCTCCATGGAACACACACTGCTTTGCTTTTCTCTCCCAACTCTCCACCACATACTTGCTCCTCATAACGATGTCCGCCGCCCTGTGTCACCTGGGATGGATAACGGCACCCTGGGTGTCTCTTTCTGAGGTACTACCCCATCTATTCACTTTTATTTTTTTTAAAGCCTCATCTTTGAATTGCCTATTTATGGTAGACTTTTCTGTTGGGTTGCTGCTCCGCACTGATTTTGCCAGAGTCGTTTCTTCTGTGTCATCAGTACCAATTCCGTGTTATTCCCAAGCATCTAACAATCTTTGAGGGCTTTCTGTTGTTCATCGCCTGACTTCTCAAACTGGTCCCTAGCCGATTCCTTTGCAGTCTTCCTTGTCTCTGACATAGCAAAGCTGGTTCCTTTGCTTTCTACACTCTTTACTTTTATTTATTATTGTGGCATGACACATGTGGAGGTCAGAAGACAACTTTGAGGAATTGTTTCTTTCCTTCTGTCTTTACAGGGGTCCCAGAGATTCACTGAGGTGTCCTGCCAGGCCCTCCACCTTAACTTTGTGAGACAAGGTCTCTCACTGGACCTGGAGCTCCAACTTTGACTAAACTGATTGGCCAACACATCCCAGGGATACACCTGTCTCTCCTTCCCTGGAACTGGGACTACCGGTGTGAGCCATGACCAGCTTTTATACATGGGTGCTAAGGATCGAACTCATGTCCTTATGGTTGTGCAGCAAGCATTTTACTGCCTGAGGTATTTCTCCAGCCCAAGGAGTGGTTGTGCTGGGGTTCCAACCCAGGGTCTTACAGATTCTGGGCATTCATTCTACCACTGAGCCCATTTCCAGTTACTGGGACTTTTTATTGTTTTTCTTTTGTGCTGGAGAAGGAATTCAGGGCCTCACAAGTGTCCTACCACTGGGCTACATCATCAGCCTAGAAACCTTTTTTAAAAAAGATTTATTTATGTATGCGTATGATACTCTATTTGTATGCATGCCTGCATGACAGATCCCATTATAGATGGTTGTGAGCCACCATGTGATTGCTGGGAATTGAACTCAGGAAGAGCAGTCAGTGCTCTTAACCACTGAGCCATCTCTCCAGCTCTCAGAAACCTGTTTTAAAGTTAAAAGAATTTCTCATTTTCTCATTAGGGATGTGTGTGCTGCAGTGGACGTGGTAAGCATGTGCTAGATCACAGAGATACACTCCGCACTAGTTTACAATACATTCTCCCCACCCCGCCCTTCTCTCCTTTCCCCCTCCCCCCCCCACACCTCTCTTCCTCCTACCTCTCTCTTCCTTTTTATTGATGAGGATTGAACACTGGACCCCACACAAGTCAGATACCCTCAACCATTAAGCCACACTTTTAACCCTTTTTAAATTTTTTATTATGAGACATCTTGCTGGATTTCCTGTTTTTAATTGATTTCATTGTTTTTAATGTGTTTCTTCCAGGAGTAAGAGTACATGCCCTCAATCCCAGTACTTGGGAGTGGAGGCAGGAAGATTTAGAAGTTTTGGGTTATCCTTGGCTACATGGTGAGGATAAAGCCAGCCTGGGTTGCATGAAACATTGTCCAAAAAATAAAAGTCCGACCGAGGACTTGGTAATCTAACACATTCATATTCTGAGGCGTTGGCCTATTCCTATACAGCACTGCAGAATGAAGTCATTTAATCTGTCACTCGTGCATATTTCAGTTGCTTTTGGTCTTTTACTATGCAAATTCTCTTATGCAGGAGTGTTGTCTGCAGGGGACTCCTAGGTGTGGGATTTCTGGGTGGGGAGACTCGCAGTTGTGACTGTGTGAGGCAGTGCCAAGTTGCCTCAGGGAGGAATCTGATACAACCCCTGTTAGCGGCAACTTGGCACTCGCTAGCAAAATTGATCTTTGTCAGTCTGTTATGAGAAAAGAAAATGGCATTTTGGTATAGATTTAATTTGCATTTATCTGTAAGCGAAGTTCAGTACATCTGAAGGCTGTTTTATTCATTTCCTATAAATATTGCCTCCTCGATTTTTGACTGAATTCTTGGTCTTTTCAGCATCCGTTGGAATAAGATTTGGTATTGGGAAAAGCAGGCCTT